>NC_092513.1:64355377-64665377 GCF_047511675.1 Marmota flaviventris
CATTGAAAGCAGTTCTAAGAGGAAAATTCATTGCTTGGAGTTCATTCCTTAAAAAAAGAAAAAACCAACAAATAAATGATCTCATACTTCATCTCAAAATCCTAGAAAAAGAAGAACAAAACAACAGCAAAAGAAGTAGAAGGCAAGAAATAATTAAAATCAGAGCTGAAATTAATGAAATCGAAACAAAAGAAACAATTGAAAAAATTGACAAAACTAAAAGTTGGTTCTTTGAAAAAATAAACAAAATCGACAGACCCTTAGCCATGCTAGCGAAGAGAAGAAGAGAGAGAACTCCAATCACTAACATACGGGATGAAAGAGGCAATATCACAACAGACACTTCAGAAATACAGAAGATAATCAAAAATTATTTTGAATCCTTATACTCCAATAAATTAGAAGATAGTGAAGGCATAGATAAATTTCTGAAGTCATATGATCTGCCCAGATTGAGACAGGAGGATATAGACAACCTAAACAGACCAATATCAATTGAGGAAATAGAAGAAACCATCAAAAGACTACCAACTAAGAAAAGCCCAGGACCGGATGGGTATACAGCAGAGTTTTACAAAACCTTTAAAGAGGAACTAATACCAATACTTTTCAAGCTACTTCAGGAAATAGAAAAAGAGGGAGAACTTCCAAATTCATTCTACGAGGCCAACATCACCCTGATACCTAAACCAGACAAAGACACTTCAAAGAAAGAAAACTACAGACCAATATCTCTAATGAACCTAGATGCAAAAATCCTCAATAAAATTCTGGCCACTCGGATACAAAAACATATCAAAAAAATTGTGCACCATGACCAAGTAGGATTCATCCCTGGGATGCAAGGCTGGTTCAATATACGGAAATCAATAAATGTTATTCACCACATCAATAGACTTAAAAATAAGAACCATATGATCATCTCGATAGATGCGGAAAAAGCATTCGACAAAGTACAGCATCCCTTTATGTTCAAAACTCTAGAAAAACTAGGGATAACAGGAACATACCTCAATATTGTAAAAGCAATCTATGCTAAGCCTCAGGCTAGCATCATTCTGAATGGAGAAAAATTGAAGGCATTCCCTCTAAAATCTGGAACAAGACAGGGATGCCCTCTCTCACCACTTCTGTTCAACATAGTTCTCGAAACACTGGCCAGAGCAATTAGACAGACGAAAGAAATTAAAGGCATCAAAATAGGAAAAGAAGAACTTAAATTATCACTATTTGCAGATGACATGATTCTATACCTAGCAGACCCAAAAGGGTCTACAAAGAAACTATTAGAGCTAATAAATGAATTCAGCAAAGTCGCAGGATATAAAATCAACACGCATAAATCAAAGGCATTCCTGTATATCAGCGACAAATCCTCTGAAATGGAAATGAGGACAACCACTCCATTCACAATATCTTCAAAAAAAATAAAATACTTGGGAATCAACCTAACAAAAGAGGTGAAAGACTTATACAATGAAAACTACAGAACCCTAAAGAGAGAAATAGAAGATCTTAGAAGATGGAAAAATATACCCTGTTCATGGATAGGCAGAACTAACATCATCAAAATGGCGATATTACCAAAAGTTCTCTATACGTTTAATGCAATGCCAATCAAAATCCCAACGGCATTTCATATAGAAATAGATAAAGCAATCATGAAATTCATATGGAAAAATAAAAGACCCAGAATAGCAAAAACAATGCTAAGCAGGAAGTGTGAATCAGGCGGTATAGCGATACCAGACTTCAAACTATATTACAGAGCAATAGTAACAAAAACAGCATGGTACTGGTACCAAAACAGGCGGGTGGACCAATGGTACAGAATAGAGGACACAGAAACCAATCCACAAAACTACAACTATCTTATATTTGATAAAGGGTCTAAAAGCATGCAATGGAGGAAGGATAGCATCTTCAACAAATGGTGCTGGGAAAACTGGAAATCCATATGCAACAAAATGAAACTGAATCCCTTTCTCTCGCCATGCACAAAAGTTAATTCAAAATGGATCAAGGAGCTTGATATCAAATCAGAGACGCGCCGTCTGATAGAAGAAAAAGTTGGCTACGATCTACAGTCGGTGGGGTCGGGCTCCAAATTCCTCAATAGGACACCCATAGCACAAAAGTTAATAACTAGAATCAACAAATGGGACTTACTCAAACTAAAAAGTTTTTTCTCAGCAAAAGATACAATAAGAGAGGTAAATAGAGAGCCTACATCCTGGGAACAAATCTTTACTCCTCACACTTCAGATAGAGCCCTAATATCCAGAGTATACAAAGAGCTCAAAAAATTAGACAATAAGAGAACAAACAACCCAATCAACAAATGGGCCAAGGACCTGAACAGACACTTCTCAGAGGAGGACATACAATCAATCAACAAGTACATGAAAAAATGCTCACCATCTCTAGCAGTCAGAGAAATGCAAATCAAAACCACCCTAAGATACCATCTCACTCCAGTTAGATTGGCAGCCATTATGAAGTCAAACAACAACAAGTGCTGGCGAGGATGTGGGGAAAAGGGTACACTTGTACATTGCTGGTGGGACTGCAAATTGGTGCAGCCAATTTGGAAAGCAGTATGGAGATTTCTTGGAAAGCTGGGAATGGAGCCACCATTTGACCCAGCTATTCCCCTTCTCGGTCTATTCCCTAAAGACCTAAATAGGAGCATGCTACAGGGACACTGCTACATCGATGTTCATAGCAGCACAATTCACAATAGCTAGACTGTGGAACCAACCTAGATGCCCTTCAATGGATGAATGGATAAAAAAAATGTGGCATTTATACACAATGGAGTATTACTCTGCATTAAAAAATGACAAAATCATAGAATTTACAGGGAAATGGATGGCATTAGAGCAGATTATGCTAAGTGAAGCTAGCCAATCCCTAAAAAACAAATGCCAAATGTCTTCTTTGATATAAGGAGAGTAACTAAGAACAGAGTAGGGTCGAAGAGCATGAGAAGAAGATTAACATTAAACAGGGATGAGAGGTGGGAGGGAAAGGGAGAGAGAAGGGAAAATGCATGGAAATGGAAGGAGACCCTCAGAGTTATACAAAAGTACATACAAGAGGAAGTGAGGGGAAGGGGAAAAATAATACAAGGGGGACAAACGAATGTCAGTAGAGGGGGCAGAGAGAGAAGAGGGGAGGGGAGGGGAGGGGAGGGGGGATAGCAGAGGATAGGAAAGACAGCAGAATACAACAGACACTAGTATGGCAATATGTAAATCAATGGATGTGTAACTGATGTGATTCTGCAATCTGTATATGGGGTAAAAATGGGAGCTCATAACCCACTTGAATCAAATTGTGAAATATGATATATCAAGAACTATGTAATGTTTTGAACAGCCAACAATAAAAAATTAAAAAAAAAAAAAAAAAGAACAAAAAAACATAAAATTATATTAATGCAAAAAAACTGGCAAAATTGAATATTTTTTTGTGTGATAAAAATTTCAACAAATCACAAGTAGAAGTAAATCCTCCAGTTGATAACAGGTAGTTCCTCAAACAATGGTACATAAAGTTGTCATAAGACTCAGAAATTCCACTCCTACACATGTGCCAAAAAGAAATGAATATATACGTTGATAAAAAAGCTTTTATACAAATATTTACAGAATCATTATTCATTATAGCAGAAATACCATAATTTCCCTAAATTTGAGAAATAACTCAAGTGTCCATCAAATTATAAATATATAAATAAAAATGTGCTATACAATGCAACATGTTATTCAGCAATATAAAGAAATGAAGTATTCATGCATGATACTTAAAACATATAGACATTGAAAAATATTGTGCTAAATAAATGAAGCCAGTTGCAAAATATCATATATTATTATTCCCTATTTATTTATTTATACCAAGGATTGAACCCAGAGATGCTTAATCACTGAGCCACATCCCCAGCCTTTTTAAAAATAATTTTTTTATTTGAGGCAGGTTCTTGCTAAGTTGCTTAGGGCCTAATTTGCTGATGCTGGCTTTGAATTTGCCAGCTTCCTGTCTTAGCTTTTTGAGTTTCTGGGATTAGAGCGCCCACTTATTTAATTAATTAATTTTGTGGTAGCACTAGAGATCAAATCCAGGGCCTTGCACATGCTAGACATGTGCACTACCATGGAGCTACATCTCAACACCTTTTGTTATATTTTCAGTCAAGTCTCACTAAGTTTCCCATGCTGGCCTTGAACTTGTAATCCTCCTGTCTCATCCTTCTGAGTAGCTTTATGATTCTTTTTATACACAATGTTTAGAAAAGTCTATAGAGACAGGAAGCAAGTGGATTAGTGTTTTCCTAGGAGTATAATGGAGATTGGGAAAAGTAAAGCATGACTGCTTATAAAAACTGTTTTAAAGATAATATTTTATAATATTACAAAATCGATTGGGTAATTGTTGTCCAAGTTTGTGTTTACACTATAAATTATTCAATTGAGCACTTAAGTACATTGTTTATTAGGTACATTATCTCAATTAAAATATTATTTAAAAATCCCATAAATCAACATGTTTCACACTAGAAGATAATTGGCATCAGCCAAAAGTAATAGCAAAAGAATATTTCTATGAGCTTTTATAACTTGCATAACATACATGTCATAGCCCACAGGAGAACATTAAATCTGGTATTTGTTAATGAGCTACTCAGCCCTAACCAAATAGAGATGTTTCTATAGGGAATTTAACTATGTTTTGAAATGTTTATCTGATATTAAAAGGAGCTAAAACAATTTTTAAAATCTCAAGAAATCTAAATTCTCAAAACTTAAAAGTACCATGAGTACCTTCAACTCTATTAAACTAATTACTCATAAGATAAGTTCATCTTTACAATACTTTCAATTATATCTCAAGTACATAAGGAATCATTAGTTTTAAAAGTCCCTGGTAGCTTTGGATATTTTTGCTGAGTATTTAAAAATATGTGGAAAAATCTACAAAAACAACTACTACACATATATGGCATGCATTATTTCCTATTTGAAAAAATTGTGTCTATTTTCATAAAAATTCAGAGGTTCTCTGCTCATTTGGCATTTTCCCCAAAAGTCACACAGGTCAGCACATATAACTCCCACAACTTCTCTACTTTAAATAGAGATGCTATGAATAATAGATTTATTATTATTTGGATCATTTCTCATCTTATTGAAAGGATAAAAATCTCAAGGGAAAGCAACTTCCTAAAATATTATCTATTATAAATTTTCTTATGTTTAAAAAGTCCATTTTAGCATCAACTAATATTTTTATCAGCTTGCCTTACTGAAGAAGAAAAATGTTAAGTTTTAGCATGTATTTTCTCTTATACTGAATTCTTTAAAAGTAATTTCCTATTGTAATAGTTGCTTTCATCTAAAGAATTCAACATTTTGGAAATACTGCATTAAAATTTTCTTGTTTTCTGATGACATTGTAGTTAGAAATTTTAATACTTTAATTTTCATGAACTCTAAACTATGTTGGTAACTAATCATAATTGAGTGTACTGTTTATCCTTTGACTCATTTCAATACAATTATTTTTGATTTCTGATTTAGGCAGGCTATGGTTTGGATATGGTTTGTGTGCTCCAAGGGCTCATGTGATTAGAAACTTGGACCCCAGGATGATGGTACTGAATCTCTAGGAGGTGGGATTCAGGGACAGGGGGTACAGCTCAATTGTAGAGCACTTGCCTTGTGTCAATAAGGCCTGTTATTGTTCATATTTGTAATGATTCCCTAAAGCACTCGTGTTAAAACTTGGCCCTCAATAAAGCGATGTTCAGAGGTAAAATATTTAGGAAATGATTGGATCACAAGGCTTCTAACCTTATTATTGTATTAATCCATTTGATGGATTAATTTTGGGCGAGAATATTGGGGATTGAACCTAGACATGATTAATCACTGAGCCACATCTCCAGCCCTTTTTTTTTTTTTACTTTTTTTTTTTAACTTTGAGACAGGATCGCACTAAGTTGTTTAGGGCCTTTCTAAGTTACTGAGACTGGACTCAAACTTTCAATGACATTTCAAGTATATAAGGAATCAGTGAGTTTTAAAAATCCCCTGGTAGCTTTGGATATTTTTGCTGAGTATTTAAAAATATGTGGAAAAATCTCCAAAAAAACTACTACACATATATGGCATGCATGTCCTCCTGCCTCAGACTCTGGATTTGCTGGAATTACAGGCATGCAGCAACATGACTGGCTTGATTGGTTAATAGTTTGAATGGACTACTGGGTGATGACTGTGTGCAGGTGGGACAATGTTGGAAGAAGTAAGTCATTGCGTATGACCTTTAGAATTATATCTGTCCCAGGACCCTTCCTGTCTCCTTCTCCCTCTGCTTCCTGGCTGTCCTGAACTGAACAGCTTTTCTATGCTGTGCCTTTTCTCCATGATGTTCTGCCTCAAATGAGGCCCAGAGCCACGGAGTTATTCAGCTGTGGACTGAACCTCTGAAACCATGAGTCCAAAATAAACTTTTCCTTCTCTAAGTTACTCTTGTCAGGTATTTTGGAAATAGCAATGAAAAGCTGACTAAAACAGATTTCCAGCACTGCAAAAAGAAAAGGGAAAAAAAGTGATGGAATGTGGTGGTGGATAATTGGGTCACTGGGGTGTGAGGTAGTTCATTTAATCAGTTGGAAATTCTTGTGAGAGGATTGTTATATATGGAGCAAGTCTGGTCCCTTTCACTCTATCTTTGCTTCCTGATTTGAAATGTAGTCACTCCCCCACATATGTTTCTTCATCTGCTATGGGGTCTTTATAGTTTGAAGTCTGAATCTTCAGAACGATAAGCTAACTCAAACTAAATAAACCTTTCTTCTTCACAAGTGTATCAGGTATTTTGTTATACTGACAAAAAAGATGATTAATAGCAGGTGGAGACAAACAGTATTAGAGAGTGGAACTGACTTTCCAGCAATACAGTGCATACATCTTATTGTTCCATATATTGAACCAATATTTACCATTCTGATATATTCACATGTATGCACAACTACACACACACACACACACACACACACACACTCCTTTGTTATTATCTTGAGTCATACAAATGAAGTTCAATTCCTCTTTCTCATAGGGCTTCAAGTATTAAACCTAGAAGATGGCAGAGAGGATCTAGATAGCAACCCTTGACTTCTCCTCAGCCCAGAAATAAAGCAACAAAAGAATAGCTGACCAGAGAGGTAGGTGACAGAGTAAATACTGTGAAACTCAGTACTAGACAGATTGAGGCTTGGAAGGTCTATAATTTGGGTACTGAAGCAGAAAATGAGGACAGAATTTCTTGACCCAGAACACTGATCTGGGTAGAGTCACAGGGGAGGGTAATGAAGGGAGAAAGTTGAGAAAGGTGGGGAGACAAAGCCCACAAGCTTTTCTCCTTCACCATAGTTGGAAACAAAGGCCAACCAAGTTAAACTTGGAAAGGAGCATCAAAGACAGTGAAGGAAATCACACAATTCAGATCAAATTGCTTGGCAGAAACCTACAGGGCAGGACAGCCATTTTGTAAGCACCACACTTAGTCAGTTCCTATAGGAATTAGACCAGAAACACAACAGCTTGAAGAAAATATAGGCTCAACACTCCAGCATAGTGGAATAGGACCTGATTTCCTCAATAAGACTCCTAGAGCTCAGGAAATAAAATCAGGAATCATTAAGTGGGATGGCATCAAATTAAAAACCTTCTGCACAGCAAAGGAAACAATTAAGCACATGAAGAGAGAGTCCCTACAGAATTGGAGAAGATCTTTGCCAACTACTCCTCTGACAAGGTATTGATTTCCAGAATACATAAAGAACTCAAAAAAATTAACACCAAAAAGCAATAATAGCACAATAAATGAACAAATAAACTAAAGAGATATTGCTCAAAAGAGGAAATACAAATGGCCAAGAAATACACAAAGAGATGTTAATAAACTTAGCATTTAGAAAAAGGCCAAATTAAAAGTATACTGAGGTTTTATCTCATTCCACTTAGAATGGCAATCATCAAGAACACAATAATTGCTGATGAGGTACACTCATACATTTTTAGCAGTATGGAGATTCCTCAAAAGACTATAAATAGAACTACCATATGACCCAGCTACCTTAGTATTTATAAAAAAAAACAATAAAATCAGCATTATAGTGATTTATGCATTCCAATGTTTATAGCAATGAAATTCACAAAAGTCAAGTTATAGAACCAGTGTCTGTCAATATACAAATGGATAAAGAAAATGTGGCATATATACACAGTTTTAGCCAGCCACAAAGAAAAATAAAATTATGTCATTTGCTAGAAATTGAATGGAACTAGAGTACATCATGCTAAGTGAAATAAGCCAAATTGAGAAAATCAGAGGTTAAATATTTTCACTCATATACAGAAGCTAGAGAGAAATAAGGCATTTAAAAATGAGGGACCTTATGAAAATAAAAAGGAGAGCAGTGGAGTAGAGGAAGGAGATCAAGCGGGATGGAGGAGAGGAAGAATATGGAAAATATTGGGTATTCAAATGAAGCAAATGATTGTATGCATTTGTGAATCTCATTATTATGTACAACTGAAATGTACTAATGAAAACATTTTTTTAAAAACTTCAAATATTGGGCCTGGGGTTGTGGCTCAGCTGTAGAGCGCTTGCCTAGTACGTGTAACCCCATGGGTTCGATCCTCAGCACCACAGAAAAATAAATAAAATAAAGGTATTGTGTCCAACTACAACTAAAAAAATAATATTAAAAAAACTTCAAATATTGGATTATGATTATTTTATTCCTGATTTTTCTATCTCAATATTTAATCTCAGGTTTTTAAAACACAATTCTTTTGATATGAATCTTATTTTAGGCTTCTCCAAGACAGGAGCTTATTCAGGTGACCCCTTGACACTCCAGGGAGGTGGTGCAGCAGAGATGCAGGAAGATAAGAAGATCCAATCATGTGTGTTAATGCTTAGGTTATTCCTCTGGGAACTAAGTCTGATGCTGGCCTCTGAAATAACATGTGGAACATGCCTCAGGGCTTTCTGGCTATATGTATTAGTCAGCTTTTTGTTCCTGAGACTGAAATACCAGATAGTAACAACTTAGAAGAGAAAAACTTTACTTGGTCTCATGTTTTTTTGATGTTTAGTCCATGGTCAGTCTGCTCCTTTGTTTTAAGGCTGAAGTAAAGCAGAACATCCTGGCAGACGGTGTGGCTAAGTAAAAATTGTTCAGTTCGTGGCAGTTGTTTGAAGCAGAGAAAGAGAGACCACAGGAGGACCCAGAGACATAATAAAAGAGGTATGCCCCCAGTGACTCACTTTCTCTTGCCACACCCCACTTACCTATAGTTACCACCCAGTAATCCATTTACATTATTAATTCATTAAATGGATCAATTCATTCATTAGGTTACAGCTCTCATAATCTAGTCATTTCACCCTCTGCATTAACAGGTGCTAAACCTTAGCACCAGAGCATGGGGAGTCTGGGATATTTACCAACTCCCATATGCTGAGTGTGCCCAAGGTGTTGTTAACCTCTCACTGCAGGTACCCCTCATGGGTGACCTAGAATGTTTCTGTGGTGCTCAGGGAAGCTCTGATTCTTGAGACAGCCCCTGAGATTTAAGGGTGGTTAACTTTTCAAGAAAATTCTGCTTTTAATGAATGTAGGTGGATTTAGGGGATATGAGTCAGAATATCAATGTTGTTTGTTTCAGCACAGTTTTGAGTGCAATTGGCATATGAATCATTTTATATTCTTCGTAAAGTAGGGCGGGGGCTGTGGCTCAGAGACAGAGTGCTCGCCTACTATGCATGAGGCACTGGGTTTGATCCTCAGCACCATAAGAATAAAGTAAAGATATTGGGTCCACCTAAAACTAAAAAATAAAAAAAAAGATATTTAAAAAAAAATACAAACTCTTCGTAAAGTACCATTCTACATATGACATCACAGTCAGAAGTCCTTGAACCAAGCTAAATTTCACCTCCTTTATTTAAGGTACAATGTGTATCACTTTCTTGCAGGGACATTTTAATGGAACTTTTGTCTTCATGTGAGCTGAAAATGTCTTCTGTTATGCTTTGTGAGTCAAGTGAAAAATCTACCTTCATCTTAATAAGTTATACATATATGTGGATGTATGTTATGAGCATATGTGTAGACACATTTAAACTCATCTGGAAACAGACAAATCTGAAGCTTCCTGATATTTTGTGTGAATATATGCTTATTTACATTGGATATCAGAGGTTTTTCCTAATAAAACAGTGTGCATCATTTTCCCCACACACTATCTTCCTTTTAGTATCTTGGGTTTAATTCTGATAACTGATGTCCTCAGCCTTTGTATTAATCACACCACTTCAGCCCAACGTATTCTTCCTTTGTCTGCCTTCTCAATCTGCTTGGTTCATTATAGGCTGACTGACTAGTTAAGAGCATATGCTGCTATAAGGTGTTAGTGTTAGATAACAGCTTAAAGTATCACTCCTCCTCTCAGATAATGACTTAAAAATAGCATTTAATTAAGAAGAGTAGCTTGCGAAAATTTGGGTAATATTGCAGGAGCGATTAGGAAGATTTTGCTAATATGTTAGTAATTTCTGTTTCTTAAATTACACAATTTCCATGTATGTTCAGAAATAGTGTAGATCGTTTCAAAAAAGTTAGAAAAACTACTCTTTCAAACATCTTCTAGGACACCTTAAACCATTTTGCATGAAGATTGAAGGTGAGCTGCACTTGCCAAGATAAACAGAAGTGAATACCAGGGAAAATGAGATGTACAGGATCAAAATTGTAATGGGGTTTTCTTTTTTATTTTAACAATGAAAATTTATCTCTCAGATATTCACTTGCCTTGGAAATCCTGATAATTGACAGTAATGCAATGAGCAAGGAAAACATGACTAAAAGATAACTTTAAAGGATATATTTCTTAAAAGTTTTATCAGGAGAAATGCTAATGTGAAATTTCACTTTTGTGACAACTGAACTGGAAGGATCAGATACTTTTAATATTTCTCTTTTTCTAAGCTTATAGAACAGATTTGGAGAAAATATGTTAAAGTAACCTGACAGCAGGCTGAGATTTGTAATTTTATCCTAAAAAGAAGTCATCACAGGATGTGTAGCTTACGTTGGTAGAACAACTCAAACAAGATGTATTTATACTCCTCAAATACCCACTGACATGTAGGTTATCAGAGTTGACCAGATGTTCAATATTTGGTAATTATTCATTGACAAGATTAATTTATTATGAAACCACTATTTAATTAGATGTTTAGAAAACAATTACTATTCACCAGATTCTTAATGGTAGCCACATCAAGTGATTATATTCAATTTCATAATTCTATGCATCTGAAACAAACTTTTATAACATCTATAAACTTACATACAGTTGATCTAGCTCAAAATGCATGGTGGTTTCAAAGATCTATTTTGCTAAATACTCTTTTTTTTCTTCTTTCTTTTTATTTGTTCTAATCAGCTGTACATGATGGTAGAATGCATTTTGATATATCTAAGTGGAGTATAACTTCTCATTCTGCTAGTTGTACATGATGTAGAATTACACTGGTTGTGTAATCATATATGGACCTAGGCTAATAATGTCTGATTCATTCCACTGTCTTTCCCAACTTCATATTTCCTCCATTCCCTTGACTCCCCTCTATCTAATCCAAAGTACCTCTATTCTTCTCTAGCACCACCCATCCATCTCATTTATTGATTCTTGATTTTACTTGTGCTTTAGAGGTCTTATTAAGGAAGTCAGTTCCTAAGCTGACATTGTGAATTAGCATCTGTGCATCAAAGAAAACATTTGGCCTTTGGTTCTTTGGAATTGGCTTATTTTGCTTAGCATGATATTCTCCAGCTACATCCATTTACCTGCATAGTAATAATTTCACTCTTCTGTAAGGATCAGTAATATTCCATTGTATATATGTACATTTTTTTTCCATTCATCTGTTGAAGGGCACTGAGGCGTGTTCCATAGTTTAGCTATTGTGAATTGAGCTGCTATGAACATTGATGTGGCTGCATCACTATAGTATGTTGATTTTAAGTCCTTTGAGTATATGCTAAGGATAGCTGGGTCAAATGGTGGTTCCATTCCAAGTTTTCTGAGGAATCTCCATACTGTTTTTCATAGTGGTTGGACCCATTGGCAATGTATGAGTGTAGATTTTCCCCCACATCCTCTCTGTCGCCAACATTTATTGTTGCTTGTATTTTTGATAATTGCCATTCTGACTGGAGTGAGATGAAATATCAGTGTACTTTTGATTTGCATTTCTGTAACTGCTAGAGATGTTGAACTTTTTTTTAATATATTTGTTGACCATTTGTATTTCTTCTGTGAAGTATCTGTTCAGATCTTTAGCCCATTTATTGATTGGGTTATTTGTTGTTTTAGTGTTGAGATTTTTGAGTTCTTTATATATATCCTGGAGATTAATGCTCTAACTGAGGGGCATGTGGTAAAGATTTTTTCCCATTCTGTAGGCTCTCTTTTCATGTTATTGATTGTTTCCTTTTCTGTGAAGAAGCTTTTTAGTTTGACTCCATCTCATTTATTGATTCTTGATTGTACTTGTGCTTTAGAGGTCTTGTTAAAGAAGTCAGTTCCTAAGCTGACATGGTGAAGATTTGGGCCTACTTTTTATTTTATTTTATTTTTTTTAATTAGGAGCAGGATCTCTATTCTAGTGCCTATGTTCTTGATCCACTTTGAGTTGAACTTTGTACAGGGTGAGAGATAGAGGTTTAATTTCATTGTGCTACATATGGATTTCCAATTTTCCCAGTATCATTTGTTAAAGAGGCTATCTTTTCTCCAATGAATGTTTATGGTGCCTTTGTCTAGTATGAGATAACTGTATTTATGTGGGTTTGTTTCTGTGTTTTCTATTCTATACCATTGGTCTATGTGTCTCTTTTAGTGCCAATACCATGTCATTTTTGTTACTATGGCTCTGTAGTATAATTTAAGGTCTGGCGTTGTGATGCCTCTTATTTCACTTTTCTTTCTGAGGTTTTCTTTGGCTATTCTGGGTCTCTTATTTTTCCAAATGAATTTCATGATTGCTTTTTCTATTTCTATGAAGAATTTCATTGTGATTTTAATAAGAATTGCATTAAATCTCTATAATGCTTTTAGTAGTATGGCCATTTTGACAATGTTAATTCTGCCTATCCAAGAGCGTGGGATATCTTTACATCTTCTAGGGTCTTCTTCAATTTCTTTCTTTAGTTTTCTATAGTTTTCATTGTAAAAGTCTTTCACCTCTTTTGTTAGATGATTCCCCATTTTTTTTAGGCTAAAGAGTATTTTGCTAAATATTCTTTAAAAACATTATGTCTGTTCTTGTAGTATATAAATTCTTTTTTTTTAGGGCAAAGGCATTTTTATTTTTACTTTTTTTAGTTATACATTACAATCTAATCTATTTTGGTATATTTATACAAACATGGAACATATTTAATTAGGATCCCAGTCTTGTGGATGAACACTATGTTGAGATTCAGTGTAATGTGTTCATATATGTACATAGGAAAGTTATATCAGATTCATTCCATTGTCTTTCCTATGGCCATCATCCTCCCTTCCCTTCAAATAAATACTTTTTGGATTTGATTTGCTTATATTCTATTTGTAAATATATTTTTATGTACAATCATAGATAGTCTAAAATTTTCTTATACTATCATTTTTTGATGTCAATGTTATGTGAAGAAATTGGATCAGATGTTAATTTAATGGAGACGTGTTACTTTTCCAAAAACTTAGCCTCCAAATCATAAGAAAGTCATGTTAGTCCATTGGCTTAGTTATTTTTCTAGATAATTTATACCATTTTCATATTTCAGACTTAAATACAGAAGCATTAATTTACATGTGTGAATCTCACATCCAGTAGAATTGCTGAATGTTCTATTATCTCTTAAAACAAATTTTCTTGGATTTCACATGAGTTATAAATATGGAGACTCTTGTCTCTTTCTAGTTTTAAAAACTTTAAATTCTTTCTCGTCTTATTATTAAGATCTTTTATGCAATATGGGATAGAGGTGGAAGTAGAAAGATTTGACTTATATCTGGCTCTACTAAGAAGTTTTCTAAAACTTCATTATCAATTCTAATGTTTTCAGTCTATTTTGAGAAATCTGATTTCAGCATAAGTTAAGGCTTGGAAATAAGTTTTTGCCATCATTACTGTTGATATAAGAAGAGATAAACATATTAATGAAATGAATTACATAGTTCAGAGACAACTCCTTGTATAACAGTATATTGATAGATTAAAAGTTCACAGGGAAATATTGAATGGACTACATAATAGATGGCTGTGGAACAAAGGGATTTCCAGGTAGAACATAAACTTTTAGATCTCAACTTCATGCAATTTGCACAAAACCAACTCCAAGTAGATAATATAAATGAATATGAAAAAAAAAGAAAGAAAAAGGAAACTTTAATTCTACCAGAGAAAATATTCTTATTACCTCAGGATAGAAAACAATATCTTTAGCTAGCAAAGCATACACACACACACACACACACACACACACACACACGTACAATAAAATGTAAAGGACAAAACAGATAAAACTACTTCAGATCTTCCATATAAAGAAAGATACCAGGAATAATAATTTATAAAATATATTTAAAAGTGTATTTATATAAAAATTTATGTATATATACACACATATAAATATAAATGTATAGTATATCCAGCAGACAAAGATTAGTATTCAAAATATTTAACACTCCTCATGTCAGTGAGAAGGAAATAGTGAAAAAGAAAAACAATGGGTATAAACATAGGTAATATGATCAATAAGGTCAAAACATTCTCAGATTCTTGGTAATTAGGGAAATTATAACCCCAAAAGACATCACTTTTGACCACTCACAGTGGCAAGATAGCAATCTGAAAACATCTGATACTGTTGAAGATATTGGTTAAACAAATTTCCTCCAATTGTTGATGAGAGCATTAGGATAAAAATCTTCCTGGAAGGTGTTTTGATGGAATCTTTTAAATCTGATTCATTCAATTATATCCTATGGTCTAGCAAGTCTATGATTCAATCTCTATAAATTTGTATATGCACAATGAGATTTATACTAGAATGATCTGTGCAACATTGCTTATAAAAACAACAATGTAAACAGAAACAACTGAATGTTTTTTTGTAGAAGAATGGATAAATGTGGAGGGAAAACTTCCTGTAGCTTCTGAATTGGCACTAGGCTCACAGCAGGAAACAGGAGCTAGATGCTGCCTTTGTAACAGGTGTCTTCCTAGAGGATTGTTCAGAAGTTAAACCATGCTCACTTCTGACACTCTGTTGTTATGTGGCTCATCCACCCATTCCTTTCTCCCATCTCCTATGAGGAGACTGCTGGCTGGGGGCAAAGGAGGCCTTGGGGGGTCATAGGAAATGCATTGTCTTTGGTGAGAGGTTACTGGCGTGGATCAGCAAGTTCTGGAGAAGTCTATAAACAGGGTACCTGAGGGAGGGGAGAGCTGATATAAGGCAGCAGAGTTTCTTTGTGTCATGGAAAGAAGGAAGCTGAGAGCAACAGCAAGACAGACTTGAGAGATATTTTAGAAACTCACACAAGAAGAGGACCTGAGTGAAATAAGCCAGGCACAGAAAGACAAATAGCATCTGTTGTCAATTACATGTGGAATTCAAATATGTTGCCCAGGGAAACAGAGTATAAAGGTGCTCACTAGAAACCAGGGAAAAGGAGAGGAGTGGGGGATGAAGGAAGAGAAGATGTTGGTCAAAGAGTACAAAGTTCCAACTCAGCTGGAGGAACTGAGTGATCTACTTCACTGCATGATGACCACAGTTAACATTTAGGTATTACACAATTGTTTAAACAGATGTTTTAACATTCTCACTAGAAAAAAATGATACATTGGTGAGGTGATAATTAGTGTTAATTAATTTGATTGGATTAGATTGATTGAGTCTTCTTATAATGTATACATAGACCAAAATATCACAGTATACCTTATAAATATACACAATTATTTGTCAATTAAAGTAAAATTTTTAAAGTACCAATTAAATCACAGATGGGGGGGGGGCAAAAGAGTAGAAAAGGGATAGAGATAGAGAGGGAAGGGGGGGAATGAACACATGTAGTCATCAGAAATTTGTGGGGGTGCTCTGCCAAAGGCAGAATTTGAAGGGCCTAGAAGGGGAAGAAACCAGGACCTGAGGAGAGAGGAAGGCACTTTAAGCTTTTGCTGGGGACGGGAAGGACTGAAAATTAAACTTCATATTATATTAAAATTTGAAACTGAATTTCAATGTGTGAAATTGACCTGCAAATTATGGGATATGTGGGGCATGGCATTAAGTAATAGGAAAGGAGATTTCATATCTTATTTGAAAATAGTGTAAGAAAATCAAAAGTGTTTCATGTTGTACAGGGAATAAGAGCCACTAAATAAAGTAGCACACTCATGCACAAGCAAATGTGCTCACATACCTGGGCAAACACTCACGTTCACACCCTTGCAAATATACACATTTAAGCATATGACAATGGAATCCTGCATAGCAGTTGAAAGGACTGTGGTGCCTCCTCATAACAACTGGTAAAGCTTGATTAACATGTTGTTTAGTGTCAGGAAAAGGCTGCAGAATGAGGCAAATAGTACACTACCACTTAAAACACAAACATTAAAACACATACACACACAAAGTGATACTATCGAGTGTGTTTGTGAGTGTGTGCATAAGTGTGGGAAAAGGACTGGTTGTACAGACACCAAATTCATGATAATCTGTCTCAGTGAAGGAAGAGACTGGGTAGGATCAGAGTAGTCAAATGGGTATGTGATTAGTTATAACATCGATTTATAAAAATGTTACAGATACAGTTAATATGCTACTTACATGATTTTACATGAAGGTTAACAATGATTAAATAAAAAATTTTATTTTGGTATTCTTATGTATTTCTATACTTGAAATAAAAATGGCCATAAAATGATTACTTGATAAAACAAATGAAGTTCAAAAGAAAACATAATGATTTTTTGTAGAGGCAAATTTCATCACGAAATTTGTTGCTATTTGTCTTGAATAAAGTGTAAAACCCTAGAGTGGTTACTGACATGGAAAGTGACCTTTATCATACAGCTTTCTGCTCTTTCTGTCTGTAATGTGTTCTCCAGATAGGTTCACCCATCATGTCTCCTTAATTAATATCTCCTCAACTAGTATTTTCCTCACCACCCCATCCCAAACTAGCACCCATACCATTTCGTACATTTTATACCTGGCTTATTTCCCTTATGTTGCTTAAGATTATCTGACTCTGTAAATAATATATTTTGTTTATTTTGTGTTGTCCGCACCTTGTGTAGTCAGAGATTGTTTTCTTCATTGTGCTATCCTGTTTGCTTAGAAGAGTGTGTGAATCATAGGTACACAGTAATGTGAAGTGTGATTTTTTTCATTCCTACTTCCTCGCACATGAAACACTTCAATGTGCCACAGTGTGTGTTCCTATCCCTTTCCTGGGCAGCCTCTGACCACCTAGGTCTTTCTCAACAGTGTCCATGAATGATTGAAATACCTTTAGCAGAAATACGTTCCCAATTTCCAGGCCTAAAACCACATACCAGTAAGTTAATTGTAGGAATTACTTTCCAAAAATTGTTCTGAATATTGAGCTTTGTTTTCTCTAAATATTGTTTGTTTTTTATCTTGAGTTCACTCACTCCTTTTGAATTTTGACATCTGGAGATCCACCTGACTTCCTGTGAAGTACAAAAGAATTCACAGTTGTCCTTCACCCCTTTCTAAGTCCTCAAGTAACTGTCACAAATAAAGTGTAGGGTCACAAATCATTACAGTAGGATATTGCATTTTCTAGCCTAGCAGGTAGAGCTCAGGGCCACATTGATGCACAGGGCAAAGACAATGACAACCACACTAGGGGGACCTGACCTTACTCACCAAAGCAGAGAAAACATTTCATGTTTTTATTTTTCTCTTATTAATTATCTCAGATGTGATCAAAGTGCCTTTTTTGATAAATCAACATTTGTTCATTTTGGAAAAACTATTACTTTTTAAAATATTATTAGAACCATCTCAAAAATTAGGAAAATCTCACTTGATGAGATTTTGTCCATTGGTGTAAAGCAATAGTTCAATTATATAAGATAACAGAACTGTTTTTGCACAAAGATGATTTTCAAGGAGGAGAAGCTAGAGTTTGATGAAACAGAATTAGGTGATTAAATAGATCCCCTGAAACCATCTGAGCTAGAATGTTAAAATTACATCCAAAATGTAATACTCTTTGCTTTCTCTTATCACACATTTGGCTAAATGGATTTTGGTCTGAATAATTCCATTAGTTTTTCTCATGGTTGTAGTTTCACTAACTAGGTCAACTTGCATATACTATGGTAAACTTCTCCTAATGTTGTCATCTTTAGGGTTTTATTCTCAGATTTTCAATAAATCATAAAAAATGTAATTGAGATGTTTTAAAATTGAATGCTGAAAGAGAAAGCCATCTTTAAAATAATTGTTTTAGCTCTTGGGATGTAGCTCAGTGCTTGCCTAGCCTGTGAAAGGCCCTGGGTTTGATCCATAGTACTAGAAGGAAAAAAAAAAGACATTTTAAAACAAGTTAACTATTTGCTTAGTGCTTCTTTTTTTTAAAGATTTAAAAAAAAATTTATTTATATATGACAGCGGAATGCATTACAATTCTTATCACACATATAGAGCACAATTTTTCATATCTCTTAACCATTTTTTTAAGATGGAAACAACGAATACAATTAAGGTTTTAAATCTTTTATTCTATTCAGATAAACACTTATATAACAGATATTTTATAAAACTTATATATCATAAATTTTGGCTTTTGCATAAATTTTATGTCATGCTAGTCCACTTAAAATATAGTTTCTTTTTTCATTGTGCTAGCTTTCTGTTATAAAAATATTGACACAAATTGCATGGCTTAAATCAACACAAGTTCATTATCTTCTAATTCTATAGACCAAAAGTTCACTGTGTATTACTGCACTAAAACTGAGATATTGGCAGCACTGCTTTCCCTGTGGAGATTCTGGGAGAGATGTATCCTTTCCAGTTTGGCTTTCAGAGGCTACTTGCACTCATTGACTCATGTCTTCTTAATTTAGGTATCTTGAAACTTTTAGGTTGAGCCCACATTTCTCATATCACATTTCTGTGATCTCTTCTTCTGCCTCCCTCATCCACATTTAAGGATCCTGTCATTTCACTGGGCTCACCCAAGTGATCCAGAATTAGCTCTGTTTTAAATCCAGCTCATTAGAAATCGTAATCCATCTGCTGTGTTAATTCCTCTTTCCATGTAACGAAACATAGTCATAAAATTTGGGCGTTAGGATGTGGATATCTTTAGGGGTCATCATTTACTATATGTTTTGGTAAGGTTTATGTTATTGTGACTGAGAAATAAAAAGTTTATTTAGTATTCACAGTTTTGGAAGTCACAGTTCATAGACAACTAACTGTTGCTCTGGGCCCTAGGTGAGGCAGAACATCATGGCAAAAAGATGTAGAGGAGAAAAGCAGCTCAGGACATGGCCCCCAAGAAATGGGGGGCCAGGGGACTAAGCTGTGATCATCAGGGACAAAATATATATATACTAAAGGCACCTTCCCACCCCAGAAACCCACTCCTCTAGTCATGCCCTCTCTGCCTAAAGTTAGTACCCAGTTAATCCCTCAGAGGATTAATGCACTGATTAGGTTAAAAGCTCTCTTAACTCAAATCATTTTACCTCTAAACTTTCTTCTATTATCCTCCACATGAGCTTTTGTGGGAAATCTCATATCCAAACCATAACATTAGCCTTCAAATTTGCTCATATAATCTAAAATTGCAATACATTTTTTCCTGCCCAAGAAAATGCCTTGTGAGCAATTACACTATGTACTTTTCCCAGATGATTAGATATTCTGTGGTATTTCTGAATAATTATGACATATCATTTATCACTTTAGAGGTTCTAATTCTTATGTGACTATTATGAAACATTATTTGGAAACTGTTGCTCACTTTATAATGCCATTTTGTTATATTAGATTGCAACTTACATTTAGAAAAGTCAGAAGCACTAAGGCATTTAAATAAACATTAAAATTTTCATAAAAATAAAGTTAAATAGAAAATTTTAAAAGCTTGTTGATATAACTATTCCTCACAAAATTTTATGACTTCAAAATAATGCCTTTTGTGTTATTCTACTGCTGTATGAAATGAGACAGAAAATTTAAAGGTAAACAATTATTTAACTAAAGACCTAAAGAAAGGATGGGTGAGAATTAAATACCAACCCAGGGATCAAGTGAAACACAAAACGTGGAGCATAATTGGAAAACACACTCAGAATGATTTCCTGGGGCTTCTAATGGTAAGAGAAGCTAATTAGCTCTAAGCAAATGTTCAGATATACATAAAATAACTTGGCCATAAATTTGTGAATTACAAATTATGAGAAATGAAATTTATCTCCCCAAAGAGAAAACTTCACCTGATTGGAAAAAAAAAAAAAGGAAAGGAAAAGAAGAAATATTGTAGGTACTACCTTTACAAAAGCTGAAACTAGATACCAGTTGAGAACATAATGTTGTAAAATCTGGTTAGATAAAAGATTGTCTCTATCGATGCTGGTAAGTTGGACACTGCATGTGCATAATTTCAAACCACTAAGTTTGTTATTACAGTGATATACTCCTGCTGCTTTTCTTATCAACCCAAGGAATTCTTCATGCAAAGCTTATTTTAATGAATTTCCCTAGTGGAACTACTGGGCTAGAAATATAAAACACACAGCAGAAAGATATCACCTTGAAATAAATGTGTACTTTGGGGCACTAAAGATGCTTATCTAGAGTTAAGCACCAAAATTGTCAATTTTTCTAATGTAAAGACGTTAAAACACACATAGTTTTCATGAACAATTCTGGAGTGAATAATAAATCAGACTGTTTAATAGTAAGTTGCATACTCTTTTCAACCTTGCTAGCCCTGACATTATACTTATCTTGCTTGTCAACACAGATTTGATGGCTCTTGTTTGGTGAACTATCATTTGATACTTCTGAAATTTGATATTCTTCTTTTCATTGGGTTGTTTTATACAGCTATGCTAAGAAAAAGATCAATGATAATCTATGAATTTAACTTCATAGTAAATCATTTTGGAATCTAAAATATTTTGTTGTCATCTCAGCAAAGTTAATGAAACAGTAATTCCTGTGAGATTCCAGTTGGAGCACAGAGTATATGGAAAACATTTCTCTAAGTATAAAGAACATCTTCAGCATTTACAGATGCAGTCATTTTCTTTCTCAGAGTGTTTATTTTCCCAAGGTGAACAAATCTGAGACCAGGAAGAAGAGCAAGGAAATTTGTGTGTGTGTGTGTGTGTGTGTGTGTGAAAATATGAATGTAGATAGATATACAAACAGACATAAGCCATGCAACTAGTTGGCAACCCATGTAATAGAATGATTGAAGTTATAGCCACAATAGGCAGGGTTTTTTAAAAAATATTTTTTAGTTGTAGATGGACACCTATCTTTATTTGTTTATCTTTATGAGGTACTGAGGATGCAACACAGGGCCTCACACGTGCTAGGCAAACACTCTACCACTGAACTACAGCCCCAGCTCAATAGGCAGGGTTTTTAAAAATAATTATTTTAAAGAGTTGAAACACGTATCTGTAGGATTTGCATTTTTTTTTTTGTTGTTCTATTTCTTTAGAGACATAAGGAAGGAACACAAATAAAGAAGAAACAGTATCTCCGGCTTCTAGCCACTTATTTCACCATCCCCCAAAGGATGGCAGAAAATACAGTTAGCACTATTTATCTGTGCAGTCAGTCAACCTATGTCTACACTGTACATGATTAGGCTTAGTTCCTTGTCTTTATTCTCTAAACAACATAATGAAAAAACCATTTGCTTAACATTGATGTTGTATTAGTTATTAGATGTCATCAAGAGATGATTTAAAGTAGCCAGAAGGATGGCCACAGATTCTATGCCAATACTATGCCACTCTACATAGGGGAATTGAACATCTGTAGATTTTGGTATGTTAGGAGGTCCCAGAACTGCGGATACCAAGGGATGATGGAACATGTGGCTGCATAAATGGCTGACTAGTGAAGACAGATGTCAGTGCTCAGTGGTCAGAGACATTCCCAGAAATGTTTCTTGGAACTACTGAAAATTTCATAATTTTTAAATCATTCATTTTTTTAAAAAACGAGAAGGTAATACATACTCATTACATAGATCAATACATAGACATACATTAAATTGACAATCTATGATAGTCCCATAACGGTGAGGCAATCTTTCCCTCATTTTTTACTTTCTACCTGATATATATATTTTCATTAACTCTGATGGTACATAATTCATTTATACATCAATTTCACAGTGGGGTGTGTTTGTATGTGCCTATAGTCCCAGTTATTCAGGGGTCTGAGGTAGGAGAATTACTTAAAAGCATGAATTTAATACCAGCCTGGGCAACATAGTGAGACCCTGGTCTAAAAAAGTAGACAAAATAAAAATAAATAATCTTCACAGATTTTCAGTATACAGAGAGCAGTTCCGGTAAATATCTGTAACTATGTAACTGTCACCCCAATTAAGATATTGAACTTTTTCATTACCCCCAAAATTTGCCATGACTCTTCCCAGTCTACATCCGGAACATGTATTCTGGGAGCCACTGATTTGATTTTTATCATCATAGCAACTTTCTGACTATTCTAGAACTTTATATAAATGAAATCACATAGTACATATTCTCTTATGTCTGCCTTCCTTTGCTCAATATACTGATTCTTCGATTTATTCACACTGTTGTTTGTTTTAGTATTTTGTTCATTCTTATGGTTAAGTAATTCATAGTGTCAATATACCACTATGTGTTTAGCTGTTCTTGTAGCAATAGATATGTGAGTGCATTTCTTTTTTTCTTATTCTGCATAAAGTTTCTGCTAACATATGTGTACAAGTTTTCAGTAGACATCTATTTTCAACTCTCTTGCTTTAAAACCTGGGAATGAAATTCCCGGATTGTTTGGAAAGTTTATAATTACAAGAAATTGCCAAACTTTTCCAAAATGGCTATACCTATTTTGCATTCTCACTAACATTTTGGCAATCCCAGTTGATCCTCATTCTAGCCAACATTTTTTGTTTGTTTATTTACCTATTCTTTCATAAGGTAAAGTGAAATCTTGTGATTTTAGTTAGCATTTCCAGAGTATCAGGATACAGCTAATAATATTTCATGTAATATTTAGTCATTTTCACATGCCTTAGCCCAATCTATTTTAATTTTCTGATCAAAGTTTTTCCATTTTTATTGGATGTTTTCAAATTAAACTTTCACTATTGAGTTGCAAAAGTTTATATATATATATATTCTGTGCAAAACTTTTTTGTCAGATTCTTGAAAGCCATCAGCTAACCTGGGATTCCAGTACCTTAGCAGCTAGCAACTTTGCTATAACAAGAAATGAAGAGAGGCTGGGTGTAGATGTTAACCATTTGCTTTTCACAGAGTACAGTTTTTAACCTGACAGTCTAATGCCCAGTTGTTTGACCTATGATTGTGGGTCCCTCTTACTGGAACCTTGTCTACACTGACACCTGTGTCTCTTGTCTGCCTTGTTGTTCAGTTTATGCCTGCCACATCACTGTGCCACTGGGAGCTGTCCTTTTACCCACAGAGAATCTGGCCTGGGATAACCCTTGGTTCTTCAGATTCAATTAACCACCACAACCCAAAGCAATTTAAAAATATTTATTACTTGCAGACCACGGGGAGAGTATGTCCAATGATTTCAGTTCTTCATCCCAGGTCACTGGAGCCAGAAATGAAGAGTCAGGCTGAGACAGGAAGAGAGTAAAGCGACTAGTAGTTGGGCAATTGAGTGTGGGTCCTTTTAAATTCATGGGCAAGGCCAAAATGGTCCCTTTATGTCCTATACTTTGGCGGACTTTTCCAAAAAAAATCTTACTTATTCTAATGTCCTTAGAATGTTTCTTCTGGGTATTATTTCACTAATTTCATGACTCCAGGTCTTACATTTAATCTATATCAAATTTTCCCTAAATTATTTGGGGTAGCAAATGGTCCCTTTAAAGAAAGTGGGCTTACCAGGAGCCCAGTCCCGTAGGTGGGAGAGATGCCCCTATATTCTGTTTCTGGCCACTGGCTTGAGCTATTTGGGTGTGGAGTTCTACTTTTTTTATTTTTTTATTTTTTGGTACTGGGGATTGAGCTCAGGGGCACTCAACCACTGAGTCATATCCCCAGCCCTATTTTATTTAGAGACAGGGTCTCATTGAATTGCTTAGTGCCTTGCTTTTGCTGAGGGTGGCTTTGAACTCTGGATCCTCCTGCCTCAACCTGCAGAGCTGCTGGAATTGCAGGCATGCACTACCAGCTGTGGAGTTCTACTTCTAATGCCTAGGCAGCAACTTTACTGTGTTGTCCCCAGTACACTCAGCTATATGCATTATGAATATTTTCTTCAAGTGACTTATCTTTTAGTTTTTAAAATTATTTTTGAAAAAGGAAACTTTTCAATTTTTACAAAATTTAATTTATCAATCATTATACAAGCCTGTGCTTGTTGGGTTCTTTCTAAGAAATCTTGGTCCATATTCAAGCTACAAAATTTTTGCTTATAAATTCCTCTTGGAATCTTAATTCTGAATTCTAAATTTTTTTTTATTCTAATTGGTTATACATGACAGTAGAATGCACTATGATATGTCATACATAAATGGAGTATAATTAATTTCTCATTCTTTTGATTGTAGAATCCCATGGGTCATGTAGTCATATATGTACATAGGTTAATAATGTCTGATTCATTCTACTATTTTTCCTAGCTCCATATCATTCATCTTAATTTTATTGTATGTGTGAGTTACGTATTCAAATAATTTTTTTTCTTCTAAAAGGTTAACAGTCCTGTTATCTTTGATTGTTGAAAAGACTATTTATTTCCCTTTCAAATTGCTTTGGCACATTTACAAGGAACTGACTATATATATATATATATATATATATATATATATATATATATATGCACCTTGGTCAGGCAGTTCTTTCTCTTCCATTTGTTTATATTTCTCTCAACATTACACAATGTCTCTTACCACTGTCTTGAGGATGCCACTAGAATCAGGGATTTCTAGTCCCCCAGTTTTGTTCTTTTCCAAACCTGTTATAGTAATTTTAGGTCTTTTGAATTTCTATATACATTTTGTAATCAACTTATTAATGTGCACAAAGGAATCTTCTGGGATTTAGATAAGCATTGTATTGATTCTAGAGATAAGTTTTTGAAGAACTGATGTCCTAAAAATTTCAAGTTTTCTAATTTATAAACATGGTATACATATTCATTTATTTATATCTTTTTAAATGTCTTTGATGTATTCTGGTTTTAATTTCTTAACTTTTGCCCATACTTTTTTGTCCTTAAGGGATTTTTGTTTTTGTTGATCATTTCTTTTGTAATACTATTGGAAATATTTTTAATTTCCTATTTAAATCATTTATTCATAGTATTTAGAAATGGAGCTGGATTTTTTATATTAACATTAAAATCAGAAATTCTGCTAAACTCATTTCTTACCTGTAGTATTTTTTAAGTATCTTAGGATTTTCTATGTAAGCAATCATATTATCTATGAATAATGGTAATTTTTTTCTTTTCTCTATTCTCTATTTTTTATTATTTTATATTACTCTCTATTTTCTGTATTTAAAAAAATATTTTCTGGCCTTACTGGATGATTCAGAGGCTCAGAATACTGTCAATTGAAGTAGTATTGGTTGATTGCTAAAATAATTTTCCCTTGGGATTTTAACATATAAATATATTACAAAAAGCTTGACACACCCCCAGAATCTTAGTTTGAGGTGAATAGTGTCTCTGTTGGATGAGATAAAAGTATTTAACACAGCAAATGTAAAGTGTTTCTTGGATTTTGTAAAACAACTAAGTTTACACATACACAGATCTGCCCTTGGCTATTGCCCTGACCACTGCCCATATGATGTATGAAAGCATTCACTCTGTCCTCTTACATTGGTGCTCCCAACTTTGTCACTTTTCCTTTCATGTATGTGAATTACTATTGCTGAGGATACCTGTTTTTATTTATATAAATAAAAATGTATGTTTATATTTCACCTACAAGTAGAAAGACCCAGGATCACTCAAAGAGAATCTTCCACATTTGAAAGAATCGCAAATATTAATAACAAATAGGCACCATTTTCTGAGCACTGGCTACAGTAAATCCTACTAGAGTTTTTATATATGTTGTCATCTATTTCTTATAATGGTTCAATGAAGTAGGTATTATCTCTATTTTAAATAATAATAATAATAATAATAATAATAATAATAATAATACTGAGCACAGCAAACTTACAAAACTTGAGTAGGTTCACACAGCTAGCACTAGAAAAGATCAGATTTTTGTCCCAGGTAATTCAGATCTTAATTCCTATGCTATATAGATATGGAGGTCTCCACTCTGCTGAGAGGTTTTCATCTCCTTCAAATCTAGAAGAAAAAAAATAAATGCTTAAATTTGAAACTGAGAAGCATTTATTTTGTAAACTACTCACAATTTCAGTTATCTTTAATGGTAAAGTGATTGAGATGGATAGAGACTATGAAAAAGGAGAAAACTGTCTATGATCATTTGCAAATGACAATTGTTTTCTTGGTGGCCAAGTTTGCATAAACACTGTGCTGCTTCTAAGCATTAATACAAATTAGAGGACTGTTGCATCTCATGTTTTTCAAACTCCATGTAAGTATGGTTTCTCTACCTATAATTATAAGACTATTAAAATGTTTTGTATACTGAAATAAAATGTTTTGTATACTTTCATAAAATGAAAAGGTGGACAACTCCAATGGATTAGTGACTTTATGTGACCAAAGCTGATTCACCTAACCTCTTCCCTTAAGAAGATCATCCATCCCAAGGGCTATGCTGCTGATAGAAACTATACTCCCATCCACTGACTCAGAAGAAATTCCACTATATAAAGATGGTAGTGACACATAAGACAGTAGTGTTCGAATGGTAGTAGAAAAAAGATGCTAGATATTTGAAGAGAAGTAAAAGACCAAAAGTAGATAGGAAAGAGTTTTTGCTGTATGGTTCTTTAACCAAAGAACAGTTTCAAGTTTCTGAGTTTTTGTTTGTTTGTTTGTTTTCATTTCTATCCACTGTTCTATTCCACCTCTCTCAGTGTTCAAGTGTCTGCTCCATATCTTTAGTAGCAGTAGCATAAATTATTCTTCTTAAGACATAGTGAATTGAGGATTTATTCCAGATCTTCTCTAGCCCCATCTCCATTTGGCAACTCAGGGAACCCCTTCTCTCCTTCTTAGGACACATGATTTGTAGCATAGGGCTGTGACTGTCTGAGCTTCTCTCCTCCTTCTGTTTGTTGCTAAAAGCAGCCTTTACAGTAAACAGCAATCCCTGGACTGTTCAGGTCATCAGTACATGGTGTCATGCCCTGAATGTGACTTTTCTAAAATGCTAAGCACTATGTTGTAACTGGTTATTTTATTTTCATGTCAATTTCTTATTCAATTGAATTTCCATCTTATATTTTAGGAGATTAAAAATTGAAATCTAATTTCATAAGACTCGCCCACCCACCACAAAAAAATTCCATGAAACATGAATGTAGTCAACTTTAGTAGCGGAATATATGCTTTTATTATATATTTTGCTAAATAAGATGTTATGTTAAAAAAGAGTTGCCAAAATTTAATGAAATACTTGTCAGAAAATCTATTATTTTTCTGCTAATTTGGAATTAGCAGAAATCTTTAGTGGAAGAAACCTTTATTTGGGAACACAATATAATAAAATTCCAAATTATGGGAATGTTTTATGAATAACCTGTTAGTTCAAGCTCAAGTTTTTGTGGGTTTTGGTGAAAGACCTTATCTGCATACAGTGTGCATACAGTGAGACATCAAGTGGAACCTGTCTCACCTAAACTTCTTGTAATTAACTTTAAGGAAAGTAGAGAGGGAACAGGAAGGGAAAATACAAGACGGGAAGAAATACAGTCCTTATGAAGATTAAGAGAGAAAATTCAACTCATTTAAGGTCTACTATCGTAAATTTTTTGTTTGTTAAAGATTATCCTCACTGCTGGAAAACAAATTCTGCTCATTGGATTTATATGATAGGAGAAAGAAACACACATATGATTAATGAGCTATCAAAGAACGGGAATTCCAGTTTTAGTGCTAATAAAATATTTGGTGTAAAAAAAAGGCAAAAAAACCTACTGCTACTTAGGTTCTGTTGGATTATTTGCAATTAGGAAAAATATAGTTAAGGAAGAAATTATAAACTTAAAGTAGAAAAACAGAAAAAATAAAAAAAACTTTGCCTAAGGATGTATATTAGTGAACAGACTCTGTAATAGCTAAATAATAAAGCACAGTCTGGTTTTAATTAAGTTTAAATTAGTTTTACATGAAAATAAATTGGTTTTGAACCTACATGATTAATATGATAACACTAACATCTGAAAGAAATGCCGCTTTTTAAATCTTCTCAATCAAGCCCAAAGGCCTAGATAAAAAAAAAAAAAAAAAAGTAGATATTGTGAATTACCAATTAATTTAAATTACAGAGTTATTTATGTTCACTTGATTTTTGGAGCATGTTTAATAGGTGATTTAAAATATCAAATACTATCAGTTAGATATACATAATAAAAATTAATATTGCAATCAAGAAAACCATTCGAAAGGCAAAAGAAATAATTTTTTTTTTTCTTGAAAAGCTCAGTTCTCCTAAATCAATATGGAAGTTCATATGTATTATTGTTAATTGTAACGAGCTATTCACTCATTGTCTGTTTTTGTATTAATTTTTCCTTATTCTAACACAATTAGATCAGATTACAAACTTAAGTAAAGCATCTCCTGAGCCCATTTTATTTATTTTTTAATCATTGTTCATGCTTCTCAATAACAAAAGCTTGATTTATCATTGATACCTTCAAATACCCTCCTGATATGCATTTGAAAACAATTTCTTATATATAATTGGTGGCCTATTTATGTTCCTAGGAATGATGATAAGGGCAGATTTCTTGTTTGTTTTATTTCAATTTAAAATCCTGCAGTACCCAGTATTCCCAGAAAAAAAATTCCATCCAAGGACTGACTGGGCCCAACCATACTTAACTTCCAGGATTAGAGTAGATCTGGCAGGTTCAACATAGGATGTGATAGGCAGAAATGATGGGGCAGGTCTCTAAAACATAAGTTCACTACTGGCCTGAAAAGATTCTTTCCTTTCTAGTCTGAGACAGTTGTATCCCATTTTAAAGCAATACAGCAGGATGGTTTACATTTTCTTTGTTAATGAAATAGAATGGATTTATAATTGGGGAAGAGCTTTTTAACTTGTTGTTCGTGTGCATGGTGACCACTGACTTTATTTTGACTTTCATCATATTCATAAATCATTTCACATGAAAATTAAGTTTAGGAAGCTGGCTACTGTTTTGGTCAGATCTTTCTTGCCTTGCCTTTTTTTTTCTTTTTATTTTCATTTCTTCTTTTTTTTCTTTCTCTTCTCTCTCTCTCTCTCTCTCTCTCTCTCTCTCTCTCTCTATATATATATATATATATATATATATATACATATATATTTATAATCATACATATATGATTTTTTATTAATAGAATATCAAGTGTAGGTGATCAGTCTAATAACTTTAAAATTTCTCAAGAAGGATGAACAAACATTATTTTGATGTATCAACTATGATGTGATATGAAAATATCTGTTATTTCTATATATGAAAAAGATCTTGATACTGCTGAAATTTTCTTGTTTTTTTTTTTTGCCTACCTTCGCGATAGAAAAAAATGGTGAATTTTAAAATAAAAGATGATTTTTTCCTTCCAAGTTTTGTGGTGCCATTGAATTCTATACACAAATCCCTCAGCTCCTAAACCTCAGGTTAAGAACCTTCCTGAGATGTTTTTATCTGCAAGGTTCAAGCTAACTCTCCATAAATTCTTTGTTCTAACCCAAAAAAGGGAGGTCAGAGGTTTTGTCCCAGCTAAGTAGCTTTGTGTTTAATTAGCTGTCCCAGAAGTTAAACATATTACTTCTACAATCTTTTAGAACAAGGTTAGTTAAGAACTACAATTAGCTACAAAGGAGACAGAGAATTGAATCTACTTTGTAGGTATATCCATATGCTCACCTCACATTATGAGATCAACTAATAAAGGAAAATGTAGAAAAGGAATAACTGAGAACATTTAATAGTCTGTAATAAGGAGAACTAGTTTATCTTTGGATATACTTGTTTCTAGAAAACTAGAAAAGAAAGGTGTAAAAGTAAACTTTATTTATTTATTTGTAAATTTAACATAACAGAAGATTACCAGTGATACTAGTAACAATAGTTTACCGAAAATAATACTTGCCATTTACTGGAGGTTTCATGAATTATTTAATTTAAACTGATGAGAGTGTGGAATAGTCAATATTTTCCTCATTCTTAAAATGAGAAATTTGAAACATTTAAGTTTCAAAATCTGTATGATGTGCACAGCTGGAGAGTGGCACCCCAAGTTCATGACCTATAAATGTGCAACTGAGGTGATGCATGTTAAAACCTAAATTCAACCAACTATATCTAAAAATAATCCTATAGAAATAAAGTTTTGAATAAAAAAGTTGTAGCCTAGTAAAGGCTTGTGATATATGTGAAACAAATGAGTTAATAAAGGGAGGCTGGTGGACACACTCCACAACCCACCTGTGGTGCTGGTTGTCCAGGGCTTCTCAGAAAGTAGAGAGGAAAGGAGAGACACATCTATTTGGATGTATGATAATGTATGTCATGAATAATTCATAACATCTCAACTCTAATGAACCATCCTGCACAAATTACTCAACTTTTTCTTTGATAGAACAAACAGATTTCTGATTAAAAATATGCCCAGTAGTTAACTTGGGTATCCAACCAGGGTATTCCAGGTGGTAGAATGACAAGTTCTGTCTTCTAAAACATAGGTTTCCCAATATAAATCAGTAACTTGAATTTTAATTTTATACATCAAATTAATTATTGTTGGTCATTCCTGATGAGTGAGTTATTGAAACTCATTGGATGGGTCAAGAATATTTTGAGATTCTAATTAGTATAACCTACAGTGAATGCTGGAGGAGAATACAGGGGCTAAGTTGACAAAAGTCAGATAACCTCTTGCCTCATATCCCTGCAGGTGACTTTCCTGCAAACATATTGACAACATTGGTCAATGGAAACTGATCCTCTCCTCTTCTTGCAACAAATCCTCCTACCAATTCCCTCACAAAGGGTTATTAAATTCTCAAAGATAATGCTTAACCTCATTAAACATCAGGGAAGACCATTAAAGCCACAGAAGTTATCTTCATTTAATCATAAGAATGGCTAAATTCTTCAAAACAAACAAAAAAGTAACAACAAAAGAAATGTTAAAAGCATTCTCTTTCACTTAAATTAAAAGTCCTGAATGAAAAGTATATCAGAACATGAAAAAAAAAAAAAAAAGAAATGTGAAAAGCAAAAAAATACCAATAATTAGTAAGGCTGTGGATTCCCAAGAAAGCTCTCAGACTATTGGAGAATACATAAATTATCACCATGGCTTTGAAAACTATTTGATACTATCAGTAAAAAGTACATATCTCTTCTACCCCAGGAGCTAACTTCTGCATATAGACCCAAGATAAGTAGATGTAAATGTGTAACAAGAAGCATGTCTAAGAGTGATTAAAATGGGAGAATTCACAATAGTCAACACCTGAAAACAATGTGAGGATACAGCAAAAGCAGAATGAATAAATTATTAGGTGCTCATAAAATAGTAAGCTATGAAGAAATAAATTTGAAGAAACAGTAGTTACCTGCAACAACATGGATCTCTTTAAGTATAATGCAAGCAAAAGAAGCCAGAAGACTACACATTCTATATGATTTTATTTGTATAAAGTACAGATTTTGGCAAAATTATTCTCTTAGAATGTGGAATATTGGTTATTTTTGGAGGAAATGGGAACATATTAAATTGTAGGAGGCACAAAGGGAGCTTCTGCTATCTAATCAATTCCCTTTGCTCACTTGATTGCTGAATTTCCAAGAAGGCACATACCATGATCAAGCACTGAGCTGTTTGTGTTTCTCTCTGTGTGTTGTTCATAAGGGGAAAAATATGTAGCAAATAAGAAGTTACACTAAAGAAATAAGGAGTATACATACCTACAGGACCAATGTTAGCCTAATCCATACATCTTCTCTGAGATGAAATTTTCACCGACACCATCATAGCTTTACAAAGTGCTATTTCACAAGACTTTAGAAGGAAGCCGTAAGGGTGGGGACTTCATTAGCTGACTCAAAATATTCTCTAACTGTACAAGACACAAGATGCAGGTGTTTGGCAACAGTATGGATAAAATTGGTTTTTGGAAATACTGAAATGGGAAAGGGCAATATCTGTAATGCTAAGGAAACAGCATGTAGCTATGACTGATTTTACCCTCAGGCCCAAACAGAAACCTGGAGGTCAAGATGATCTTTGGAAATACATAGAATTATTTTAGCCTATTTTTTTTCACCAATAAGGAAAACTACTTCTTTTTTGATTCAAGGCACTCTCTTAAATCTCACCTACAGGTATCCTCTAAAGATTAGCTATGTAACTCCATAAAAATATTTATTAAATTTAACACACATGCACACAACCTCAAACATGTAATCAATGGCCTATAAAAAGCTGTATGTTGAATTACAGCAAATAAGCTAATTTTCATATCTATTTCCCTCTTCCTTATTTTTTAGCTCAGAAAACATAATTACTAAGTTTAAGCAAAAATGTCATTTCTCTTACACATTCACTTGATGGAGATAAAGCTAGATATATCTGATCTTATCATGCCCCACAATTCTGATAATACAGTAAAGCACATTGTGATGGCTAATTTAATGTGTAAATATGACCAGTTTATAGCAGTGTCCGGATATTGGTTAAACATTATTCTGAGTGTGTCTGTGAGAATGTTTCTGATTGATATTAACATTGGAATTTGCAGACTAAATAAAAAAAGATTGACCATCCAGTGTGAGCACAGGTATCATCCAATCCTTTGTATTCATTCTTTCTCTCTGCTTGTCTTTGAGTTTGGACATCAGTCTTCTCCTGCCCGCATAATCAGGCATAGACTGTGTATTAATCCATTTTGTGCTGCTGTAACAGAATACCTGAGACTGGGGAATTTACAGTGAACAAAAAGAATTGGTTATATGGAAGCTGAAAATCCAGTACAAGCTGACAATATCTTGCAAGGCGCCTGTTGCTATGAAAGCAAGAGGACAGGAGAGGGCAAAAAGATTGAACTCTCAGCCTCAAATTCACTTTATAATCAAGATTAATCAACTCATGAGGTAGAAACCCTCATGACCTAAACATCTTCCTTTTGGCCCGACCTCCCAAATTTGTTGCATTGAGGATTACAATTCCAACACATGAACTTTGGGATATACAGGTAGGTCAAAGTAGATTGGAACCTGTACCATTAGCTCTCCTGGGTCTCCAGCTTTCTGGTTCCATTATAGGATTTCTCAGACTATATAAGTGCATAACAAATTCCATATACATATATATGCATTCTGTTTTTTATGTGTGCTCATATTATTTTCTATTGTTGGCTATTGTGAATTCTCCTGTTTTGATCATTCTTAGACATACTCCTTGATACACATTTACATCTATTTTTCTTGGGTGTGTATACAGGAGTGAAATTGTTGGCTCATGGGATATAAGTGTTTCTTACTTTAGCAGATAATATCAAGCAATTTCAAAGCCATTGTAATACTGTATCCACACACACTCATATAGAGATTTTTATCTACATTATCTATTTTTATCTATTTACATGCATAAAGATGTGTTATATCTATATCTTATTGGTTCATTTCTCTGGAGAACCCAGACTAATGCATACATGTAGTCTTTTCTTATCACCATATATCCTTCTGGATATAGCCTTGAGTCCTTTTGACTCTGTCATTCTGATTCACTTTTCCTACGGTCATTGATAGAAAGCAAGGCTATATTTTAAATATTCATTTATTCACATACTCACTCAATAAACATGCATTCAGTTTTTGATATATGCTCCAAGTTTTGGTAGAAAGGAAAGGCATGATCTTTTCCCTCTATCTGGAGGGGAATCAGAGATGGGGACTGCAATAGAGTAGTGTTCTAGTGCTTCAGGGTTACAGAGAAATGTCAAAAAGCAAACAGAGCTTGATGTGTTTCTCAGGGAGGGGAGGGCTCTGGAAACCTTGACTTGCCCCTTTGTTATGATTTAGTTATGAGGTTTTCTCCAAAAGCTCATGTATAATACAATGCAAGAATTTTCTGCGGTGAAATGATTGGGTTATGAGAGCCTTAACCTAACCAGTGGATATAGATTAATTTGGCCTTAAGTAAGGTAGTTGGGGTGTGGTAGGTAGAGGTTGGTCACTACAGGCATGCCTTTGGGGTTGATATTTCGTCCCTGGGGAGTGGAGCCCTCTCTCTTCTTCCTGATTGCCATGTCCAGAGCTGCCCTCCTCCTCCATACTGATTTACCATGATATTTTGCATCACCTCAGGCCCAGAGCATTGGAGTCAGCCGTCTATGAACTGAATGTCTGAAAGCATGAACACCAAATAAATTTTTATACCTCTAATTATTTTTGTCAGGTCTTTTGGTTAATCACAGCAACGAAAAAGTAGACTAACACATCCTCTCTCCCTGTCCCTGTCACTTTGCCCATTTTTCCTTCTATTCCCAATGATATAACTCAATTTTTGCTATCATGATATATGTCTGACCAAAAACCAAAACAAACAAACAAAAAACCAAAAAAACCCAAAACCAAAAAAAAAAAATCTAACAAAATTAGAAATGCCTTAAAGCATAGTATGTCACAAATTTAGTTTTGCGGAGAAGAGGACAAATTAGGGTACTTCAACCTACTTTATGCCAAATATCTAAGTAAGCAGAGAAAATTCTCAGCTCTTGTCAATACAAAGTGGATATTTCTCAGGCAGCATTTCATTTTCTTTTTAGACAAGTGAGTGCCACATGAAGATCCATGAGAAGTCTGTCCTCATCCCCATGTGGTGCTGATGATTCTAGTAAAATCCAGAATGGTGGTCTGGCACGTTCCCTCTCTCTTATTTTATCACATCTGAAGTATGTTTCTTCTCAACTTGAAAAAAAAAATAATAAAGTAAACCATTTGTCTGTGACTAGTATGAAAATATTAATAAAATACTGTAATGTCAGGCAGCGGTGACCAAAAGGAGGCAGATTTTAAAAGGCCGCTGAATGAGGCTTTATTGAGATTTTGCTCCCAGGTGGAACTCTCAGACCAGCAGAGTGGGTAAGAAGAGGGTCTGAGGAGAAGCATATGGGGCTCCACCAAACTGGAATTTTTGTTGGATTTAGGGCAGGCAGGGAGGCCTTGGGACAGGAAAAGGGATTTTTAGAGTCCATTGTCCTATTGTGTGTGTATGCTGATCAACAGGCAGTTCCATCAGTGCCTGATTGGTGTTTCTTTCGGATGCCGGCTGCTTAGTCACCTTCATCAACCTGAAAAATACGAGGCGCCTCATAGAAATGACAACAGTTTTCTGTACCAATATTATGAACAATTTCTTGGTTACTATAGCTAGTTAGTAAAATCCGAGAGCATTTGGTCAGAACAAAGTGATTCTTGTCTTACACCAGACAAGAAGAGTTTACACTGTAAGTTCCCAGATGTTGTTTCTACCAACCTCCTAGGCACCGATCAGCAAGACACACAGAATTTTCTTGGGTGCAGAAAGAAAAACTAAAGCTCCTAAGAGTACTGTTGTTCCTTTGGGTAATCACAGTATATCAGGTGCAGTTATTTCTCATAGTGTGGGAAACAATGGGCAAATTACAGAGCTTTTCTAGCAAGGTCATAGCCAAGTTTCAAGCTCCTCTTAATTATTCATTTTTACCTTAAGAGAAGACTGTTCTCTTGAGTGAGTTGGGCCATATGGTCTTGACTACTCCAGCATCTACCTGCTGCCAATTTTCCCTCCAGAGCATGTTCTCAGCTGCATCTTTCCTCTACTTCCCAGTCCCAGGTCTCCATTTACCTTCTGAGAAATAGTCATGGGAACTAAGCCAGTATGCCCCAAAGTTCTACCCCACTTTCAGCACTTCCTTAACTTGTTCTAAATATAGTTATTTGAATATTATCCAGGGGTGTGCCTGTAGTGTCATTCTAATGTCATTACAGGACCTAGAGTCCTCTCACATCAAAGCAAAGCACTGAATTGTGACCTTAAGGGAAGTCATGCAATTAGGAGAGAATTAGAAGTGGAAGAAGAGATGTAGAGATCCCCAAAGAAAAATTTTCATACAGAGAATCAGTGACTGTAGCTTCCGTCAGTTCTTGAGTGACCCCAGGTAACGTTTCCTGGGGAACTTCTAAGTATGGCCAGAGGATGCTAGTTTATGAAGAAGAGTTCTAAAGGCCACATTTCTCAGCATGCTTCTGCTTAGAGAATTCTGCTACTGTGTCATTTGTAAATAGGTTCTTAAAACTCAGGCTAAAATTTGCTATAATTATTCCCCGATTCTTCCCTTTACTTCTAGGACACTTTTTGAGTTCTGTCAGGCAATCCTCACATCCTGCTGTCAGCCAGCTTTCTACGTTGCCTGGCCTTTACAGGTGCATCTGCCTGACCTGACTAGGTATTTCTTTATCTGCATTTCTCTTCACATTCCTGGAATACTTTAGCAGATAATCTACCAAGTTATAATGTCCTTAGATTTAAAATAGTGCCTCCAAGTGACTACCTATGTGAAGTCTACAGAACCTAAAGTCCTAACCTCTGTTACTGCATTGATTCTCATGAATTTCATGAGCAAGCAACTTTGGTAATAAATAATAATACTATATTTATTATGTAGTCACAAAATCCAGGCCTTTTCTTTCTGTCTCTTTAAAACAATTATTGATGCTGATTTTCTATTTAGTTTCAAATTCCTCAGCATCTTACAAAAAAGTCTACACATTATGCATATTTTCAATTTTGCTTATCAGTATTATAATATCTCAAGCAGCATCATTGCTTCCCCACAGTTTGATAAATATTTGTTTTTAATAATTTCCCTAAATGTATTAGTCAAAATAAGTATTCATATTCTCCAAAAATTTCTGAACAAGTTAGAATTTTAAGTGGAGCTAGACAAAATTCTTAAAATATCCCCATGATTTACTTAAAGAATTCAATTAATAAAGAATTCGTGTTCATTTCATTTACCAGCTGTTCTTTACTATAATTCTACATGCAAAACAGTTTTTAATTCTTATTCTTCACCAAAAGATAAGTATTAATGGCCCTATGTTTAGCACTACTCTGTTCAGGCCTGAATTTCTCCTACAGTGAGAATCATGAAGAAGCTGGGAGCTCATTAAGGCAACAAACATATGGCTCTAGCTACTTTGATAGTTTGAGCTGTACAATTTACTAGGGTTGGTTATTATTATATTTTAACAAGTACTTAAAATAAACAATGAAGACTCTCCACAGGGGGAAGAAAACAATGAAACAACATTACTTCATTTGCCACTGAGTGTGAATTGTAGGAGTCCCTTTGAGATATCACTGAGAGCTAAAAGGTATCTGTGCAATCTGCTCTCATACTTTTATGGGTGTGCCCACAATGTGACCCCCATGGAGGGTAATTTAAAAAACTATCAGATAAAAAAGATTCCTATGCCATATGATGCAGCAATTTCACTGCTAGGAATTTATCATACACATAAAAGAATTCATTGTAGTACAGTTTTTAAGAGTATAACCAAAATATTATTTATTCCATACATGTTGTCAAAGGATAGCAAGGCGCTGAAACTCCAAACCTCAGTTCTCATGTTCCGACGAAAGAAAATTTAAATGTCAGACAACAAAAGTCATGCAAGAGAACTTTATTATAGGTGAAAGTAAAGTAAAAGAAAAGCGAGGCTTAAGCAGAGCGTACTCTCAAGAGAGAGCATGGGCCATCTCCAAGAGGAGAACAAAAAGGAGACAATGCTATCCCCAAATTTTATTACTGTTTGATGTTTACCAGGAGAACTGGGGACTACTTTCTGTACTCTTGGCCAATCAGGTGTTCAACTCCTCTTTCCTGTTGAATAGTGCAATTTTTGACCTTAGTTTGTCCTCTTCAGAACTCTATTTAGGGGGGCTTCATCTACAAGTCAAGTTCATCTTAATGTAGGCACTGGTGTTGATAGCTGGTCGGAAGTTATCTTAGTGTGCCTGCACTACTAAAGGAATTTTTCTTCCCAGACAATTGGAGATGCTTACAGCTATAATTCCCAGTTTCACATAAACCTCAGCGGACTCTGTCAGAGTCTCATTATTCTAGACAGGCAGATAGGCAAGGGTCAAATCCAGAGTATGGAGGAGTTAAAAAGTTAATTCCTTCAGAGCTCTTCCTCCATGTTAAGATAACCTGCTCCTGCTCCAGCCTGTAAGGTAACCTGTCCCAGGAATTGCCCCTTCCTATATTGCATTGTAAAATTTGTTAATTTGTGTGTCCTGGGCTGCTCCATCCTGCCTTTCCCCCTTCAACCCACCTATTTCCCACCTTTAGGCCATCCCACTGAGAATTTCCTGGGCCTAGTCACAGGAAGGAGAAAGATAAGGGGAAGAGAGCAGGAAAACAAAGGAGGCCTAGAACATATAAGAAGGTGGAACACCTCACTTCTTGGAATACCAGGATACCAGCTATGCCCCCCTTCTCCCTCCTGTTACCCCTTTTAAAATAAACCCTGCTTCATATGCTTGCCTAGGCGTGCTTCTTTAATGTTGTACTTCAACAGGTGAGGGAGCAGGACTTGTTGTAAGGACAGGCAGTGGCAGTCAAAAGGAGACAGATTTAAAAGGCTGCTGAATGAGACTTTATGGAGATTTTGCTCCCGGGTGGAACTCTCAGACTGGCAGAGCAGGTAAGAAGAGGGTCTGAGAAGAGGAATGCATGCATGCATGCATGCGAGGGGGGTGGAGGTGGGGCTCGACTGGACTGGAACTTTTATTGGGCTTTGAGCAGGAAGGGAGGGGCTTGGGACAGGAAAATGGGTTTTTAGAGTCCCCTGTCCTACTGGGGTTGGTCAGGGAAGCTGGCTAAGATCCAGGATTGGCCAGGAGACCCCGCTGATTGGTGTTTCTTTTGCTTGTGCAGGCTGCTTGATGCTTTGTTTCTCAGTCACCTCCATTGACCTAACACTTGTCATTGGTAACTGGAGGTATCACTATTTCCCTTGCTTTTGTTAATTTCTTTTCTTTTCCTTTTTTTTTTTTTAAACAGATTAACAGCCACTGTTTGAAGATAGTTTAAAGAAGGACCCTAAAGTAATTTTAAGAACATTTTATGACCTTATCATGTATTTCACTGCTCATTGCTGGCTACTACCTAACAATGTGATGTTTATGATGTTATGCAATTTTCTTTTATTGTATTGCATTATTTTAACTTAAAATTTTAATAGTGTAATGTTACAAGTTATCTTCATTTTCTACTTTTAGCTTTTCTATGACTTGCTATGTATTACTAAAACTAAAGTATTAAATGGTGGGAAAGGAAAAAAAAATATCTATGATCGGGAGAAGCATGTTGAAACCATTAAATTCCCTTCAGTTCTACATACTTAATTATGTAAACTAGAGAAATCCTTTTAAAAAAGAGCTTGATTGCTTTATTTACTATGTACTATAAAGTGTTATCTTTCAAAAAGTATTTGTTTTGTTTTATTGAAACTTACCTGTCACTGTATAGTTTTTGCCATTATATCAAACATTCTCTATTTTTAAGGTTAATAACAAGTGTTCTGCATTTTCCAACATCCTCTGGGAGGTAAGATATGGGCTGAGATGAGTCATATCCTCAGATCTGGAAAACAAAACCTGGCCCTGTGACCCTTACTCATCTCCTGACCCACACACCCTAACCAGAAGCCAGGACAGACTGGAAAGGAATGATTTGATTCATGACCTTGAATTTTCCTTACTTGCTGTAGTATTTCTAAATAAGCCAAAGCATAGATTCAGAGTTCCAGTAATGCATAACATATTGGAAGTCGTCATTTTTACGCCATTAGAATAATTTTAAAATTATGCTCTTTGTTTGTAGCCTGTAGGCTCCCGGTACTTAGAGCAGCCTTGTTAGGACCATGGTGGAAGGGTAGTTATTACATTCCCTGTGGCTTGATGTGACTCTGTCAAATGAAATGTTAAACAAATGTATCTGGAAGGAAAAAGTACTCATATTCCTGAAGTAGGGCTCTCAGGCTGCTTTAAATGCCATCTTCCCACACATTGGTTGGACTGCCAGAAGAAAGCTGCTCCCCAAAGTAGCCACTGGGGTTTGAAGCACATTGATTCATTTCAATTCCAATTCTTTTTTATTTTAAAAATTCTTATTGGATTTCAAAATTATACAATCATTTTATAAAATGCTTTAAAACAGTGTTATGTAAGATAGAAGAAAAAGAAGAGGAAAAACTGAAGAGCCAATTCTACAAGACAAAGGTCACTATTGTTTACTGTTGATATTTACATACGAGTTTCTAAAGGGACTGTCTGTTTTCTTTATCACTTCTTACCTAATTCTTTATAAAATTTAGAAATTTTTTCCCCCATGATAGTTTCCTTTTTTAAAAAAATTAACTTGTTTTTTAACTGATACATGAAATATAAAATTATACATAAGTATGGGCACAGTGCTAGTTTCAATACACTGTATAATATAAAACTTTCCCTACTTCATCCACTCTCCCAAAAAAGAGCCAAAGACGTGGTACACAAAGGGCAAATACATTCCAATTATTCAAAATAATATTTAAAATTAATTATAAAGAAGAAAGTAAGGTTTAAATAAAGTAAAGTGCCCACTCTTGAAATAAATTAAGAGTTTAAATCCTGGTCCTAATGAATAAGGTGGAATCTCACCAACCCTTCATGGGGATACTAAGATTTTCTTGTTTCTCATAAGGAACATTATAAGTTTCTCATTTTTTTTTTTGGTCCATCAATAGAAATTGCCATATTGCGTATCAGATGGCATTTCCAGTTTTTAAAACTTGACTCCAGGACTAAGGAGGATCCAGAGAAAATATGGTTCCAGGGAACTAAACACAGAGATTTTTTTTTTTTTTTTTTTTTTTTTTTTTTGTACCTAGGATTGAACCCATGGCTGCTTCACCACTGAGCTGCATCCTAAAACCTTTCACTTTTTAGTTTGACGGAGGTTGTGATTATGTTACTTCAGGTCTCCCTAAATTGCTGAGGCTGGCTTTGAACTTACAATCCTCCTTCCTCAGCCTCCTGAGCTGCTGGGATTACAGGCCTGAACCATCACATTGTAAGGATGTACTTAGGCCTTAGCCTAAGCAACTCCATTTTTAAAAGCTTCACTTTGAAACGTGCAGTCTCACCAGGAATGCCTACAGAGCCCTCCAATATGATCATCAGGCATATTCCTGACATAAACAAGTCAATTCTCCCCACCCTGGCAAGCTCAGAGTGAATTCTCTGTAATGTTGTCTTCACCCCATAAGGGGGAGAGGCAAGAAAATCAGGGTGGGCACCAACAGGCCAGATGCAAATTATGTCACTGAGAAATCCAGTGGCAGCTGATAGGGACTGAAAGGGTGGTTAGAAGCCCCAAAACTTAGTATAAATGATGGAACAAATGAACAGACATTCAGCCAGCTGACACTGATGCCCTCACACTGGACAGCCTGCTGAGGACCTGGACTGACATCTCAACTCATTTTTCTGATCCTCTGTGTCTTCCTCACTGCTCTGAAACTCTACAGCCATATTTTGATTCTGCTGAGACCCGAGACTTTTCCCTAAGACTGTCCCCTCAACTGGTCATCAATCTCCACCTCAGGAGAAGCCTGTGGTGGTTCCTGACCTGATCACTGAGGTCTCAGTGAGTGTTCATCTGCTGGACTTAAAGCCTAAGGCTTGATGAGACTTTTGATCTGACTCTTGAGTTTAGCATGCAGAGGGAACCTCTATCATTAGCCTGTCATGATTAAGTGTGTTTGCAGTGCTTAGAATCAATCTAGAATTTTTTTTGCTGTGAATTGATTATGTCTATTGCAGTGCCTAGCATTAAGGATTGTCATTTTCTTCATTAAAAACCTATAGAGTTAATGAAAAAATTGAAAATAAATATTTTTTTAAAAAAGAACCTATAGAGTGAAATTGTATTGAGTGATTTGAGTGAATAAAGCATTGAAAAGGGCAGAAGTACGTGGATATTCTCCCCCTCAACCTCATAAGTTGCACCTTTTTGCCCATTGTGACAAACACCCATCTAAAAACAGATTTCTTATCAGAAAGCTTCCTTGAGGGCTGAAACTAAGCATGTGTGAAGCTTGGAGCTGGAAGGCTCTGTCTCACTATATTCAATATTCTTCTTTTCAACTCAAGCATGAAGTTGGTCTGCAGGGTGTTTAGCCACTTCCTCCCACTGAGAAATCCTTGTGCATCCACTCCTGAGGATCCATAGTGAAGACTAGGATCTGCAGCTGGTTATTGAAGCAGATATACTAAATTGACAGCTTATGTGCCAGCTCCTTGATCATTTTTAAGAAATGAACTGGACACACCAAAAGTTGATTTTTCTTTCTTTAAAGAGAGCAGATATTTTAACATTAATTAACATTCACGGAAATGAAGGTTTTCAAGAAAAATTTCAGAAAAAAAGATTTGAGTATCAACATATTACTTGCACCATTGCACCTTATTTTGAGGAATTAGGAATATTTTAATATTCTGCTACTTTTTAATTTTAATATTCTCCTTTTTAGTATTTTAAAAATACTAATTAAATTACATGAATGATTGGTTTTAATTTCTAAAAAGAAGCAGAAATAAGTGAAAGTTAATATTAATAAATAAGGAATAAGCATTAAATTTAAGGTTGAAATTCTCAATATTGTGTAGATCACAGTTACTCATTTCTCTTCTATTTCTTCTGTATTTTTTTCCAGTTTCAGTATTCACTGTACCAAAAAAAAAAGCAACTCGACCCAGAAAAAAAGTCATATAAGTGAATATGGAACAAATTGAAGCAGAGCAAGAAAGGATTTGCTATGCAAAAATATATGAAATGGTTTATAATCCTACCAATGAGGATTTATGAAAAAAAATCATGGACTAACTCACACAATTGTCAGAGATAGTGGAAAAGTTGTGAACATTTAAATTTGGTTTGTGAGCTTAGTATGTGCACTGAAATATTGCAATGGGGGGGAAGCTGAAAAAAAATCAAGTTAATATTTATAACATGAAATAAAATTATAACACCTCAAAGGTACAGAAAAAAGTACTCAGTACAGGGAAAAACCTCATTGTAAAGTGCCTTGTTTGGGGCTGGTGTTGTGGCTCAATGGTAGCGCGCTCGCCTAGCAAGTGCGAAGCCCTGGGTTCGATCCTCAGTACCACATAAACACAAATAAAGTTATTGTGTCCAGCTACAACTAAGAAATAAAAATTTAAAAAAAAAATGCCTTGTGTAAATGATTTAGGTCTAGATTCCCAGTCTGAAGATGCTTAGGTAAGTGGCACGTTTATTGTTTAGAGAATAGCAGTTTCATGGTCACTAATAATATCTGTAAGGGCATCTTAAATTTTGATAACGCCAACAGGCCTTGTGCGAAGTTGGTGTGCTGCAGCCTCAAAACCTCCTTCTCATCTGAGCCCTTTAGAAATTGAATTCTGTTCTTTGAAAATCAGCCAAAGCCTAGGGCGATCAATCCTCATAGAGTTCTGAAAAGGTGGATGGATCTGCAGGGTCAGCATCCACTATAATTCATCCTGCTGGAACCCAGGACTGGCACAGCTGCTCAGGGTCAGAGTAGAGGTTAGTATTTCCAGCCTGTGGTTTAAACTTGGTTAGCTCTCAGGGGAATACTCTTCTCAGGCTCACAAGGGTTTCTTCTGCTCCTATTGTGACAGTGGTCCCTTCTCTTTCTAAATATAGCTCTCCTTGCACTAATGCTTAATTTTTAAAAGAACATTTTTTTTTCTCTCATCTCCCCTCTCCCCCTCCGTAAAAATATTAGGGAGACAGTGTGATCTTTTCCTAGTTAACTGCCCTTGAACACACACCCACTACTAGAAGGAGATGTCTGCTGAGGATCTGGGAAGTGACTATCTCCCAAATTAACAAGTGAATCCTAACACACCACTAGGGTGCTCTAGAATCCCCCACCACCATCCTACCAGAGCACACCTGGAATGTAACCCTTGAAGGTTTCCTTTTAAAATCCCCCTGTCCCTCCGGATGGGGAGATTCACAGCCTCAGGGACAGGAGTCCCTTGTGTTTCTCCTTTGCTAGCAAAGCAATGTGTCGCGACCCCTTGCCCGCAAGGAAGACGCAACTCAGGAATCTTCTTTCAGCAGTTTATTCAGGCCCTTGATATTTCTTCTTCTCTTTCCCGGATGCCCCTCCCAGCCTTAATAAAGCATCTCAAGCTCCAATGCAAAGCTGCCACGTGGAGCTTTCTCATAGGGTGATAAGGGATTACGTGCCAACTCTCCAAAAAAGGAGTTGTTTATCACAGGCCACAGTGGAAGCCGGCGCCATCTTCTAATGGCGGCCACGGTCTATAGGAACGGCTCACCACAGTTCCCCCTTCTGTTTTATAAAACAATGCAGGCGAAAGTAGAGGTCCTATCCCACTGTGCAGAAGTGGCTGCAATGTATGGTTCAGTCCTAAGGAGGCGCCTTCCCCAGACCTGATCCCATATCAGCCGACGCCTTTTTTCGTAGGGCGGGGCGTGGACGTCAAACCCGCATGCAATAGGACATGCTTTCCTTGAGGTCCGTTGAGGGATCACTCAAGTGCAGTGCCTTGCCTCGCATCCTGCATCGTGACGACGATGAGAAGTAGGATAACACAGGTAGCCTGGTAATGATGACAAAATTTAAGTTGGCAACACAATCCCTAAGCCCCAGAGGAAGGTAAAGAGTCTGTAGCCGAGAAGAAAGACCAGTCCTGAAACCCATCTGCGTGCAATGGTAACAAGACCTGCAGAGTGCAAAGGCTATCCAGCACTGGGAGAGCATAAAGAAGAGGGCATGCCAATCACAGTGCAATGTGAAAATAACTTGGGGTGCAATGGCCATGCCCAGAAAATCACTGTTTAAGATGTGCAAGCCAGATTTGTGGAGAGATGCCATTTTCTAAGGCCGCAAGAGCCTGTACAATCATAGCTTTCTCTTGCGCATGGCGAGCTTTAAGGCGACAGAGGAGCCACAAACAAAGTACAACACTGAAGCAACACATTGCACCAAAAATGCCCACTCCCACCCATTCCTTAAAGAAGGAAAAAGCAGAGGATAGCCAACTGGTGAATTGACCCAAAGTCACTGGTTCGACACGGGTACTATTCAAAACAGCAATCTGCGTTAGTTGAGACTGGATCAAGTTTTCTGCTTCCAAGGACCAGGTTCCGGATAGGTATTCCCCGATGATGCGGGAGGCATTTCTGGAATCATAAAATCTGACAGAGGTTATACATAAATGTGCACGTTGATCAATACAACCCAAATGTACTAGGTCAGACAATTCCTCAACTTGAGCTTGAAGCAGATCTATCCTTTGATTAGCAGCCAAAATCCCAGATAAAATGTGTTGATTAATTTTACTTTGGGATTCAAGTACGGTGGAAGTTTGTTGAACAACTTGATTAATGGTGGCAGCAGTTTGTACTTGACTGGCCATGGCCACTCCAGCTGTAACTGCTGCAGCAGCAGACACTGCCACAGCTGTCACTATAGCTGCCGTAATTCCAAAATCTCTACGGGCTCTAATCAATTCAACAATAGGAAAGGATTCTGGATCTGCAGTAACCGGGATCGGGACAAAGGTTGGAATTTTCATAATCACTGCCATAGTCCAGGAGCCATTCCAACACTCAGACAAGTAGCAAGTAACATTAGAACAATTAAGCATCCCCTGTAATGTAACATTAGCCAAAAGAAACAGGAACGGAGATTGGAGACAGACTGCTGCGGAGGGCAAAGTAGCATTAGATAAAAAGCATATCCTTATCCCAGGCAGGGTGTCCTGCTGCATGATTTTGTGCAGCCTGCTCTACCGCGCCCTCTAGCATAAATGCTCTCCAGTCCAAGTATTTGCCTGGGGAGACACAAGCGCGCACCAGACTAGCCCAATCTGAGGGAGTCATGCAAAATCTAGTAAGTCCCTCCACCTGAGTGAGAGTGAAAGAGGCATCTATGCCATAAGTGTGTACGGATTCTGCCAAGGTTTTAACTATCTTAAAGTCTAAAGGCTCATGATATCTTCCCCTGTTATTGTCCTGAAATACAGGGTATGCAAGTCCCATATCTGTATTAACTGTCCTCCAAACTTGCTCATGAAAAGACCTCCCGGAACCTTGGCTCCCCCCCACATACGGGGGTGGGGCAACAGGCATCATATCTTCTTCTAAATTTTCAACCTCCTCCTCCTCAGAATTCTGTTGACCAATATTAGATCCCTCCCCCTTCTTACAGTAGGCATGCGCGCCTTGTGTCTCCTTTTTCTTCTTTTTCATTTTTATCTTATGTAGTTGTTGCAACAATATATCAAGGTCCTCAGAACACTCTGAGCTGCTTGTGTCCTCAGATGTTTTGAATTCGGTCAAGTCTGGATAGAGCCTTCTCCTATTTTTATCTTCAGGCTCTTTTGCCTTCTCACTACTGTTACTTTTGATACTCTCTGCCACTTCACTATGTGATCCTTCAGATTTTTCCTCATGTAGTTGTTCAAGAACGGCCTGACCCTCACACACAGCCTCTTGGCATTTACCATCTGTAAGGCAACTACGGACCATTTTCCAAAGGGGTATCACCCCACCCTCTAATATGCCCTGCTCAGAAGCAAAGTCAAGATCGTTGCCTAATTTATCCCAACTAGGTACAGTAAGGCTGCCCGAAAATGCAAACCACGGTGCAGCGATATCTATCTTCTGTAAAAATCTCTGTAAAGTACTATGTTTCACTTCCAGGCCCTTGGAACGTAACAGGCCATCTAGGGCCAGGAGAAGTGGACTTGAAGATGCGGCACCCATGACACAACAACAAAAGAAGCACAAAAAACAAAAGCGAAAGTACACAGTGCAGCTGCAATAAAATGTAAGGCTCTCTCTGTGTTTACAGAGGAGCTGCCCCGCTTTGGTCGCGGATCCCATTTACTAGGGACTAACCCCGCTTTGGTCGCGGATCCCACTTACCTGGGATTAACCCCGCTTTGGTCGCGGATCCCACTTACCTGGGACTAACCGGTGCACCACCCCTGACTGCTGAAAGTTCTGATTTCCCGGGTCTCGGCACCACTTGTCGCGACCCCTTGCCCGCAAGGAAGACGCAACTCAGGAATCTTCTTTCAGCAGTTTATTCAGGCCCTTGATATTTCTTCTTCTCTTTCCCGGATGCCCCTCCCAGCCTTAATAAAGCATCTCAAGCTCCAATGCAAAGCTGCCACGTGGAGCTTTCTCATAGGGTGATAAGGGATTACGTGCCAACTCTCCAAAAAAGGAGTTGTTTATCACAGGCCACAGTGGAAGCCGGCGCCATCTTCTAATGGCGGCCACGGTCTATAGGAACGGCTCACCACACAATGAAACATTTTTTTTTCCTTTTTCTCAAAATTCTGCTCTCATTATTAAATTGGCATTAATTGGCATTGGGGAAGAGGACCAAACTTTCAGTTACACGATAGCTTCCCCTTCAACTGCCCCTGCATGAATTAATGTCTCAAGTGATCACTGTCCAAAGTCAGGTGTGATTACAGAGCTTTGTTTGCTGTCTGCCCTTGGTATCTGTGGAAGTTTGGTTCCAGGACCTCCACGGATACCAAAATCCATGTATACTTAAATCCTTCACATAAAATGGCTTAGTTTTGTGTATAACCTACGCAAATCCTCCTTTATACTTTCAATTTTCTCTACAGTATTTATGATACCTAATACAATGCAAATAATATGCAAGTAGTTTTTACATTATGTTATTTGGGGAATAAGGACAAGAAAAATGTGTAAACAGGTTCAATGCAGATAGAATTTTTCCCTAATTGGGTTGAATACACAGAGAACCCCTGAATATGGAGGAAAGACTATATATTTTCAGGGAACTTTTTGTCTCAGAGAGTTAAGATAATATTAAATTTCAAAATAAATATAAATGTTTAGAAATTTTCATCAAAATACATTTCTACTATAATAATTTTCATAGTTTTTTTTTAATTGTCTGTTATTGTTTGTTTTTCAATCCATGGGTTTGTTCAGTTTCAGAATGAGGATGTATCCTTTACATTGCAACTAAATGATAGTGTTGTCAATCATTATGTTTGTGAAAACTACACTGATCAGTATAAATACTTTTGTTACTCACATCTCACCTATTTTTAATAAATAAAAAATAAACTAGGATCTTTTACTCCACGCAAGTGTCTGAGAAATTATTATATAATTTAATGATGATGGTACTTGACAAAATTAAAACAATTACCTGGTTGGCTCAATATGACATGGCTCACCAGATAATTTATGATAACTTGTGTTATGCTCGAATTCAGGACCCCCAAAGACCACCAGAGACCCAAGATCGATGTAAGCAGCAAAGAGGTGTTTATAGCAAGCTAGCTCGGGTCCTCTGTGTGCACACACAGCAACTGGTGATGCTGAGAGGCCCCGAGCCCAGGGTTTGCAGCAGTTTTATACACTCTTTGGAGAAGGCAGGGGCCCCCACATACATCATAGCAAATCATCAAACACCGCAGGAAAATCAAATAACAACTCTAAAAGATGATTAGCACATTCACTGGTGGGAACAAGTTGGGTAAGGGTGATTGGTCAGTACAAAAGGGGTATTCATTTGAACTGATTGGTTTAAGCCAATCGGGGGATACTTGCTGAACTACATGGTTTCCCAACATGTTATCAACCACCATAAACTACTGGGAGGGTCATCTGGCATCCCAGGTATTTCCCTGTCTCATGCTGATTGGTGGCTGCTAGGGGGTTGCTATGGATCCCCACCTAGCCTGACTGAGTTAGGGACACCTGGTACAGCAGATCTCTTCTGTTATTTGTAGATAAACAACTTAGCAGGGTGAGAATGTGCCTAGGAGTGCTCTGTGGATCTTTCCAAGGACAAAGGTCATGTCCCTTCCTTGGACAGGCTTTGCTCTGAGATAGAGGCTGGTTTTTCACTTGAAGCTCTGATACATATATATTTTCAAAAAGCATATTGATGGCAAAGTCAAACTTGTAGAAAGAAAAAAGTTAATAGTTTGTTTTTCAAAATAAGAATCTCCATCACGGCAATAGAATTCTCTTGTTAAGATCTTAACTAATCTAAAACTATTCTCAGATAAGCTCATTGTAAAATATATTTCATAATTCTTGCTACCCAAAATGTAATAGGATCACTCTGTTTTCTGTTCATTATGACAAACATTGTCCCAGTTTACATAGAAGCAGCATGTAATCTGTAAAAGAAAAAAAAAATACGTAACCTGTGCAACTCTTTATTTTTTTTATTAATGTACCAGTTACTCTGTTTTACCATTAAGAATACTTTGAAATTTAGAAACCATCTTTTCTAATTTTCTGCCTGCATTTAATTTTCTAGAAGTCAATTTGGCAGATTAGACAGTGTAATGAATGCTGTGGAGTGCTGTAGAGATTGGTCCCCTCCAGGAACCTCTGTAATTCCCTCAGCAGGCAATATAGATGGTTGGACTGATTCAGTCTTTATCATGGATGTCCTGTGCTTCAGGTGTTTAACAGAATCATTGGCCTTTGCTTTCTAGATGCTTATAGCACCCCTGTGTTGTAATTGTGAGACTAAAAACATTGCAGAGACTTCACTAGTGTCCACCTCCACTGCCCTTAGGCTGAGGTTGAAGAGAGCAGCTTTTCCTGTCCTTTCCAATTTAGAAAAACTCTGAATGCCTTCTATGTACACATCCCTGCCCCCAGCTCTAGAGCTCCCTGTAAGGCCAGTTGAGGCCTTTGGTATGAATGTGTTGTGGTTCTGTCTGTCTTTCCAATCTTCCTTTCTTCATTCCAGTAGAGGTGTTGATCACAGGGGCACAGGCCAATGCCTTTTAATCCCCATTCAATGTCTGCTTCCCAGGGACTCAAATATGCAGCAGATATTGCCTTTCATTAGTTCACAGAAACAGGATTTTATCACATTTTATCATCAGTGAGATCACTCTGTGCCTGAATCAATGACAGAATCTAAGTTAACTATTGGTTTCTTTCTCATTGTAAATGAAATAACATAGTATCAAAACTAATCCCATCTTTGGTAGACTCATATAACAGAATGAAAATGTTAGCATGAGAAAACAATACTTTAGCCTCAGGATGTTAAATTCTTCAATCTAAACATCATGTAGAAGGATTTAAATTTATGTTTTTCTCAGTTACTAATAATATTTTAGTGTAGCAGTAATCTCCTACTTCATATATTTGTGTGTTAATAATGAGCTCTACATTTATACTACATGTCTATGTGTAAATGTCTGTGTAGTTAATAGATTATAAAGCTGATAGGCAAAACTACATTTTTTTTCCTCACATATCTATTTTCTCATTAATTTAGCTTCTGAAAATATATATTTATGAGAGATCCAGTGTTCTCTGGTTCATATTTTATTTAGATGTTCAAAGTTGTGGTCATGGCTTCTCTGCAACACAAGGTGCCATACCTCCAAGACCTTCATGCCTTTATATTGCCGCTTAATGCCTGAGGTGGAACTCCATTCTGCAGTACTGTCATGAGTATCACCTCTCTTCACTTTTAGAAATCTATAGTGCATTAGATACAGTTTAATTTAATTATAGTCTGTTGGCATGTTATTGCAGATGATATGACATAAAGCAAGAGTGTTTACTTTTTTCCCCATATCAATAAATTCTAATAGAATACATTTTTTAGCATTTGAAATTGTATCTAATTTGATAATAAATCATTTATTTAATATTGATAACATTCAATATTATTGAATTGTTGCCCCACCTAAATTTTTCAAGATATTTGAAAATTCCTTGAGCTACAATAAAATGTTAAATTTATAATCTTCATAGATCTTCAGAAAAGTCACTACATTTGATTTTTTAAAAATATGAGATTAAACCCAGGGGCACTTTACCACTGACTGAGCTACCTCTCTAGTCTTTTTTTATTTTTTTGCTCAGACTGATCTTGAACTTCTAATCCCTTAGCCTCCCACATTGCTGGAGTTATAGGGTGTGTGGTGCTGTGCCCATCTACATTTAAATTTTTAAAGTAGTATTCATTCACAGAAAACACAAAGATTTTAAGTATATAACATGTAAATTTTGGGTTACTTGATAAAGTTTCATATTAAAGGGTTAAATAAATTTCTAATATGAGGCTAATATTAATTAATTATAGGTTAATATTAATTAATTATAGTTGATCTAGAAAAAAAATAGATACAAAAATTAAAATATGTTTTCACAAATCTGTCTTGGCAATCATGTTATTGTATAAATACTTTATTGTGTATAAAATTGTTACAAATAATTCTTCTACAATTTAATTAATGGCTTAAAAGGGATGGTTATTTGTTGAGAGCCACAGCCGAAGGGGCCCCAGCAAACTTCCAGCTGCCAGCAATCCAGCTGCCAGGCTGATGATTGGCTCACAGCGGCCCCAGCAACATCTAGCTGATTGGCTCCTCGGCCCCAGCAACATCTAGCTGATTGGCTCCTCTGCGGTGATGCTCATTGGACTGTTTCCCTGCCCTTTCAGACCACGGAGCTGCTCATTGGGGGACTTTTTGGCTCTGCCCACGTGACCCAGCCAATCGGCCTCAAGAGCAGGAGGATTGTGGGAGGTGGAGAGAAGCTTGTGGGGGGGAGAGACAGGCTTGTGGAAAGCCGGTGGTGGCAGTTGAGGCTCTGAGGGGTTTTTCCTGAGATGCTGTTTGTTTGGCGTGTTTGGTTCTAAAAATAAAGTTAGTTTCTTTTGACAAGTGGCTCCTGATTGTGCCCAGCCAGACTGCGGCATCTGGTGGCTCGCACGGGGAGCGACTGAGGGTAAGTGAACTGCTCGCCCCTGAGGGCAGGGCGAGAGGATGGGTAGCCATTTTAAGATTCTTCTTTTGTTATTTTGTTTCACTTTTGTTTTAAGTTGCCTGTCCCTGGAGATGAGTGAGACGGAAGAAAAACCGCTCACATCTGAGGAAAAACTATTTACGTCTGAGGAACAGATAGGGAGAAAGGACGGATGCACATGTCAGGAGGATAGAAAGGCTATAATGACTTTTTGTTGTTCCCTTTTTATTTCATTCTGTCTCGGTTTTGTTTGGCGTCATCTTGTTGGGTTGTATTATAGTAGAAATACGGGATCAGAAATTAGTAAAAAACAAACTGAAAGAGTGTTAAGTAAATTGTTAGAGGAAGGAGGCATCCCAGTAAAATCAATAGCAGTCAGGGCATACGTTGATACAATACAAAAATGTAGCCCATGGCTTTTTAAGGAGGAGTTGTTAAATATATCACAATGGAACCATCATGGTGAAGATTTAAAAAGAATAGAAAAGAAAAGCCCAGGGACTCTGCCAGTTGGCACATTGCCATTGTGGACGTTCGTATCTTGTTTGCTTAGTCCAAAGCCTTCAGTTCAGACAATGGTAGAGGAAGGAGAAGACATAATGATTCAAGTAAAAGAGAAGGTCTCTCAAGTTAGTCAGACAGAGGAAAAGATTCAAGTAAAAAAGAAGGTCTCTCAAGTTAGTCAGACAGAGGAAAAGATTCAAGTAAAAGAGAAGGCCTCTCAAGTTAGTCAGACAGAGAAAGAAAGTGTAAAACAGAAAAAGCCATCAGGGGGAAAGTTACAACAGGAGATTGCTACTAACACCTTTCTATCACCAGAGGGTGTAAGTGTCCAACCAACAGCACCACCTCTACAGGAGACTGCTACTAACACCTTTCTATCACCAGAGGACGTAAGTGTCCAACTAACAAGGCCACCTCCATATGCTGGGAGGTCCCCAACCCCCGCAGTTGATAGTTGGGATCCTGAGACAAGATCTCAAATATTAACATGCCCTGTATTTGAGGCAGGAGGGCAGCGATTTTACCAAGTTTTAAATTTCAAAACAGTGAAGCAGCTAAAAGAGGCTGTAACAACGTATGGTCCTCAAGCACCCTTCACTGTAAGCTTGGTCGAATCCATTAACAACTTGAACATGACGCCAGCAGATTGGGCTAATATGTGTAAAGCTGTGCTAAATGGAGGACAATACCTGTTATGGAAGGTTGCCAATGAAGAATTTTGCAAGGAGACGGCTAGGCGAAATGCAGCAGCTGGTTATCCTCAGAGAAATCTAGATATGTTGTTAGGAAAGGGACCTTATGAGGATCAGCAGCAACAAATTGCATATGATCCTGGCGTATACGCACAAATTGCTGCAGATGCAATTAAGGCATGGAAGACTTTACAAGGACATGGAGGTTTACAAGGTCAATTATCTAAGGTAATACAAGGAGCTAATGAACCTTATGCTGAATTTGTAGATAGGCTTATTCAAACAGCTACCAGAGTTTTTGGGAATACAGAACAAGCAATGCCATTACTAAAACACCTGGCTTATGAGCAAGCGAATCGTTGGTGCAGAGATATCATTAGACCATGGAAACATGAAGATTTAAACACATATATTAAATTATGTAGAGACATTAATGAACAAGAGCAAGTCGTGGCAGCTGCAGTAAAACAGGCTTTAGATGCCAGAGACATTAATGAACAAGGGCAAATTGTGGCAGCTGCAGTAAAACAGGCTTTAGATGCCAGGCCAAGAACATGCTACAATTGTGAACAAACAGGACATTTTAAAAGGAATTGCCCCATTGGAGGAGGGTTTAACAAAACTAGGTATCCAAGGAGTATAATACCAGGTATTTGCCCACGATGCCGTAGAGGGAGACATTGGGCTAATGAATGCCGTTCTCAAACCACCATAGAGGGTACTCCATTATCAAAAAACGAACAAGGACCAGGTGTTTATCCACGATATCGTGGAGAAAGGCATCAGGCTCCATTGCCAAAAAATGGACAAGGGGGCCCAATGCTCCGGGGCCCAAAACCACAAATATACGGAGCACTGGAGGAACCCAGAAACCCCATCAGGGTAGTGCCCAGGACACATTGTCCATCAGATCCCTCATCAGACAAACCAGAGGGAGCGCAGGGTTGGACATCTGCGCTTCCGCCAGAGCAGTACTAACTCCAGAGATGGGAGTTCAAATCATTCCCACAGGGGTGAAAGGACCTCTTCCCAAAGGAACAGTAGGCTTATTATTGGGACGCAGCTCTTCTACTCTAAAAGGACTTATGATAAGTCCTGGGGTAATTGATCCCGATTATGAAGGTGAAATAAAAATTATAGCCAGTTCTCCAAAGGGTATATCAGTAATTTCACCAGGAGATAGAATAGCACAGTTACTAATAATACCCAGCCTACATGATAAATTTTCCAGTCGTACTGTAGAAAGAGGTTCCAAGGGATTAGGTTCCACAGGTGTAGATTGGGCTATGCTTTCTTTAAATTTAGATTCTCGCCCCATGCTAAAACTAAATATTCAAGGACATGAATTTAATGGGCTACTGGATACAGGTGCAGACCTTAGCATCATCTCTCGTCAAGAATGGCCAAAACATTGGCCATTACAACAAGCCACTCAAACGCTTCGAGGCCTAGGAGTGGCGACTAATCCCCATAGAAGTGCAATGGTATTAGATTGGAAGGATCCTGAAGGATGTGAAGGAACTATACAGCCATATGTATTGGATCATCTTCCCGTAAATTTATGGGGACGAGATGTCCTAGATCAATTAGGTTTGACATTAACAAATAACATCAACCAAAATGCACCCACTATTATGACTAGACAAGGTTTTAGGAAAGGAAAAAGATTAGAAAAACAAGAACAAGGTATAGCAGCACCAATACAAATAGATCAAGGAACAGACAGACATGGGTTGGATTTTCAGAAAGGGCCACTGAGACAATAAAAATTACTTGGAAATCAGAAAGACCAGTGTGGGTTCCTCAGTGGCCCCTGACTAAAGAAAAGATACAAGCAGCCCATGACCTGGTCAAACAACAATTAGCAGAAGGACATATACAACCTTCTGTATCTCCCCATAATATTCCCATTTTTGTCATCAAAAAGAAATCTGGTAAATGGAGATTATTGCAAGATTTAAGAGCCATTAATAATGAGATGGTTATTATGGGACCTGCTCAATCAGGGATTCCTCAGTTGTCTGCTTTGCCAAAAACCTGGTATGTTTTAGTTATAGATATTAAAGATTGTTTTTTTTTCAATTCCAATTCATCCTGAGGATAGTCCACGTTTTGCATTTACTATCCCTGCACTGAATCATGAAGGTTCTGATCAGAGATATGAATGGAAAGTACTCCCTCAAGGGATGGCTAACAGCCCAACTATGTGTCAAATTTATGTTAACAAAGCAATCCAGCCACTTAGAAATCAAAATTCTGAACTACAAATATTTCACTATATGGATGATGTATTATTAGCACACAAAGATAAAAACACATTGCTAGAATGTTATGCCACACTTACAAACTTATTAAAAAATTATAATCTAGAGATAGCAATAGATAAAGTACAATTAAATTTTCCAATTAATTATTTAGGAGTTCTATTATCCTCAACCATGGTCCGTCCACCAAAAATTCAAATACGAGTAGATCAACTCAAATCACTTAATGACTTTCAAAAGTTATTAGGAGACATAAATTGGATAAGGCCTTATTTAGGTATACCAACAGGAGAGTTGGGACCTTTATTTGATATCCTAAAAGGTCCATCAGATCCAAATTCACCCCGAATGTTAACGCCTGAAGCAAGAAAGGCATTAAAAATCATTGAAACATATATGGAAAATATGCATTTGGATAGAATTGATATAAGTTTGCCTTTATTATTTATTGTACTACCAACAAAAAATATTCCTACAGGAGTATTTTGGCAAGAAGGTCCATTATTATGGATACATTTATCTTATTCTCCTAACACTATTCTTACTAGGTATCCTGAGGCTGTAGGACAATTAATACTCAAAGGAATAAAAGCAGCAAAGGGAGTGTTTGGAATTTCTCCCAATAAAATTATTACTCCATATACTATGAATCAAATTGATGAGTTAGCTAATGAGTTAAATACTTGGGCAATAATCATGTGCAAATCTAATGTTTCATTTGATAACCACTTACCATCTAATCCTTTATTGTCTTTTTGGTCATTGCATCCTGTAATTTTTCCAAAAATGACAAGAAAAACACCTATCATGAATGCTCCAAATATATTCACTGATGGGTCAAATAATGGTACAGCAGCAGTAGTTACCCCTGATCAAACTTTTACATTTTTAGTACCCAAACAATCAGCTCAAAAGGTAGAGCTTAATGCAGTTTTACAAGCTTTTGTGATGTTTAAAGATTCTGTATTTAATTTATTTTCTGATAGTCAGTATGTAGTTAATGCTATAGTATCTCTTGAAGATGCTGGTAGGATTTCCCCTTCTTCTACTGTTTTCTCTTTGCTTTCCACTATACAAAGTCTAATCTGGGACAGAAAAGATCCATTCTTTATAGGACATATCAGGGCACATACAGGATTGCCTGGAGCCCTTAGTTTGGGCAATGATTTAGCAGATAAAACTACACATGACATACATATTTTCTCTACACTAGAAGAAGCTATAAATTTTCATAAAAAGTTCCATGTCAATGCTAATACTTTACAAAAGCGTTTTAAAATAACTAAGGAACAAGCTAGACAAATAATAAAACAATGTCAAAATTGTGTGACCTTTTTACCACAAGTTAATCTTGGAGTCAATCCTAGAGGATTGATACCTAACCATATTTGGCAGATGGACGTCACACACTTGCCAGAATTTGGAAAATTAAAATATTTGCATGTTACAGTTGATACTTCTTCTGGATTTTTGATGGGCTCCCTTCATGCCGGAGAAAAAACTAAAGATGTTATAGCTCATTGCTTACAAAATTTTGCCACTGTGGGTGTTCCAAAACAGTTAAAAACAGATAATGCCCCTGGTTATACTTCTACCTCTTTTAAACAATTTTGCTCAACATTTGGCATTACTCATATAACAGGAATCCCATACAATCCACAGGGACAAGGCATAGTTGAAAGAGCTCATCAAACTATTAAAATGTACTTATTAAAGCAAAAAGAAGGAATTGGGAAGGGGTATATATTCCCCAAAGATAAACTTAAAATAACCCTTTTTACTCTAAACTTTTTAAATTTGGATTCATCAGGACTTAGTGCTGCGGAAAGGCATATGTGTCCAAAAAATGTACATAAGCCCAAGGTACTTTGGAAGGATATTCTAACAGGACAATGGAAAGGTCCTGACCCAGTAATTGTCTGGAGTCGGGGGTCTGTTTGTGTGTTTCCACAGGGAGAACAGCAGCCGATTTGGATTCCAGAGAGATTAACCAAAGTCCTGACCCAGTGATTGTCTGGAGTCGGGGGTCTGTTTATGTGTTTCCACAGGGAGAACAGCAGCCGATTTGGATTCCAGAAAGATTAACTAAAGCGATTTCTACAGACCAAAAAGAAGATGATTTGGCTCAAATCCATAACAACTGATATCCAAAACTCCAGTTTGGCTATTCTTACATCTGCAACAGAACCAGGATGCTTTTTTCAATATCTATTTTATTATTGCCCTTTGCCATATCATGAAGTTCTATTTTGTTTTTTGAGCTCATACAGACCTAGGTTAATGTTTTGCTGATCAGTTCTATTTTTTGACTATAGAGTTTTTAAACATTGCAATGGAGATTTCACCTGTAAAAAGTTATAAGGCCTTTACTATAATGTTATGTGTTGTATGTATTATGTTATGTGTGCACACTTGTGTTTTGTGTTATATGTTTGAATGTCCATATATCATATATGATGAGCGCTCATGATAAAATGGATCCAAATATTTTTTTTCACGTGATTTATATGGTTTAATTTATATTGGGTAAACAACTGTTGAGGATTGTTTTAATATGTAAACAAAAAAGAAGGTTAACAGATCTGTTTGTTTACTTTCACCTTTCCTTTTCATTATATTTAATAATTCTCTTAAAGATAATGTAAATTGTTAAGAAAATTGTTTTCTTTTAGTGCCTTCTGTAATGTTACATAATTTTTTCTTTAGCCATTATTGCCAGAATTCCTATCTTCATCCCAGTGCCGGTGAAGACAATGTAAATTGTTAAGAAAATTGTTTTCTTTTAGTGCCTTCTGTAATGTTACATAATTTTTTCTTTAGCCATTATTGCCAGAATTCCTATCTTCATCCCAGTGCTGGTGAAGTCAAAGATAAAACCAATCTACACCTTCTACAACAGCCATCACTGAACTGCTTGCAGAACTTGCCTGGACACATTGTGAGCTCACCTGTATGCATTTTGAACTATCTGTTGGTGCAGCGACTTGTGATAGTGTTGGGGTATTTTTGCTGATGATGTCACCGGTGGTACAATTTTTCAAAGGAGCCCTCAATTGGCTTAATGTCATGGCATTTTGCATCCTCCTCTACTAGTGATGGTCTAAAATTTGGGGGCCAACAGAGGTGAGGCAAAGAACCTCACCCCCCCACTGGTGCAAAGGCCTATCCACAAGTATAGCTGTATGCTGGACCGGTAGTCAGTGACGGGTATGATCCAATTGCAGTGGTACCAACCTAAGACAGGAGGCTGACGCCTAGAGGTCAGTTCATCCGATGACGGGTAAGGACCATATGTTGAATTGGACTGCCTAACAGGCACGGTCCCTAAGCCACATGCTTGTTGTTTAAACAGAGAGGGGGAGATGTTGAGAGCCACAGCCGAAGGGGCCCCAGCAAACTTCCAGCTGCCAGCAATCCAGCTGCCAGGCTGATGATTGGCTCACAGCGGCCCCAGCAACATCTAGCTGATTGGCTCCTCGGCCCCAGCAACATCTAGCTGATTGGCTCCTCTGCGGTGATGCTCATTGGACTGTTTCCCTGCCCTTTCAGACCACGGAGCTGCTCATTGGGGGACTTTTTGGCTCTGCCCACGTGACCCAGCCAATCGGCCTCAAGAGCAGGAGGATTGTGGGAGGTGGAGAGAAGCTTGTGGGGGGGAGAGACAGGCTTGTGGAAAGCCGGTGGTGGCAGTTGAGGCTCTGAGGGGTTTTTCCTGAGATGCTGTTTGTTTGGCGTGTTTGGTTCTAAAAATAAAGTTAGTTTCTTTTGACAAGTGGCTCCTGATTGTGCCCAGCCAGACTGCGGCAGTTATTAAATCAGATGATTTCATATTCTGAAATATTTAGGCAACCTACCTATCTACGTACATGTGAAAGTTCATCTTCCAAAAGCCATGAAAGGTTTAAATCTGAGATTTAGTAATTTTTATTCACAAGGCAACAGATGAATTTTGAATTCAGTATTTCATTTTCCAGCTCAAATAATGATTCAATGATAGACAGTTTAATCATTTTAGGCCATAATCAAACCATGAGCATTATGTGATTTTACCAGTTGATTAAAAAAGGATGCCAGGAGACAGGCTTCATCATCTTCCTTTGGTCTGCAATTAAGGCAAAATAATTCTTGCTACTGATGTTGATGTCAACTGTAATGCCTCCCAACCTTCATAAAATCCTACCCATACCTGTTCTTGGGCCACATCATGTATCAATGACCACAAGAGCTAGCTACTTTCAAAGCTGTTTTTATTGATGCTGCAGGTGGTTCTTGTTAGCTTAGTGATATGCTAGTTTAATTGAACCATGGATTAGAATTTACTTCACTTAAAAAGTTTCCCCAGATATGCTGACAAAGGGAAAAATGAAATAGACAAGAAAATGGCATTTAAAGAGCAAACAGACTTTCCTTAAATAAAATATCGGGATTGGTTTGATGAGACCACCTTGAAAAAGTGAGCAAAATAGTCTTGGTAGATTACATTTTCACTAAGTGCCTTTTAAATTTGTTTTCGAAAAACCCTAACTAATCAGTATACTTTTGTAAACCTGACAAATCTAGTGTCTTCATCAGTGCTGTGAACTTTAAAAAGAAAAAACAAAAGTAAATTTTTTTTTTAATGATTAATACTTAAAACTAAACAAGTACATTGAATCTTTTCCTTTCCTTTTTGTGCAAAACAAAAGGGAATTAGAAATAGAATATGTTCTTGTGTAATTCTTCTGTTATTTCTATTATTAAATGTAATTACAGTAATTTGGAAACAGCCCTACCATGATTTTTTTTTATTGGTTGTTCAAAACATTACAAAGCTCTTGACATATCATATTTCATACATTTGATTCAAGTGGGTTATGAACTCCCATTTTTACTCCGTATACAGATTGCAGAATCACATCGGTTACACATCCACGTTTTTACATATTGCCATACTAGTGACTGTTGTATTCTGCTACCTTTTCTATCCTCTACTATCCCCCCTCCCCTCCCTTCCCATCTTCTCTCTCTACCCCATCTACTGTAATTCATTTCTCTCCCTTGTTTTTTTTTTTTTTCCATGTAGCAAATAAAGAAGTGAAACTAAGCCTTTGTCCCAGAGTGGAGGGAAAATGGAAGTGGGGGCAGACTAGAATGCAGGTCACAGGAAAGTTGAGACACAAAGACAAACCAACAGCATTAGTACTTTTCCAAGACTCAATTAGCATACATTTCGACCAACAGCATTCATACTTTTACAATACCGGTTTAGCATAAATTTTGACCAATAGTATTGGCTCCTGTGCTATATAATTGGATCCCCTCTCTTTGCTGGAGCTGTTTCTCTTTTCTTCTCACTTAATTTAATCCTACTCCTTTCACTCCTGACTTCCATTGTTATTCATGGATTTATTCTTTAAATTTGCAAGGCAAGAACCTAGAAAGAAATTGGTGGTGAGTTGCTGGATTCTGCTGCAACATTGGAGGGCATAGCCCACTATTAAGAATTGCAGCACACCAATGGCCACTTGATAGTAGTGGAGAAGAATTCAGCTATGCTGGCTGTGGCCCTTAAAGCTGATGCCAATAGGCATGTCTTGCTGTGTTTAGCTGCTAACATTAAAATGGTCTTTCTCAGCTGCAGATGTCTTCAACTTAGGCAGATCCCACCTGCCAGCAGAAGTAAAGAATCTAGTTTCATCCCAAACTCTGATTTCAGAAGGATATGTAGTTATATGAAGAGATAGATTACATATACAGTTGCCAGTTTTTCTTTTTTACTAGTAGGACATTCTAAACCAGGCACCAGAGCAATAAATAGTTTAAAAGAACTGCAATTGGTATAAGTCTAACAATTAAGATATCCTCTCTTGTGATTTAGTTTTAATAACCTACTACATCAAGACTTCACAAGTCAAAAGTAAAAGTAAGCCTTGCGAGCAAGAAAATGTAAATTAATAAAAAAATGTATTATTTAGTTGGCTTTTGCAATTTTCTATTCCTTTACTGTCCCAATTACTATTACTGTTATTTCATTTGACTCACAAAATGAAATGATACATATATATCTAGAAATTCAGAAATTAGAGAGAAGGAAGATGGCGGCCAGGGGAGTGCATTGTCCCCGTGTGCTGCTTCACTGTGTGGGAGTATGACAAGTCAGGACGGCTAAAGGATATTTTGTTAGGAATTTCCAGCAATAGTGGGGTGCTCTGGAACCTGGAGGAAGGATTTCCATCGCACGAGGATCGGCTATGGGGACTCAAATGCGAGAGGTTTGTTGCACGGTGGGTAACACTGCTTATTCAGCAAATCGCCCCGCGGCTAAAGTCTGCAGAGCGCACTGGGATAGAGACGCAGGGTTACAGCGCTGCAGTTTCTGCCAGCCGCGCAAGCACCGTACTCAGGGCTGAATTCTGGGTTCAAGACGGGGGAAGGAAGCGGTCCATCTCGGTTCTCCACACCGGTCAGACCACAGAGGAGGCCAGCAGCCACCATGTTGCTAAACTGACGTCACCACCCCTGTTTTCGACTGACCGCAGCTCATTCAGCCATAGATCAGGTAATTTCAGGCTGCAATTCGCCTGCGGCTTGCAGACAGATTGCTAGGGTACAGCGCCTGGGTGCTTCTTAGAACCTGATCCTATCGGAGCGAACACCGAGCGCGGGGCGGCCGAGTTCCGGCTCCCGGAACCGTCCCGGAACCGCCCTGGCCCAGGGCTGCGGAGCCTGCAGAGGCTGCTGCTTGGACCCTGCGCCTATCAGAGCATACACCAAGCACTAAGCAGCCGAATTCCGGCTCCCGGAACTGAGCCCGTGGGGACTGCTTCTTGGAGCTTACACTTATAGGAGCTTACACAGGGCACGGAGCGGCCGAGTTCCGGCTCCCGGAACCGACCCGGAACCGCCCTGGCCCAGGGCTGCGGAGCCTGTGGAGGCTGCTTCTTGGACCCTGCGCCTATCAGAGCATACACCAAGCACTAAGTAGCCGAATTTCGGCTCCCGGAACTGAGCCCGCGGGACTGCTTCTTGGAGCTTACACTTATAGGAGCTTACACAGAGCACGGAGCGGCCGAGTTCCGGCTCCCGGAACCGACCCGGAACCGCCCTGGCCCAGGGCTGCGGAGCCTGTGGAGGCTGCTTCTTGGACCCTGCGCCTATCAGAGCATACACCAAGCACTAAGTAGCCGAATTCCGGCTACCGGAACTGAGCTCGCGGGACTGCTTCTTGGAGCTTACACTTATAGGAGCTTACACAGAGCACGGAGCGACCGAGTTCCAGCTCCCGGAACTTCCCTGGCCCGGGGCTAGGAGCCCGCGGAAATTGCTTCTCGGTCCGGGTCCTGCTGAGGGCCGGTCAGGACTCACCCGTTGCTTTGGTTGCCTGGCAAGGGGAACGAAATGCTGCCATTCGCATAGGATACCAACATGGCAGAGATCTGATGTCAGCAGAAAGCGGCGGAGGAGAGAACTTCATCAATACCAGCGGTGACATAAGCAGTTGGTCTCCTGGTAGGGGGGGTGAGGCACAGTCACCCGAGTCTCCTCAATTTGTCCTCGAGCCAGAGGGGAGGAGCCAGGCCGCCGCCAGCGCCCAGAGCAGGCCCAGCGACTCGCCAGCGTGGTGACCGCGTGACCCCAATTGGAGAGGGGGCGGAGCGGAGCCGCCACCCGCACCCGCAAGGTGGGCAGACCCGCGACCCAGTGGTACATGGGCGTGGTAGGTGGGGCAGGGCAGAGCCGCCGTTCGCGCGGGCAAGGTAAACAGACCTGTGACAGCCTGGCGGGTCAGGCCCAGTGGCCTGCCAGTGTGGTACACACATCACCCCAACTGGAGTAGGGGCAGAGCAGATCCTTCTGCCACGCCCGGATCAGGCCCTGCCGGTGTGGTGGTCACGTGACCCCAATTGGAGTGGGGGCGGAGCGGAACCGCCAACCGTGTCCGCAGGGCGAGCAGACCAGTGATCAACCTGCAGATCAGGCCCAGGGGTCCGCAGGCGTGGTAGGAGGGGCAGGGCAGATCCGCCGCCCGCGCCTCCAAGGTAGGCAGACCTACAACAGACCGGCGGATCAGGCCCAGGAGCCTGCCGGCGTGGTACAAACACCACCCTAATTGGAGTAGTGGCAGAGCAGAGTCGCCGCCCGTGCCAGGAACAGGCCCAGCATCCTGCAGGCAGGGTAGTCACGACACCCCAATTGGAGTAGGGGTAGAGCAGAGCCTCCACCCGTGCCCGAAAGGTGGGCAGATCTGCGACCGACCAGCGGGACAGGCCCAGTGGCCTGCCGGTACGACAGACACGTCACCCCATTTGGAGTAGGGGCAGAGTAGAGCCGCCTCCCGCACCTGCAGGGTAGGCAAACTTGCAACCGACCGGCGGATCAGGCCCGGTGGCCTGCCGGCGTGGTACACTCGTCACCCCAATCGGAGCAGGGGCAGAACAGAGCCGCCGCCAGCTCCCAGAACAGGCCCAGTGACCTGCCGGCGTGGTAGCCACGAAACCCCAATTGGAATAAGGAGAGAGCAGAGCCGCCGCCTGCACCTGCAGGAAAGATACGCAAGCAGTATGAAAAGACAAGGAAAGAAAGGACCACAAGCAATGCAGGTCAACGCAACTTTAGAAGAGGTAACAGCTGCAGCAGATGGAATGTCAGATAAAGAATTCAGGATATACATGCTTCAAATGATCTGGAGTATCAAGGAAGACATTAAACAGCAAAATCAGACAATGAAAGACCACTTCGACAACGAATTACGCAAACAAATCCAGGAAGCAAAGGAGCAACTATACAGGGAGATAGAGGTTATAAAAAACAAACAAACAGAAATCCTAGAAATGCAGGAAGCAATAAACCAACTTAAAAACTCAATGGAGAATACTACCAGCAGAGTAGAACACTTAGAAGATAGAACATCAGACAATGAAGACAAAGTATTTCAACTGGAAAAGAACATAGACAGCTCAGCAAGACTGTTAAGGAACCATGAGCAGAACATCCAAGAAATATGGGATAACATTAAGAGACCAAACTTAAGAGTCATTGGGATACAGGAAGGTACAGAGCTCCAAACCAAAGGAATGAGAAGTCTGTTCAATGAAATAATACAAGAAAACTTCCCAGACTTGAAGAATGAGACAGAATCCCAAATCCTAGAAGCCTACAGGATGCCGAATGTGCAAAATCATAAGAGATCCACACCTAGACACATTATAATGAAGATGCCCAACATACAGAATAAGGAGAGAATTTTAAAAGCTACAAGAGAAAGGAAGCGGATTACATTTAGGGGTAAGCCAATCAGGATAACAGCTGATCTCTCAACACAGACTCTGAAAGCTAGAAGATCCTGGAATAACATATTTCAAACACTGAAAGAAAATGGGTTCCAACCAAGAATTGTGTATCCAGCGAAATTAAGCTTCAGGATGGAGGATGAAATTAAAACCTTCCACGATAAACAAAAGTTAAAAGAATTTGCAGCTAGAAAACCATCTCTTCAAAACATCCTCGCCAAAGCATTACAGGAAGAGGAAATGGAAAATAACAATGAAAACCAACAGTGGGAGGTAGGACAATAAAGGGGGGGGGGAATAATCAAAGAGGAAAACAAACCATGTTTAGTAACAGAAATAAACAAATATGGCTGGAAGAACAACACATATCTCAATAATAACCCTAAATGTCAATGGCTTAAACTCACCAATTAAGAGACACAGGCTAGTAGAATGGATCACAAAACAAGACCCAACAATATGCTGCCTACAGGAGACGCATTTGATAGGAAAAGACATACATAGGCTGAAGGTGAAAGGTTGGGAAAAATCATATCACTCATATGGACTTCGGAAACAAGCAGGAGTGTCCATACTCATATCAAATAAAATAGATTTCAAGCCAAAGTTAATCAAAAGAGATAAAGAGGGACACTACATACTGCTTAAGGGAACCATACAACAACAAGACATAACAATCATAAATATTTATGCCCCAAACAATGGTGCAGCTATGTTCGTCAAACAAACTCTTCTCAAGTTCAAGAGTCTAATAGACCACCATACCATAATCATGGGAGACTTCAACACACCTCTCTCACCACTGGACAGATCTTCCAAACAAAAGTTGAATAAGGAAACTATAGAACTCAATAACACTATTAATAACCTAGACCTAATTGACATATATAGAATATACCACCCAACATCAAGCAGTTACACTTTTTTCTCAGCAGCACATGGATCCTTCTCAAAAATAGATCATATATTATGTCACAGGGCAACTCTTAGACAATATAAAGGAGTAGAGATAAAACCATGCATCTTATCTGATCATAATGGAATGAAACTGAAAATCAACGATAAAAGAAGGAAGGAAAAAGCATACATCACTTGGAGAATGAACAATAGGTTACTGAATGATCAATGGGTTATAGAAGACATCAAGGAGGAAATTAAAAAATTATTAGAGATTAATGAAAACACAGACACAACATATCGGAATCTATGGGACACATTGAAAGCAGTTCTAAGAGGAAAATTCATTGCTTGGAGTTCATTCCTTAAAAAAAGAAAAAACCAACAAATAAATGATCTCATACTTCATCTCAAAATCCTTGAAAAAGAAGAGCAAAACAATAGCAAAAGAAGTAGAAGGCAAGAAATAATTAAAATCAGAGCTGAAATTAATGAAATTGAAACAAAAGAAACAATTGAAAAAATTGACAAAACTAAAAGTTGGTTCTTTGAAAAAATAAACAAAATCGACAGACCCTTAGCCATGCTAGCGAAGAGAAGAAGAGAGAGAACTCAAATTACTAGCATACGGGATGAAAAAGGCAATATCACAACAGACACTTCAGAAATACAGAAGATAATCAAAAACTATTTTGAATCCTTATACTCCAACAAATTAGAAGATAGTGAAGGCATAGATAAATTTCTTAAGTCATATGATCTGCCCAGATTGAGTCAGGAGGATATAGAAAACCTAAACAGACCAATATCAATTGAGGAAATAGAAGAAACCATAAAAAGACTACCAACTAAGAAAAGCCCAGGTCCAGATGGGTATACAGCAGAATTTTACAAAACCTTTAAAGAAGAACTAATACCAATACTTTTCAAGCTACTTCAGGAAATAGAAAAGGAGGGAGAACTTCCAAATACATTCTATGAGGCCAACATCACCCTGATACCTAAACCAGACAAAGACACTTCAAAGAAAGAAAACTACAGACCAATATCTCTAATGAACCTAGATGCAAAAATCCTCAATAAAATTCTGGCGAATCGGATACAAAAACATATCAAAAAAATTGTACACCATGATCAAGTAGGATTCATCCCTGGGATGCAAGGCTGGTTCAATATACGGAAATCAATAAATGTTATTCACCACATCAATAGACTTAAAAATAAGAACCATATGATCATCTCGATAGATGCGGAAAAAGCATTCGACAAAGTACAGCATCCCTTTATGTTCAAAGCTCTAGAAAAACTAGGGATAACAGGAACATACCTCAATATTGTAAAAGCAATCTATGCTAAGCCTCAGGCTAGCATCATTCTGAATGGAGAAAAACTGAAGGCATTCCCTCTAAAATCTGGAACAAGACAGGGATGCCCTCTCTCTCCACTTCTGTTCAACATAGTTCTCGAAACATTGGCCAGAGCAATTAGACAGATGAAAGAAATTAAAGGCATAAAAATAGGAAAAGAAGAACTTAAATTATCACTATTTGCAGATGATATGATTCTATACCTAGCAGACCCAAAAGGCTCTACAAAGAAACTATTAGAGCTAATAAATGAATTCAGCAAAGTGGCAGGATATAAAATCAACATGCATAAATCAAAGGCATTCCTGTATATCAGCGACAAATCCTCTGAAATGGAAATGAGGACAACCACTCCATTCAAAATATCTTCAAAAAAAATAAAATACTTGGGAATCAACCTAACAAAAGAGGTGAAAGACTTATACAATGAAAACTACAGAACCCTAAAGAGAGAAATAGAAGAAGATCTTAGAAGATGGAAAAATATACCCTGTTCATGGATAGGCAGAACTAACATCATCAAAATGGCGATATTACCAAAAGTTCTCTATAGGTTTAATGCAATGCCAATCAAAATCCCAACGGCATTTCTTGTAGAAATAGAGAAAGCAATCATGAAATTCATATGGAAAAATAAAAGACCCAGAATAGCACAAACAATGCTAAGCAGGAAGTGTGAATCAGGCGGTATAGCGATACCAGACTTCAAACTATACTACAGAGCAATAGTAACAAAAACAGCATGGTACTGGTACCAAAACAGACGGGTGGACCAATGGTACAGAATAGAGGACACAGAAACCAATCCACAAAACTACAACTTTCTTATATTTGATAAAGGGGCTAAAAACATGCAATGGAGGAAGGATAGCATCTTCAACAAATGGTGCTGGGAAAACTGGAAATCCATATGCAACAAAATGAAACTGAATCCCTTTCTCTCGCCATGCACAAAAGTGAATTCAAAATGGATCAAGGAGCTTGATATCAAATCAGAGACACGCCGTCTGATAGAAGAAAAAGTTGGCTACGATCTACAGTCGGTGGGGTCGGGCTCCAAATTCCTCAATAGGACACCCATAGCACAAAAGTTAATAACTAGAATCAACAAATGGGACTTAATCAAACTAAAAAGTTTTTTCTCAGCAAAAGAAACAATAAGAGAGGTAAATAGGGAGCCTACACCCTGGGAACAAATCTTTACTCCTCACACTTCAGATAGAGCCCTAATATCCAGAGTATACAAAGAACTCAAAAAATTAGACAATAAGAGAACAAACAACCCAATCAACAAATGGGCCAAGGACCTGAACAGACACTTCTCAGAGGAGGACATACAGTCAATCAACAAGTACATGAAAAAATGTTCAACATCTCTAGCTGTCAGAGAAATGCAAATCAAAACTACCCTAAGATACCATCTCACTCCAGTAAGATTGGCAGCCATTAAGAAGTCAAACAACAACAAGTGCTGGCGAGGATGTGGGGAAAAGGGTACACTTGTACATTGCTGGTGGGACTGCAGATCGGTGCAGCCAATTTGGAAAGCAGTATGGAGATTTCTTGGAAAGTTGGGAATGGAGCCACCATTTGACCCAGCTATTCCCCTTCTTGGTCTATTCCCTAAAGACCTAAAAAGGGCATGCTACAGGGACACTGCTACATCGACGTTCATAGCAGCACAGTTCACAATAGCAAGACTGTGGAACCAACCTAGATGCCCTTCAATAGACGAATGGATAAAAAAAATGTGGCATTTATACACAATGGAGTATTACTCTGCATTAAAAAATGACAAAATCATAGAATTTACAGGGAAATGGATGGCATTAGAGCAGATTATGCTAAGTGAAGCTAGCCAATTCCTAAAAAATAAATGCCAAATGTCTTCTTTGATATAAGGAGAGTAACTAAGAACAGAGTAGGGACGAAGAGCAGGAGAAGAAGTTTAACATTTAACAGGGATGAGAGGTGGGAGGGAAAGGGAGAGAGAAGGGAAATTGCATGGTAATGGAAGGAGACCCTCAGGGTTATACAGTGGAGGAGGTAGAGAGAGAGGAGGGGAGGGGAGGGGAGAGGTGGGGAGGGGGGAGGGTGGAGGACGGGAAAGGCAGCAGAGCACAACAGACACTAGTATGGCAATTTGTAAATCAATGGATGTGTAACTGATGTGATTCTGCAATCTGGGTATGGGGTAAAGGTGGGAGTTCATAACCCACTTGAATCAAAGTGTGGAATATGATATGTCAAGAAATTTGTAATGTTTTGAACAACCCACAATAAAAAATTAAAAAAAAAAATAAGGATATAATCAAAGACCTTCAAGAATTTCCAAGTGTAAAAAGATCATTCTAACATACTTTTTCCCTGCCCCCCCCAAAAAAATCAATAAGTATAATTGAATAGTCAAGCAACATTTTAAGATTCTTTTTCTAACACAGCATACTCCACTTTAAAAAATCTATCCCAGACCTCCATATTCTGGATAAGAACCAATCATCAATTCCATAGACCTGCTCAATAACATTTTTTTCCCTATCCAATAACTTTTTTAAAAATTCATAGATGCTTTTTATTTTTCAAATAAATTTTGATTTTTAGCAAAAAAAAAATGAAATTCAGAAATTATAGTAGCTTTTCCTAGGCCAGGTAAAAGGCACATTTAGATACAATTCATGAGATTTATTAGAAATAAGATCTTGAATTTCAAGTGTTTATCTTGACATTTTTTGCAAGGTGATTCTTAATTCAAATCCACTTGGATTATAATTGTAAAATACTCATGGATATTTCAAAGGCATTAAGACTGCTGAGGATTTGTTTAATTCTGAAGGAGCAAACATAAACATAATAACATTTTCTTTGAGGACATCAAAAAAATGATTGATCAGATCAAGTAAAAAGGTACTGAAAGGTTTTTTAGAAAAGTAAGGGAAGTTGGTCAGGATTTTCTAATGTGGAATAGTGATGAACTACCACCTTGCAGGTTTATCTGCAAATATAGAGGAATTGAAGACTCATTCAAATCCAAAACCCGGAATTCCAATCCCTTCCAGAAAATCCTAACTCTGAGGAATTTCCAAGCAGAGCTACCAGCATTGCTATAGGGCAGGTAACCTCAGGGAAATAATTGTCACTAGCCATTCAGAAGTCTTTTCAAGAAAGGTGAAAAGAGGGTTAATATGTGTTCCCATTGATTAACCCTTGACTGCTGTTTGGATTAAAGTCATGAAAACCTTTTGTTTGTTTTTTGAGTCTGGTATGGAACAAGAAACACAGGGCCTCACACAGGCAAACACATGCTTATCATTAAGCTTTGACAAGGAATATTTTCATGTTTGAAAACAGTCCAATTCAGTGTTAAGTATAAGAAATGAAAACCTTAAAAAAGTCAAATGCCTATGTTGATTTAAATTAAATAAATTATATTTAATACTTAGATGCTACAACATAGATACAAAAGTGATTTGAGTTTCTTGATAATAATTTTTACTCTCAGTTACATGATAAGCTATTTAATTTCAACCTTTTAAATAATAAAAAAATAAAAAAAATTTATGACACAAGATCATAATGAAAATTTCAGTTAAAAATAAATTTATTTTGGTTGAAAATAATGGGGAAATGTTCTATCATTTTAAATCATATATTAAAAATTACCCTAAGAATACTTAACAGAGAAATAGATCTTTGCAGCTTCAGTCTTAATGACTTGCTATGTAAGGATTGTAGCAAATCTTTATCTACTGTTCAACTCCTGCTCTGTGGTAAAAACTTTTTTTTTTAATTGCTTTTATTTTTTAAATACATGACAGTGGAATGCATCACAATTCTTATTACACATATAGGATACAATTTTTCATATCTCTGTTTGTATATAAAGTATTTTCACACCAATTCATGTCTTCACACATGTACTTTGGATAATGATGTCTATCACATTCCGCTATTATTGCTAATGCCCTGCCCCCTCACTTCCTCTCCCACCCCTCTGCCCTATTTAGAGCTGATCTATTCCTCCCATACTCCCTCTCCCTACCCCACTATGAGACTCTATATCAGAGAAAACATTTGGCATTTGATTTTTTGGGATTGGCTAAATTCACTTAGCATTGTCTTCTGCAGAGTCATCCATTCATCTGCAAATGCTATGATTTTATTCTCTTTTATTGCTGAGTAATATTCCATTGTGTATATATGCCATATTTTTTAATCCATTTATTTAATGAAGTGCAACTAGGTTGGTTCCACAGTTTAGCTAATGTGAATTGTGCTGCTATAAACATTGATGTGGTTGTGTGTATGTAGTATGCTGTTTTTTAAGTCCTTTGGGTATAGACTGAGGAGAGGGTTAGCTGGGTCAAATGGTGGTTCCATTCCAAGTTTTCCAAGGAATCTCCATACTGTTTTCCATATTGGCTGTACTAATTTTCAGTCCTACCAACAATGTATGAGTGTACCTTTCACCCCACATCCTTGCCAACACATATTGTTGTTTGTCTTCATAATAGCTACCTCTATTAACATTTAACTGCTGTTTGTATTAAAGTCATGAAAACATTAATTTTAATTTAAGTTTTGATTTACATTTCTCTAATTGCTAGAGATGATGAACATTTTTTCATATATTTGTTGATTGATTAAATATACTCTCTGAGAAGTATCTGTTCATGTCCTTGGCCCATTTATTGATTGGGTAATTATTAGCTTTTTGAGTTCTTTATATACCCTAGAAATTAGTGCTCTATCTGATGTGTAAGGGTAAAAATTTGCCCCCAAGATGTAGGCTCTCTGTTCACCTCACAGATTGTTTCTTTTGCTGAGAAGAAACTTTTTAGTTTGAATCCATCCCATTTATTGATTCTTGGTTTTAATTTACACTATAGGAGTCTTATTAAGGATGTTGAGGCCTATTCCCACATGATGAAGATTAGGGCCTACTTTTTCTTCTATTAGATGCAGAGTCTCTGGTTTAATTCCTAGGTCCTTGATCCATTTTGAGTTGAGTTTTGTCCATAGTGAGAGAGAGTGTTTAATTTCATTTTGTTGGATATGGATTTGCAGTTTTCCCAGCACCATTTGTTGAAGAGGCTATCTTTTCTCCATTGCATATTTTTGGCACCTTTGTCTAATACAAGATAATTATAATTTTGTGGGTTGGTCTCTGTGTTATTTATTGTGTATCATTGGTCTACCAGTTTGTTTTTGTGCCAATACCATGCTGTTTTGTTACTCTTGCTCTGTAGTATAGTTTAAGTTCTGGTAGAGTGATGCCACCTACTTCACTCTTCCTACTAAATTTCCTATGTGTATTAATGTGTACTTCTTAATTTGTATTTATGCTTTTGCAGTTGATAATATTTTTCTTTATGTTAAAATAAGTGCTTGATTTTTGTAGGGTTCTTGTGGACCTACAAAATAGTGTGAATTCTTTGTCAAAGGGAACCTCATTATACATCTCCATTAAATTATGGCTTGTTAATTAAATAATTTAAAAATTTAGCATCATGTTTTTTTTTTCTTCTTTTATTAGTGAACTCTGAAAAAGTGTATACCAATATTTCATGCTACAATTATTTTCATTTTTCCTCAAAATCTATTTGCACTTCAGGTAGTATTTGTACTCTGTATTGCTTTTACATATCTTTTTCATCAATTAAGCCTCTTATTATTGCTTGTCTCACTTCTTTTTTTCAAGTTAGTCCTTCTTTATAAAATATTACCATGTATACTATTTTTTTCATTTCAAACAGTATATCTCTATATTTGTCCATGTAATGTCAATAATGTGTTGTCCATTTAGATGTTCATTCTTATAAAGAGTAATTTACTCCATTGTATTGTTTCTCATCCTTATCAAAGTGTTCCCCTTTTAAGAAGGGAAGCATTGTTGGTCCTCCCAGACACCATGCACAGCAAATGAACATGACTTCAGTATCTGAGATCTGCAGAAACACAACTTCCTCCTTGGCTGGTGGTCCACAGCCCTCCCTGGTATGGTTTGGATCTGGAATGTCTCCCAAAAGTCTCATGTGTTGAAAATGTGGTTACAAATGCAGCAAGTTTCAGAGACAGGGCTTTTAGGAAATGATTAGATGATGAAGGCTCTGACTTCATCACTGTATTAATTTATAGTTGGATTACTGTGAGAATTATTGTGTGACCAAATCTGAGGAAGTAGGTCATTGGGGATGTGCCTCAGAAGGGTTTATTTTCTTCCCTGGACCTCTATTTTTTTTTCTCTCTCTCTCTTTTTTTCTCCTTCCTGGGTGTCATGAACTGACAGCTTTCCTCAGTAAGGTGATCCAAGTGAGTGTTAACATTGAGGAAATATCAAGATCAATGTGCTATAAATGTCATAGTAATAGATGAGATGAGGGTCGGGGTTGTGGCTCAGTGGTAGAGTACTTACTCAGCATGCATGAGGCACTGGGTTCAATCCCTGGAACCACATAAAAACAAAAGCAAATAAAATAAAGTTATTGTGTCTATCATACAACTAAAAAATAAATAAATAAATAAAAATAGATGAGGTTAGCTAGTAGGATATGTGGAATTATAGGAAGTATGATGCAGACTATGAGGCATGCACAGGAAGACAATTTAAGGTGGAATTTTAAGAATGTGACCATATAAATTACAGTACTACTGATGGGATGTAGAAAGCTTAAAAGCAAACAATTTCTAGAAGGTAATAGCAGTATTAAATGCTGTGTGGAGGTAATCAAATGGTTTAAAAATGTTCATTGGATTAAACATCAGAGATACTGTGAATCATCTTGGATAGAAAATTTTTTGTGAAATATAGCTGAGAACAGATGGAAGAGTCCTAAGGTGTGAACAATGGTGAGAAAAGAGAAATAACTGGCTCATCTCTGAGGATCATGCCTGATCCCCTATGGAAAGAAGTCTGCACTCCTTTGTTCAAGGGCACCAAGGTTGATTTTGTAGTTTAGATATTGTGAACTGAGCTGCTGTAAAGACCAATGTGGCTGTGTCACTACAGCATGCTAAATTTAACTCCTGTGAATATATTCTGAAAAGTGGTATAACCAGGTCATATGGGTATGATTCTCTTCCTAGTATTTTGAGGAATCTTCATACTGCTTTCCAGAGTGGTTGCACCAATTTGCAGTCTCACCAGCAATGTATGAGTGTACTTTATCCCCACATCCTCACCAACATTTATTGTTACTTGTATTCTTGATAGTTGCTATTCTGACTGGACTAAGGTGAAATCTCAGTGTGTTTGTATAAATATGTAAAAACTGACTCTAATGTCATGTATCACTAAAAACAACAACAACAAAAAAGAAGTCCACACTACTCAATATGGACACTCTCCCAGGCTCCTGACAGAGGGCACTGAAAGCCCCACATTATTTACTTGGTGTCATGCATTTCTGCATCTGGATTCTCTCCTTGGAACACTTTCACCTTCCCTTTCCTTCCACAAATCCAGCTTGCCAGAGAGGGGCTGAGGATGTCCTACACTGTTATTAGGATTGAAGGGAATTCATCTGATCCTAATGAGATGAGTAGGAATTATTTTACTTTTTCTGTTTTATAGCACTGACCATAAGAGAAAGAGGGAATTATGAATCTAATGCATCCTGGAAGTTTTATGATTTTCTTTTAATCTATTTTTGCCTAATATACATTTAAATTTTTGAGATCCATCTTCTCTCCAAAGGGCAAGATCTCTCACCTTCAAGAAATCCCCTTTAGGAGCGAGCGCGGAAGGAGCTGATCCAACATGGCAGCGGGCGTGAAGAGATCAAGTCTATGACCTCTTCAGCTGCGTGGGCATAGGGAGTCGTAAATTGTCTAAAAGCTGTTTGCTCAGGATCACTAGGCAATGCTGAGCTGACATGGATCTGGGGTGAACAGTATGGGCCCCTCAGAACACACACACTGAGCCCGGATTGGCTGCATTCAAGCTCCGGTTCGCCTGCTTCTTTTGACTCAGCACTAACGATCCCGCTGAAATAACTGGTAGGCCCTTCTGAACTTACAGAGGTAAAAGCCAACCGAGCCTTCATAGGCAGTGGCCACAGGTTTGAAATGGGGCTTGGGAGAGACAGTCAGGACCCACCCGTTGCATTGGTCACCCGGCAAAGGGAACGAACGGTCACCATTTGCATGGGATACGACTATGGCAGAGAACTGACCTCATGGGCGGAGGAGATAACTTCATTGAAACCAGCATGACAGGTGTGTAATCCCCTAGCCATTTCTCTCCACACAGCGGGGAAACCTTAAGGGCCCCTCCCAGCTCTCCCGTAAGGGCCCCTCGCAGCTCTCCTGTGAGCGCTTAGCCAGACCGAGGGAATCAGGAGTGGCGCGGGACTCGTGGCGCAGAACTCCCGGCTACCACTCCCACCAGTGCTGACAACTGAGGTCTCTTGCACCAGCTACCAGGGGCGTGGCTACCGGAGGGCAAGCAAATTCGCTGGGGGTTCTCAGCCCCAAGCTCTACAAACTTAGGGTCTGAGGGAGGCAAACAGGTAGAGTGTGCCCAGGCATTCATGAAAACAGGGCTCCCAGGAGCAGCAGACCTGGCGTGTAGCCAGTATTGTGGTGAGCATCACAGGTGAGCGGGGCCTGGCTTGAGAAACACAAGAGAAGGCCCTAGGCACTCAGGTTTGGAGAGCCTCCCAGTCTGGGAGGAAGAGCTGCTGCACAGTGATTGGTTCCCACCTATTGAGAGGAGAAGCTTGACCCAGTGGGCACAGCTCCACCTACTGGAAGAGAAGTTAATCGAACTCTATGACTGCATTTATTATTATTATTATTTTTCTTTTTCTTTCATTTTCATTTTTGTTGTTGTTGTTCTTTAACTTTTTTTAATGTTTTTAATTTTTTTTATTTTATTATTATTATTATTATTATTATTATTTTAAATTTTAATTTTTTATTATCATTATTATTTAAAATTTTTTTTCTTTCTTTCTTTATTTTCTATTTTTTTTCTTTTGTCTTTTCATTTATTTTCAATTTTCTTATTCCCCCTTCCTTGAATTCTACCTGCCTACTCTCATTATCTTTAGTGACTTCTTCCCTTCCCTTCTAATATCTTTCCTCCCAAGCATCAAATAAATTTATAAGAGTAAACAGTAACTCAGCAGTCAAACAGAACAAGAAGTAACATGAGAAGCATAAAAAAGCAAGGAAGAAAAGGAGTTCAAACAATGAAGGACAGCCTAAATATTCAGGAGGACCTAGAGTCATCAGAAAAATGGTCATATAAAGAACTCAAGGAATACCTTAGACAGATGGAATGGAACCTTAAAGAGGATATGAGACAGCAAATCAAAACAGTGAAAGAACACATTGAAAATGAATTACATAAACAGATAAAAGAAGAAGTTAAGCATCTTTATAAGGAGATAGAGATTATTAAAAAAATCAAACAATAATTCTAGAAATGAAGGAAACGATAAACCAAATTAAAAACTCAATTGAGAGTATCACTAACAGAGTGGAGCAAGTAGAAGCCAGAACGTCAGATAATGAAGACAAAATATATCATCTTGAAAAGAGTCTAGCCAACTCAGAAAGGCTGGTAAAAAATCACGAGAAAAACATCCAAGAGATATGGGATAACATAAAAAAACCAAACTTACGAGTCATCGGGATAGAGGAAGGTACAGAGATTCAAACCAAGGGAATGAGTAACCTGCTAAATGAAATAATTACAGAAAACTTTCCAGAAATAAAAAAGGAAATGGATATACAAATTGTAGATGCAAACAGGACACCGAGCACACAAAATCACAGTAGACCAACACTAAGACACATTGTTATGAAGATATCCAATATGCAGAACAAAGAGAAAATATAAAAGCTACAAGAGAAAGGAGGCAGATTACATTCAGGGGTAAACCAATAAGGTTAACAACGGATTTTTCATCACAGACGCTGAAAGTGAGAAGATCCTGGAACAACGTATTTCAAACACTGAAAGACAATGGATGCCAACAAATAATTCTATATCCAGCAAAATTAAGCTTCGGATACGATAATAAAATAAAAATCTTTCATGATAAACAAAAGCTAAAAGAATTTGCAGCCAGAAAACCAGCATTGCAAAGCATCTTGAGCAAAACACTACACGAGGAAGAAATGAAAAACAATAACCAAAACCATCAGTGGGAAGTGCCTCTGTAAAGACAGAGGGCGGGTTGAAAGCTAATCATGGATAAACAAACTAAACTAAAAAAAAAAAGAAGATAAATAATCAAACATGGCTGGAAGTACAAACCATATATCAATAGTAACTCTAAACGTTAATGGTTTAAACTCTCCAATAAAGCGACATAGGCTGGTAACACGGATTAAAAAAACAAATCCAACAATATGCTGCCTCCAGGAGACACATCTGATTGGAAAAGACATACACAGGCTGAAGGTGAAAGTTTGGGAAAAAATATACCACGCACATGGTCCTTGTAAGCAAGCAGGGGTGGCCATCCTCATATCGAATAAAATCGACTTCAAAACTAAGTTAATCAAAAGGGATAAGGAAGAACATTATATACTGTTAAAAGGAACCATTCACCAACAAAACATAACGATTACCAATATTTATGCACCAAATAATGGTGCTGCGACGTTCATAAAACAAATTCTCCTCAAGATCAAGAATCAAATAGACCACAACACAATAATTATGGGAGACTTCAACACACCTCTCTCACCATTGGACAGATCCTCCAAACAAAAGTTGAATAAAGAAATTATAGAACTCAATATCACAATCAATAACCTAGACTTAACTGACATATGTAGAATATATCAACCATCATCAAGTGGATATACTTTTTTCTCAGCAGTACATGGATCCTTCTCAAAAATAGACCATATATTATGCCATAGGGCAACCCTCAGTAAATATAAAGGGGTGGAGATAATACAATGCATTTTATCTGATCATAATGGAATGAAACTGGAAATCAATGATAAAAGAAGGAAGGAAAAATCCTACATCACATGGAAAATGAACAATATGTTACTGAATGATCAATGGGTTACAGAAGACATAAAGGAGGAAATCAAAAAATTCTTAGAGATAAATGAAAATACAGACACAACATATCGGAATCTATGGGACACAATGAAAGCAGTTTTAAGAGGGAAATTCATCGCCTGGAGGTCATTCCTCAAAAAAAGGAAAAACCAACAAATAAATGTGCTCACACTTCATCTCAAAGCCCTAGAAAAGGAAGAGCAAAACAACAGCAAATGTATCAGAAGGCAAGAAATAATTAAAATCAGAGCGGAAATCAATGAAATTGAAACAAATAAACTATTGAAAAAATTAACAAAACTAAAAGTTGGTTCTTCAAAAAAATAAATAAGATCGACAGACCCTTAGCCATGCTAACGAAGAGAAGAAGAGAGAGAACTCAAATTACTAACATACGGGATGAAAAAGGCAATATCACAACAGATGCTACAGAAATACAGAAGACAATTAGAAATTATTTTGAAAACCTATATTCCAATAAAATAGAAGATAGTGAAGACATCGATAAATTTCTTAAGTCATATGATTTGCCCAGACTGAGACAGGAGGATACTCACAACTTAAACAGACCAATATCAATGGATGAAATAGAAGAAGCAATCAAGAGACTACCAAAGAAAAGCCCAGGACCGGATGGGTATACAGTGGAGTTTTACAAAACCTTTAAAGAAGAATTAACACCAATACTTTTCAAGTTATTTCAGGAAATAGAAAAAGAGGGAGCTCTGCCAAATTCATTCTATGAGGCCAACATCACCCTGATTCCGAAACCAGACAAAGACACCTCAAAGAAAGAAAACTACAGACCAATATCTCTGATGAACCTAGATGCAAAATTCCTCAATAAAATTCTGGCGAATCGGATACAAAGGCACATCAAAACAATTGTGCACCATAATCAAATAGGATTCATCCCTGGGATGCAAGGATGGTTCAATATACGGAAATCAATAAACGTTATTCACCACATCAATAGACTTAAAGATAAGAACCATATGATCATCTCGATAGAAGCAGAAAAAGCATTCTACAAAGTACAGCATCCCTTTATGTTCAAAACATTAGGAAAACTAGGGATAACAGGAACTTACCTCGACATTGTAAAAGCTATCTATGCTAAGCCTCAGGCTAGCATCATTCTCAATGGAGAAAAATTGAAGGCATTCCCTCTAAAATCTGGAACAAGACAGGGATGCCCTCTATCACCACTTCTATTCAATATAGTTCTCGAAACACTGGCCAGAGCAATTAGACAGACGAAAGAAATTAAAGGCATAAAAATAGGAAAAGAAGAACTTAAATTATCACTATTTGCGGGAGACATGATTCTATACCTAGGTCCCAAAAGGGTCTACAAAAAAACTACTAGAACTAATAAATGAATTCAGCAAAGTGGCAGGATATAAAATCAACACGCATAAATCAAAGGCATTTCTGTATATCAGCGACAAAACTTCTGAAACGGAAATGAGGAAAAACACTCCATTCACAATATCCTCAAAAAAAAAAATAAAATACTTGGGAATCAACCTAACAAAAGAGGGGAAAGATTTATACAATGAAAACTATAGAACCCTAAAAAGAGAAGTAGAAGAAGATCTTAGAAGATGGAAAAATATACCCTGTTCATGGATAGGCAGAAGTAACATCATCAAAATGGCGATATTACCAAAAGCTCTCTATAGGTTTAATGCAATGCCAATCAAAACCCCAACGGCATTTCATATAGAAATAGATAAAGCAATCATGAAATTCATATGGAAAAATAAAAGACCCAGAATAGCAAAAGCAATTCTAAGCAGGAAGTGTGAATCAGGCGGTATAGCAATACCAGATTTCAAACTATATTACTGAGCAATAGTAACAAATCAGCATGGTACTGGTACCAAACAGGCGGGTGGACCAATGGTACAGAATAGAGGACACAGAGACTAATCCACAAAGCTACAACTATCTTATATTTGATAAAGGAGCTAAAAGCATGCAATGGAGGAAGGATAGCATCTTCAACAAATGGTGCTGGGAAAACTGGAAATCCATATGCAACAAAATGAAACTGAATCCCTTTCTCTCGCCATGCACAAAAGTTAACTCAAAGTGGATCAAGGAGCTAGATATCAAATCAGAGACTCTATGTCTGATAGAAGAAAAAGTTGGCTCCGATCTACATATTGTGGGGTCGGGCTCCAAATTCCTTAATAGGACACCCATAGCACAAGAGTTAATAACAAGAATCAACAAATGGGACTTACATAAACTGAAAAGTTTTTTCTCAGCAAGAGAAACAATAAGAGAGGTAAATAGGGAGCCTACATCATGGGAACAAATTTTTACTCCTCACACTTCAGATAGAGCCCTAATATCCAGAGTATACAAAGAACTCAAAAAATTAGACAATAAGATAACAAATAACCCAATCAACAAATGGGCCAAGAACCTGAACAGACACTTCTCAGAGGAGGACATACAATCAATCAACAAGTACATGAAAAAAAGCTCACCATCTCTAGCAGTCAGAGAAATGCAAATCAAAACCACCCTAAGATACCATCTCACTCCAGTAAGATTGGCAGCCATTATGAAGTCAAACAACAACAAGTGCTGGCGAGGATGTGGGGAAAAGGGTACACTTGTACATTGCTGGTGGGACTGCAAACTGGTGCGGCCAATTTGGAAAGCAGTATGGAGATTCCTGGGAAAGCTGGGAATGGAACCACCATTTGACCCAGCTATTGCCCTTCTCGGACTATTCCCTGAAGACCTTAAAAGAGCGTACTACATGGATACTGCCACATCGATGCTCATAGCAGCACAATTCACAATTTCTAGACTGTGGAACCAACCCAGATGCCCTTCAATAGATGAATGGATAAAAAAAAAATGTGGCATTTATACACCATGGAGTATTATGCAGCACTAAAAAATGACAAAATCATGGAATTTGCAGGGAAATGGATGGCACTAGAGCAGATTATGCTTAGTGAAGCTAGCCAATCCCTAAAAAACAAATACCAAATGTTTTCTTTGATATAATGAGAGCAAAAAAGAACAGAGCAGGGAGGAAGAGCAGGAAGAAAAGATTAACATTAAACAGAGACATGAGGTGGGAGGGAAAGGGAGAGAAAAGGGAAATTGCATGGTGATGGAGGGAGACCCTCATTGTTATACAAAATTACATATAAGAGGTTGTGAGGGGAATGGGAAAATAAACAAGGAGAGAAATGAATTACAGTAGATGGGGTAGAGAGAGAAGATGGGGGGGAGGGGGGATAGTAGAGGATAGGAAAGGTAGCAGAATACAAGAGTTACTAATAGGGCATTATGTAAAAATGTGGATGTGTAACCGATGTGATTCTGCAATCTGTATTTGGGGTAAAATTGGGAGTTCATAACCAACTTGAATCTAATGTATGAAATATGATATGTCAAGAGCTTTGTAATGTTTTGAACAACCAATAAAAAAATAAAATAAAATTTGTTTTATAGTATTAAAAAAAAAGAAATCCCCTTTAATGAATTTCTAGCAGTAGCTGCTAGTGTATTGTTGATGCTTTTGGAAGCCTGTAGTGGCACAGGGTAAATGAGCTCATTAATCGCTCATAGGGTCTACCTTTCCATTCCAGTTCACATCTTGATTTCTGTCTGTTTCATGGCCAGAACTCTGTGCGGGTGGAGCTCTTGGATGCTTAAGAGGCTCAAATTTTAAAAAATGACTTTAAGGTATAAAAGGAGATTCTAAGAATCATATGAAACAATCAGTATTTATAAAAGTACAAAGATTAATATAATATACTATTTATCAGAAAGAAAAGACCATTATTTTTATTTTTGTTTCCATTTTTAATTAAAGAAACAAAATACCGATAATGAAGTTGAAATTCTTTTTATTCCCCTTCTCCTTGGAGACATGAATGTAGTCCATAATCTTCTAGTTCATGGTTTTATTTATTTTGTATATACAATTGACCCTCATTTCTTCTGTCCATCACCTCAAGACAGAATTGTATCATATATCACTCACTCAGAAAAAGATCAAAATTCAAAACTAAAGTACAATTTTGAGTGCATAACACTTACACCATCATGAGGTTGAAATATTATAAGTCAAAACTCTATAACTTGAGGACATCTGTGTGTGGTACTGTTTGTGATGTTATATAATACATTTTATCCCTCTGGCATGTAGCAATGTTATGCTACATTATTATTATGCTACGATATTTTATAAGCCCATGTATTTCTCTGCTATTTATGAAAGTCATGCTATATCTTATCTTACAAACAGAAAATTTTCTTTCTGTATATTCCTGTTAAAACATAGTTTGCTGATTCCAGAAGGCATGTTAGGGAATTTACTTTCATCATAACAGTCAATGACAGGTCTCCTTATCATCTGTGATCTGTATCTATAAGATAAATCTTTCTACTTGGGTTAGTCAGCTTTTTGTTATTGTTACAGAACACCTAAGATAAAAAGAGGAAAGGTTTATTTTATTTTTTGCCCAGTTTCATTTCATGGTTTCAGCTTGTGATTCGTTGACTTTATTGCTTTGTCATAGTGACAAAGTATACTAAGACATGAACACTTGGCAGAGGAGGATTGTTCAACTTAATTACAGAAAGAGAGCAAAGGGAAAAAGAAAGAGGTAGGGAGTAAGGTCCAGTATGTCCTTTAAGTGCATGCCCACAGTGATCCAGCTTCCTTCCACTAGGCCCCAGTTTTGAAAGGTTCTACCAACTCCCAATCGCACTAAAGGCTGAGGAGCAAGCATTCAACACATGGATTTGTAGGGGATACTTCCAAACATAGCACCTTGCTGTCTAGTCTTTATGGCACTACTTCTTTTTGGCCACCATTCAAGTTCTTAAAGCTCTGGAGAAGGTGAGTGATTTCTTTTATATCTCTATTTGTAGGAATATAAAATAGAGATAGGGAATTTTTAGGATGCAATTCTTATTGCTGAAATTGAACCTCCAATTCTACTCAGAACATCATCAAGCATCCCCCAGAAACAGTAATCTAGAATTTTTATTCTAAACTTTCCATCTATTCCATGATGTGAACTACAAATACTATAAATGCTATAAGAAGAGTATGGTCTGTGCTGTGGACAACTATTAGCAAAATGAATATATTGGAGCTCAGTACTAAAAAATGGGAGGCTTGAGCAGCTGAGGAGCAGAAGATGGACCTCACAATCAGCAAGGAAACAGCTCATACACAGATAGACAGAAGGAGGGGATGTGGGGAAAATGTTTTCCATGGGAGTAGAGTGAAATAAAAATAGAAGCAAATTTTGGACAAAAGCCTCCTTGATACACAGAGATCCTCAAGATTTGGTTTTCTTGAAGTGAGCAAAAGGAATCCAATAACAGCACAGAGAAATGAAATAATCTATTTAAAATCTAGCTACTGAGTAGACATTAATGAACCTGACCATGTCTGTGTAACTTTAGAGTCAGATCTTCAAAATAAGACACTCAATAAATGGAATAGAAAATAAATTAAAATAATTATTTTTGTTCAGGAGATAGTTTTAAGAAACAGAAATTAAAGAAATAATGTGTATTTAAAGGGCATGAATGTAATTCTCTAAGGCCCAGTGTAGATGGGTCTAATGTGGGCTCCAGCATAGCCCTGGCCACCCTTCAATCTACTACACTGCAGTTTGCCCACCTTGCTGGCTGCCCACCTTCTGCCCAGGCTCCCCAGTGCTGTCTTCATTGATATAGCACATTCTGCTACTATTTGTCACAGCTCCTGGGATGGACCAAGCCTATAGATTGAGACCCTGCATAGGCAGGAAGGGGCCTACAGAGGTGGTTTGGGCATTGCTGTATTGGAGCAGGAGGTAGGTACTCATTCAAACTTACAAAGTGAGGGCTTCCCAACATGGGGAATCTATTGCAAAGACTGAGCTACTGGAGAATGGACAATGGTCCTACTACCTACAAATAAATGAGATTTCTTAGATGGAATAATTAAAACAATTTCTTCTGAAGTAAATAATAATGCTGGTGTGGTCAGAAAACCACACAGATAAGATGAATCCCGAGAAAAGCAGGTATCAGATATCGTGTTATCCATCTTCTTTATCAATTACACCATTATACCTTTATCCTGCTTCTACTAGGCCCTCCCTATATGCAAGATTTTTTGAGATACCCAGTCATAGAACCACCCCTTCCTTTTGGCAACAATCTTTCCAGAGTGAGTCTCAGTTCATAGCTCTTCACCAACAGTCTGCCTAGTATGCTGTAGCTATATTGCTCCTCTTAAACTCAAGTTGAAACTTTATCACCTTTGGGATAATCATTTTTCATATTAAAAAAAATTTTTTTTAGTTGTAGTTGGACACAATACCTTTTATTTTATTTATTTTTATGTGGTGCCAGGGATTGAACCCAGTGCCTCCTGCAAGTGCTCTACCACTGAGCTACAATCCCAGCCCCTCATTTTTCATCTTTGACAGGTGATTAATCTGTCCAAGGCTAGTATGTAGTGGCTTTTTTTTTTTATAAATGTGAATTTTCTATGTCACACTTGCTCTCTCTTATCATATGATTAGCACTATGTTATGATGCAGTAAAAATTCTTCATCCAGATTCTGGTGACATGATTTTGTACCTTCCAGCTTTCAGAAGAGTGATCCAAATAAACTTCTGTTCCTTTTAAATTACCCAGCATTGGGTATTTTTTATACCAGGAGAAAACAGACTAAGATGCCAACAGAAGTTCCAGTTCTTTATTAGCTTCTAATAACTTACCATGGAGAAGCCTATGGTTCCCTGGGGTGAGCACTCACACTATTTATAGAATGTAATAAACCAAGTTTGAGCAACTTCAGGTGGTCATTATGGAGCACATTGAAAAACTTACCCTAGAGAGTGGAGCAAATCTGACAAGAGAAATGCATGAAAGTTCTGAGCTAATACAGACCATATAAGTGATTTGAATTACTTTATTTTTTTACCATGCACATCAGAATCCTGTGCACAGACCATGATGATAACTAAAAGCATTTGTGGTGAACCAAGCTTTGCCCTAGCCAAGCAAGAATTTTTGGCTGCTCTCTAAGGGGCAGATCCAGCTGAGCTACTTCTGGAATATCACATATTAGCTCAGCCTTGCTTTCCTAAGGAGATCAGCTCTATGTCTCCTTCATTAACTTTCCAGGCAGCTGCAAAGGTCTTGACCATCATACATTAATATAGCCTAATTTTAAATGACATGATGACCTTAGGGCCAATTACACTGAGAAATTTTGCAATGTAAATGAATCACATTAAAGTGTTTTTAAAAAATCTAATACTTTGCTGGTTTTGACTTCCAAATTTCTAACTTCAGACATAAACTGTGCATATTATTGTTAAAACTACAAGGCAGCTAAAAGCCAATGACACATACACTTGGCTTATGTCTAATGGATTCTTCCAGTAATGTTGTCCCTTCCCAGTATTCAAGAATATCTCATAAGTAACAATACAGAGATTCATACCTTCCTTAACTTGCTTGCTAATGTTTTGGATTTATATGGTCACCAAAAACTTTGAGTTAGTGGCTTTGTAAACAACCTTCTTTTAGGAGGTGGGGCCTACTGGGAGGAAGTTAGGTCATTGGGAGCATGCCCCCAAAGGGGATATTGGGATCATGGTGTCTATCTATCTATCTATCTATCTATCTATCTATCTATCTATCTATCTATCTTTCTCTGCTTCCCAGCCACCGTGAAGTAAAAAAACTTTGCTCCACCATGCACTTCCCACCATGTGTACTGTGTCACCATGTGCCCTAAGTAAAAGCAGCAAACAATGGTAGACTGAAATCTCTGGAACCATGAAACAAAAATAAACCTTTTCTCCATACCAGTTAATTACCTCAGGTATTGTGCCACAGCGATGGAAAGTTGACTAACATCCTTCCCATATAGTTTAAATTGCTTTACTGAGACATGATTTATGAAATTAAGATAAAATAATAAGTAAAAAAGCACAACTGAAGGGAAATCAAAATAGAAAGCTTTTAAGTGAGTCCCTGCTCTGGAACCAACACCCGTTTCCATCTCATCTCTTCCCTACTGATAGATTCAACTCACAGTATCCTATACCAGTCTTGCTAATCTCCTATAATCACAGCTGACCACTTCTTTGCCTTGAATCTTCAGAACTCAACTCATGTGCTTTCTCTATGCATTAGTCACCAGGAGAAGTTCAAGACTTCGGGTACCCCCATAGTCTGCACTGTTATATGTGTGTGTGTGTGTGTGTGTGTATTCGTATATAATACAGTTATATTATATATGTATATACATATATATATTCATATTTATATATTTCACATAACAAGTTTCTGTATCCAGTATCCTAATCACAAGTATTTTAATATAGATAGATCTTGAAGACATACTTTTTTGTGAATGGGGAAAGCTCTGCATTATATTTCAAGACTTCATTTTTTCACAGTCATCAAAGTCATTTTGACATTGATGCAGAGGTAAAATATTCTTAACAAAAATTAATGTTATATATAAAATAGAAAATATTTGGTTGTCATTTATAACTAAGAGAAACTTTTCCCAAAATTCACATCACAGTCTTCTGTGAAAACTTAGGACAATTTTGATGGTCACACTCCTCTTATTTTATACAGTTCCAACAGCAAAATAGGCAGGTCTGTTTATGCATACTTTACATGGACAAATGTTTCAGATTTAAGAATTAAATTGACTTGGAGAGCAGGTTTAAGAATCTTTAAACCAGCCATTCAAATTTTCAATATTATTTTGTCATCTTCTGGTAGTATTTTTCAAGATTTCTAACAAATGCCCTGAGAGATAATGATCAATGACAGTTTGCCTTCATCCAAAAGCTGGTCATTCATTCCTTCAAACATAAATAGAAAATGACACCTTTCTTTTGATGTACTTTTTGTACTTTCTGCAACTTAGTTGAAACATCTTCCTGTAGCCTCCTAGAAGGTCATTCTGCAAACCTTATACAGCTTTTATTGTTGTTGTTCATTGTAATACTAAGGGAGAAAGCCACAATTTAAGCTATGTAAACTATTTTAAGATAGGATTTATGTTTTTTAAATATATTAAGAAATCTTCAGATAATGAGAATTTGGTGGCTCAGTGATAAAGTGCTCATCTCACATGTGTGAGGCTTGGGTTTGATACTCATAATAACTCTTTTACGAAAATATTCATTTATTTTATCCTCTACAGAGGACAGCTGTAGATTCTGGACTAGTTTTTGTAGCACTTGATTTAGTTTATCACTTTTATTCTTTATTTGAAAATAACATTTTGGGGTTGAATATGTCATTCATAGGTAGAACACCTGATTAGCCTGCGTGAAGTCCTGGGCTGTACCCACTGTTCTACAGTACCATTTTTTTTTCTCTCTCTAGGGATTGCAATGCCCAGGGAGACTCCTACACTGGCAATTCTATGTTGGAATTCCTATTTCCAGTTCCTTCTATAATATGCATGTGTAGTGTCCTTCACAGAGGGCAATAGATTTGACTGAAACAGCTGTGAGTTCTCAATGAAGTTTTGAAATCAAGTAATATACAGAGCAACCCTATATTACATTCTGCCCCAGGTCTTGTTCTAATTTAATTACATTCCTAGGAAACAAGGATATTGATTTCTTTGGGCAGTTTATAATAACTGGAAGTACATACCCTCATGTGGAATTGCAAAACCTAAGCAACATTCTGTAACTAATAGATGCTCAAGAATAAAATGCCATAGGGATACGTCTAGAGGCGTGCCAACAATTCAAAAATGATTAAGTTAGTTCTAACCACATACCATATACAGTACTTATAGAATTACTGCAAATAATTGCTATAATAAAATATTAGCAATGCCTCCCCTAAAAACGGATGACAAAATTGAATTATATATTGTATAGAAGGCAAAAGGCCTATGTTTGACATAAAATTAAGTCACTCCTTCTTTGTAGAAGTGTAACTGAGAGGACAAATGCCCACTATTTCCCCATGCCTCATTAGGGAAAACAATGGAATTTAGTATAAGCTGGTGGAAACCACCACACCAATTACAATGACAGCTCTGATGAGATCCGTATCTCTGTCTAGGCAATATCCTGGCTCCAAAATCTACAGCTTACATAGTCAAAGAGGAAAATGCAAAGGCTAAAGAACTTGCCAGTAGACTGGGTTAAATGTACACTGTTGAATTTTCTATAAATAGAAATACCCCTAAAAAATGGAATCTTTGGGCTGGGGTGGTGGCTCAGTGGTAAAGTGCTCATCTCACATGTGTGAGGCTTGGGTTTGATCCTCAGCACCACATAAAGATAAATTAAAAAAAAAAAAAGGTATTGCGTCTATCTACAACTAAAAAATATTTTTTAAAATGGAATCTTTTTAAAATCTATTAAGGGAATTCCAAAACTTAATTTAAAAATGTATATTCTTTTTTTTTTTTTCCTTTGATGGTGCTGGAGATTGAACCCAGGGCCTTGTGCATGTGAGGCAAGCACTCTACCAACTGAGCTATATCCCCAGCCCCGCAAAATGTATATTCTTAATAAATCTTTTAAAATATTAATTTACAAATTGTATGCCTTAATTCCCAATGCATATGCCTTTGTTTTTAATCCAGCTGATCATAGAATCTTATTTTTCTGATATACTTTTTTTTTTCCCTAAGTAATACTGCAAATAGTAGTTGAACTAAGAATAAGTCAAAGAGATGAGCAGGATTACTTGGATAAGTTTTACTAATGGCAACTAAACAGGGGTGATTTTGTTTTGTGGAAAGAGGAAAAGAGCATTTGCCAAGGTATGGAGACATTTTTGATTGCCATAAATGTGGAATAAGGGGTCACTACTAGAACCTAGTCATTAGGCCAGAGATGCCAAGGATGCTGATAAACATCTTACACTGCACAGGACAGCCCCCACAACACATAATATGGAGACATTTTTGATTGCCATAAATGTGGAATAAGGGTGAGGGTGGGGGGTCACTACTAGAACCTAGCCATTAGGCCAGAGACGCCAAGGATGCTGATAAACATCTTACACTGCACAAGACAGCCCCCACAACACATAATTATCAGACTCAAAATGCTAATAGTGCTGAGGTTGAGAAATATTGATGTAAATAGTTAACTGCATTGTAGAACTGCTATGGTTTGTATATACAAATGTCCTCCAAAGACTAAAATGTTGAAGACTTTGTCCCTAATGCAACAATATTCATAGGTGGAGCTTTTGGGAAGTAATCGGATTATTAAGGATCTGACCTCATCATTGGATTAATCTATTTATAGCTGGATGGACTTCTGGATCGACTATAATAGGTGGGACATGGTTGAAGGAAGTTGGTCACTGGGTGTACACCCTAGAAGAGCATTTTTTTGCCCTTGGACACTTCTTCCTTCCCTTCTCCTTCTCTCTTTATTTTTCCACTCTGCCTTTTCCTGGCTACCATGAGCTGAACAGCTTTCCTTCACCATGCTCTTTCACCATGATGATGTTCTACCTCACCTCAGACCATTGATTGAAACCTGTGAAACTGAGCCAAAATAAATCTTTAAGTTGTTTATGTCAGGTATTTTGAAAACCACTAGCAAAACTTATCCAAATAGCTGATTAACACAATAATGGCTGAGAAGTATCCGTTGTAGGCATACAACACATTGTGTTTATGCATCCATTTGACAACATGACATGGGATCATTTTCAATGTTTGATGTATGAATAACACACTTAGGAACAATTATGCAACAATTTTTGCATGGACATATGATATAATTTCTTCTGGGCAAATATCAAAAAAGTAGAATAGCTGTATTTTATGGTAAGTACTTGTAAATTTTTAAGAAAGCACCAAATTTGTTTTTCTTCTAATTTCCTGTTTATTCTTCTCAGTGTTTTACATTTTAGCCATTCTAACCACTGTAAGCTATTAAGGTAACTCAATGTGATTTTAATTTATATTTGTCCAAGACCTAACATTGCAGTAGACCTCCCCTCAAGACAACCCTGGGAACAACCATGCTGTTATAAATGCCATACAGGGAATTAAGGTTACAGGTGAAATAAAGGTTGATAATCAGCAGATCTTAAAATAGGAAGATTATCCTAGATTATCTGGGTGGTCCCAAAGTAATAAAAAAACATTCTTAAAAGTAGAAGAGGGAAAAGAGTAGGTCAGAGTAATTTTATGAGAGAAGAGGGCTGGAGGCAGGGATGATGGACAGCCCACAAGGCTACAAAAGGTAGGTACAACAATTCTCCCCTTCAGTCTACAGAGACACATGCTACATCAACCTTTAGCCCAATGAGATCCCTGACATATTTACTACCTATAAAACATTAACATACTACAATTGCATTGTTTCAAGGCACTTAGTTTATCATAATTTTTTATACCAGCAGTGCAAAACAAATATAGGAATTAAACATCTTTTCATATGCTTATTTGTTTTCCCTATATTGTCATTGGTGAAGTGCCCATTCAAATCTGTGGCCCAATGATTCTTGTTGTTTTTCTTGTATTCCTATTTATTTAACAGATTTATCAAGGTATATTTTATTAAACATCAAATTTACCCATTAAAAATCTACAATTAAATGACTTATAGTAAATTCTTATATTTTTGCCATCATCATGACAACCCAATTTAAAAATATCTTTCTCAATCACCAATAATTCTTCATGACTATTCCAGTTAATTATTATTGCCATACCAAGATCTTTAACCTACACTTTTGATGAAGTCTCATTTATCAATATTTTCCTTTTATGGATTCTGCTTTCGCTTATATTATAATTTATTCATTGCCAGCCCCAAGATCAAGGTGATTTTATTTTATGTTTTGTTAGAAAAGTTGTATAATTTTAGCTCTTACTTTTAGTTTTATTACCAATTTTAAATTAATTTTCATGTATTTTATATGGTAAGGTGTTGAGAGCCACAACCAAGTCAAGATGGTGCCTGGAATTTTGCCAGAAGGAGTGGTTGAGAAGTAAAGCCAGCGAGCCATTAAGATGATGATAATTAAGTTAAGCTGTGTATAATTATTAAGATAATGAGAGATTGCTGTAACTGGATGATGCTAAATTGAAACAAGCTGTGTATTCAGTTGTGTATATAAACCTCTGCTGTCCAGCAATAAGGTGGCTCCTGATACTTGGGGTGCCCACTACTTTTGAGTTCTAACGGAGATCCCGTTGGTTGTCGCGGAGTTTCCGTGGAGTTGGAGAGTGTTCCCGTGGGGTTCAGGCAATAAAGTAGTTCCTGTTTGAACCTACAAGTGGCTCTTGACCTGCAGGTTATTTTGTGCCCAGCCAGACTGTGGCAGTAAGGGTTAAGTTTACATTTTTTTTTTGCATGTTAATATTCAATTTTTTTTCCAACAGTATTTATTTTTAAAAACCTAGTTCTTCTCCGTTGAATAGTCTTGGCATCTCTGAAAAAAATCAGTCACTTTTCTTTTTTAATGATACGTATCAGCTTGCATCCTTGTGACTATATTTTAAATGTTATGCAAGTGTATTTATATTTTTTCTCCCTTTGATTCTAAAACTTAGTAATAACATCTACCATAAAGTTCATAGTATAGATTGACCTTGAATAATCTACCAGAATGAAAGAAGCAATATCAATTTTAATCCATAATACTGAGAATTTGAAAATTACATTGAAAAATATACTTGGAACCTGGGCTTTAGTTTAATATTTAAAGTAAAGTTATATTCTACTGTTATACAATTTTATGTTGGACATTATTTTTTGGCTTCTGTGTTTAATCTCCTGTGAATTAGAGAAACCAAATACATATTCCATCTCATAATATACTGGAACTGAGTGTTTCTCCTACACTAAAAGTATATGCATAAATTTCAGATAAAATTTATTTAAATTTGAAGTAAAATTTAGTTGCTGTATGATCTTTAATTTTTTCCTTGACTGAAATTTAAGCAGAAATATGCGGAGAGAGTGAAAATGAAGGTTGAACACAGTGGGAAAAATACCATAAGCATCTTTTCAAATCTGCTGGGATTCTTTGAATAAAAGAATTTGTTCAAATCTCTAACAAAAACTGCATCCAATCAATTCAATTAAGAAAAAACACCAAAATGACATCATCGTGTAAATTAATGCAAATATCCATTTTTCAACTTTTGCTTGAATTGTGGGAGTACTATATTCTTTAAACACATTTCAAACCCATCCTTATAGTTTAAACAAAAGTTGACTTCATTTGCCATCCTTTTGATTCAAGACTGAATCATATATAGGCCAAGAAGAAACTTGTATTGTTGCTGATTTTTTTGAGCACAGTAACTAAATATTTCGCTAATTTTGCTTTTTATTTTCTCCTCCTGGAAATACTAACTTTTGTCCCTTTCTCTCCCCACACCTCTTTTTTCTCCATAACTGCACTTCTTAAAATATGTCCTGGTCCAATTTTGCAGAAATCAACAGTCAGTATAGGAATCATAATTTCCACATAAAGCAAAACATTAAAGTCCTCTCACACAATCTTGTGTTTCATTTTAAAGAGAATAGGACCACACTTCAGAGCCTGGGTCTTAAAACCTATGTGCATTATGTAAATTACACTTCACTTTTAAATAACCAAGTCAAAACTGCTAGTGACTGCCAAACAGTGATTAATGACCACACCTAAGTCACTGCTATATCAATAGATCATGAGGAGCTTCTGAGCAAAGCCACCTGGACTGCATCTGAGGCTTGGGGTGGGCAAATTGACAGTGCTGCACACCTGCTGCCTGAATCTAAGGACAGGAGTCAGTTCTTCATCCACATTGTCATAGCAACAAGGAAATCACAGCTGCCAATCAGAAAAACACTCTGACTTCCATTGATGGTTTTCTACAATGAGCTCACTTTTTAGAGAAGTCTTGGAACTGTCTTTGCTTTTCAGATTTTTGACACTTTTTATGAATTAATGTATTCACAAATGCTTGTGGTTATGACAACAAAATCAAGCAACATTAATATTACAGCTGCTATCACACCTAGTATGTAAAGAGAACAGAAAGACACACAGAAAAAAAAAAAAAAACAGGTTGAATATTCTTTATCTGAAATGTTCACTACCAAAAGAATTTTGGATTTCAGATTTATTTTCAGCCTTTTCAATATTTGCATATTCCTAACAAAATGTCTTGGGGATAGAACCCAGTTCTAAACATGAAATCCATTTATGTTTCATATATGCCTTGTACACAGAGACTGAAGGTAATTTTATAGAATATTATTAATTTCTCATGTTTTTTATTTGTTATTTTTAGTTATACATGACAGTTGAATATATTTTGACATACATACAAGAAGTATAAATTACCATTTTTGTGGTTGTACATGGTGTGGAGTTTCACTGGTCATTTATTCATATACAAACATAGGAAAGTTATGTCTGATTCATTCTACTGTCTCATTCCCATTTCCCCAGACCTCCCTCCATGCCTTCCTGTCCAATCCAGTGAACCTCCACTCCTCCTCCCCCCTGGCCTTCACATATCAGAGAGAACATTCAGCCTTTGGTTCTTTGGGATTGGCATATTTCATTTAGCATGATAGTCTCCAGTTCCATCCATTTACAGGCAAATGCTATAATTTCATTCTTCTTTATGGCTGAGTAATATTTGACTGTGTATATGTAAACATTTTTTAATTCATCTGTTGAAGGGCAGCTAGGTAGATTCCATAGCTTAACTATTGTGAATTGTGCAGCTATAAACATTGATATGACTGCAACCCTATAGTATGCTGATTTTCAGTCCTTTGGGTATATTTGAGGAGTTGGATAATTGGGTCAAATGATCGTCCTCTCCCAAGTTTTTTGAGGAATCTCCATACTGATTTTCAGAATGGTTGCATCAATCTGCAGTCCCATCAGCAATATATGAGTCTACCTTTTCTACTACGTGCTCATCAACATTGTTACTTGTATTCTTGATAATTACCACTCTGACTAGAGTGAGATGGAATCTCAGTGTAGTTTTAATTTGCATTTCTCTAATTGCTAGAGATGTTGAACATTTTTTTTCATATATTTGTTGATCATTTGTATTTCTTATTCTGTGAAGTGTCTGTTCAATTCCTTTGCTCATTTATTGATTGGATTATTTGATTTATGGTGTTAAGTTTTTTGAGTTCTGTATATAATCTGGAGATTAATGCTCTAATTGAGGTGCAGGTGGTAAACATTTTCTCCCATCTCTCTTCATGTTCTTTATTGTTTCCTTTGCTGTGAGGAAAATTTTTAGTTGCTAAAATCCCATTTACTGATTCTTGATTTTACTTCTTACACTTTAGGAGTCTTTTTGAGGAATTCATCTACATGATGGATATTTGGGTCTATTTTTTCTTCTAATAGGTATAGGGTCTCTGGTCTGCCTCTGTGTTTTTGACTGCCACATTTTACATGAAATCATGTAGAATTTTCTACTGTATCATATCATGTTGGTGCTCAAAAAGTTTCAGATTTTAGAACCTTTTAGAATAGGGATGCTCAATCTGCAATTAATCATTTTTGAGTCAAATAGAAATCACTGCAACATTAATAAACCATCTGAAAATTGTTTCCTACATAAGCCTAACATCTAATATATCATAAATTAGAAACATAAGAACTTCAGAAATTTTGAAACCCAGTGGATACTATTTACTTCTAGGTTCCTGTAATCTTAAATGTTAACAGTTTTATATTTCTTCCTAAAAGAATTCCCTTGTTCAAGATACCATGATAATAAGAGATGAATGTCAAATCCAAGCTAATACAAATATGTATTTTGAAAGAAAGCAAGCAAGCTTTAATTGCTCAAATCATAAATTTAAGATGATGAAAGCATGTTATGATTGCAGCTCATCTCATATCTTCAGAATGAAGTGTGAGGCACATGTGTCTAAATATGCACACATTTGAAATTAATTGACAGGCAAGTTTAAATTATTTCCAAAGCACTCAATATTTAACACCACTACATAGTAATTAAATGTTATTTGTAATAAAACTAAAAGTATACACATGTAAATGAACTTATGTTAAGATACTTTTGTGTCTGCAGACTTAAAATACAATTTTATGACACAAAGAAAAATTATATATATATTTTTACATACATTGAGATGCACATGAAACAATTTAGTAATTTCTGCTCTATGAAAGTCATCAGAAACAAAATTGAGTGCCAAATTCTATCAACAATAGCCATAAGAAACCAACAAATTATGCCAGGAAGTTTTGGAGGAGAGGACCTTGTGTATATCTAACAACAAGAACTATCACAAGACACTATACCTCAGCTACAATCTTGTTCACACAACACATCTGTGAGGCCATCTGCCAGCAATTTACTGTCCAAACTTGGACTGATATCAGGGATAACTGTTTCAAAACATCTTATGTAATCATACTCATTTCCCTTTAAAAAACTCTTGCTTTCCTTTGCCTTCCTAAATACTTCTGTAGTTTCCTATGTGTATTCCATAATTGCAAATGTCCTACTTGTCAGATCAGGCGAGGCGGGCAGCGACTAAAGGAGGCAGATTTAAAAAGGGCCGCTGAGGGCTGGGGATGTGGCTCAAGCGGTAGCACATTCACCTGGCATGCATGTGGCCCAGGTATGATCCTCAACACCAAATACAAACAAAGATGTTGTGTCCGCAGAAAAACTAAAAAATTAATATTAAAAAAAAATATCTCTCTCTCTCTCTCTCTCTCTCTTTTTAAAAAGGGCCACTGAACGAGGCTTTATTGAGATATCACTCCCAGGCGTTTTGGGAGCCACAACCAAGTCAAGGTGGCGCCTGGCATTTTGCCAGAATGAGAGGCAAGGCCAGCGAGCCATTAGGATGATGATGGTTAAGTTAAGCTGTGTATGGTAATTGGGATGATGACTGATTGCTGTAACTGGATGATGCTGAATTGAAGCAAGCTGTGTATTTGATTGTGTATGTAGACCTCTGCTGTCCGGCAATAAGGCGGCTCCTGCTGCCTTGGGTGCCCGCTACTTTTGAGTTCCTGTTGAGTTCCCGTTGAGTTCCCGTTGGTTCTCGAGGAGTTTCGGTGGAGTTCCAGTTGTGTTCCCGTGGGGTTCTGGCAATAAAGTAGTTCCTGTTTGAACCTACAAGTGGCATGTGACCTCCCGGTTATTTGGTGCCCAGCCAGACTGCGGCACGTACGGATCTCGATCAGACCCACAGAGGGGACAGGAGAAGGGTCTGAGGAGAAACCGCATGGAAGCTTGACTGGACTGGACTTTTATGGGGCTTACAGCAGGAAGGGAAGAGCTTGGGACAGGAAAAGGTGTTTTTAGGGTCCCTTGCCCCTTTGGAGTTGGTCAGGGGAGTTGGCTGAACTCTAGGATTGGCCAGGGGGTCCTGCTGATTGACAGGCGTTAGTCAGGAGATCTGATTGACAGGTGTTTCCACTGGCATCTGATTGATGTTCTTTTCATGCATGGGCTGCTTTGTTCTAAGTCGACACTAAGTTGCCATCAAGTCGCCACCACTGACCTAACACTACTCATAATTGCAAATGTCCTACTCATAATTGCAAATGTCCTGCTGAGTCCATTATTTTAGAGGAATTTCTATCTGTTGTTATTTATAAACAACTTCAATCATGAAACACTGTTTGGAAAATTCAAGATAAATATGCCCATTTTTTTATCCACATTATTTTTTCTGTAATGTTCTGTATTCATTTCTAATGCCATAGACTTTCTTCTTTTATTATTTTGTTTCTGATTTAAGAACTCCCTTTCATCCTCTCTTTGAAGTAGAGTTTTGTGTCCTTTCTTGAATTCAGGGTCTCCTAGCCATCACACAGTGTGGACCTGGAGTAAGAAAGGTGGGCAAAAACAGTGGGATTTCTCAGAACTCAGAGAGAGGAACCTGCTTTTGACTTAAGAGACATGGAAGGTGTAGAACCTTTGAGATAGGATGGGGTTGACATAGGTTGTTTTGGAGTGATCGTCTATGTTCATGAAGGTTAATATTTTTGGATCACCTGGAAGGTTTGGAAGGAAGACTAGGAGACCAAATGAAAATGTTTTTCTATAATTTCAATAAATATTTAATTACTGAAGAGAGCATGGTCTTACTGATCCTGAGGATAAGCAGAAATATCTGGCATACGGTGATAATCTAAAAGGAGAAAATTAACGTTTTATATAAGGTTGATTTTGGAAAGTGTAAGGAACATTCTAGCCCCTACCTTTATCTCTGGAAGAATTGCATTAGACACAGCCCACTCTACTGATCATGAGTAACCTGTGAAAAGAAACACAGAAAGAAACTTTTCTGAAAATGAAGACATGTTATTAGTAAAGTCTCCTTGATTAAAAAAAAAAAAGTACTTGTCACTTATCCTAGTTACAGAATGATCACTGCACAGTGATACATTATCAGGAAGGAGAGCTTCATTGCTCTGTTGTCCATCTGAAGATGTGAGGAAACTAAGAGAGCAGATAGGGGTCTGAAATAAGGTCCACATAAATGACCATGGCCATATTCCTGATACAAGAATTTGCGTAGACTGTGAGGCAGGAGACTACAACTGGACCATAAAATGCAAACTGAGACCCTTACCTCACAGCACTACGGGGCCTAGTACTGGTCCCAGAACTGGTTGCATGCTCCAGAGAGCAAGTGTGGGGGCCTTGCAGGGGCCTCTGACTGTCACCAGGTCAAAGCTGTCATGAGAATCATGATATACATAACATTTTGTAAGCAGAAAAGTATTATAGATGAGAGAAACATTAAGTCTAATGTTTTATAACACAGTTAAGTGACTATGTTGACAAGATATATATTTTACGATAGCTAGAAGAAAGGATTCTGAAGCTGCTCTGAAGATACATTTGAGATCATGTGGCCGATTGATTCATGATGGATTAGAGTAGGAATTCACACTTTTTGATTAAAATTGTCTAATGGTTACTGGAAGTTCTGTCCTTGTACCAAATGCCAGTCCAAAAACAAGGACAGGATTTTGATAAAAAGGAAAAAGAAGTGTTATTGCTTTGCTAGCAAAACAGAATTGCAGAGGATTTCTGTCCCAGATGCTGTGGCCCATCAGAGAGAACAGGAGGATTTTTTAAGAGGTGATACAAAGGCTACATTCCAGGTGTTCTCTGTCCAGAGTTGTAATTCCCTTGTTAATTTGGGAGAGGGAGAGAATAAAAAAAAAATGTTCATTTTTAAAATGTGCCTCAGTGACACAGCAGCAAGGGCTATATTCAAAGCATGAGGACAATCATGTTATATAATGCTGCATCAACTTCTCAGCTAGATGTCAAACCTTCAAGAACTTAATAAATCCATAGGGTTTGAGTATCTACTAAAATTTTATTCAAATCCATGGACACGTGAATATCTGCTGACATTTTTCTCATTTCTGTCACATCAACTACCTGTTTTGGTAAGGCTAAAATAATTTGATAATCTCATAATAAAGGAAAGATATCTTGAATTCTTCACTGTTGTTAACAACAAGCCCAGTAACATGGGTGTAGGTTTAAAATATTATTTATTTATATAAAAGATCCAGGAATATCAGCATAAGAGAGAAGTTAATATAAGTTGTCTGGATTCTACTATGTATGTGGTGCTAGATCACTCAAATATTTAGTAGTCAGCTTAAATAGGATTTTTTTCAATGGAAGGAGTAATAAATAGTCACATGGAGATTTAATAGCTAACAGATTAAAAGTTAAAAATCAAACCAATGTGCACATATCCCTTCTCACATTTTCGCATCCTGAGGATTTTGGCTGCTAAATGTATACAAGACAAATATAACAACTTTAATGACTTTTCAAAACAAAACAAGCAGTAAACAAAGAGACAACAAAAGCAGACTGAAAGAAAAGCAGTACTAAAGGCATTAATGCTATTGAAGATATTGGTACAATAATGCCTGTTATTTTATAGTATGATAATATAAAAGTAACTAGTGCACTTTAAAATTTAGCATAGATAAAGATTATCTTGTTAGGCCTTCTAGCTCACTGTACTTACTAAACCAGTCAGTGAGTATTCCTAGAGCAACCTGAATTTCCTAGATTTTTCTCCCCTTTAATCAATTTTTCATCAGGCATTGTACACCTTAAAATTTTCACAGGAACTTTTTTAGAAATGCATCTGTCATTATTTTTAAATTATCTGCTCTCCAATGAAGTATCATCATTTTGTTCATGGATTACCGCACAGTGGAAGGAAATGAAGGGATTTCTACAATCCCTATTGGCTGGGGAGGAGGGCGATCAGTCATTGTGGTGTATTTACCATCAACCACATTTAAAAAGTAGTACTAGAAATCTTCCTCAAGTAAAGAGAATAAAATGGATCAGTAAGAATATTCCTATGTGATTCTGCCCATCAGGGAGAACAGAAGGTTTTTAAAGATATAATTCATTCCAGGTGTTCCTTATAGGGGATGTGATTCACTTGTTAATTTGGGAGATAGCCATTTCTTAGATCTTCTGCTGCCATCCCTGAATCTGAATTACGTGGTTCCTGTGGTGGGTGTATGCTCAAAGACATAGCCTACGATAGGCAAAAGGTACTTCTGCCAGGCCTCAGGTTGGGGAGGGGGAGAAAAAGAAGAGGAAAGGAAAACAAGTCCATCTTAAAATTAGCCTCAATGGCAGAGCAGCAAGGGCTATACTCAAATCATGAGGTGGACCAATGTTACACAAGGACAAAGCCACATACTGTTTTCCTCCAAGTTCACAAAAGACTGTTCACAGATTTCAAGAATATTTACAACAAGATGGAACAGATTTCAGAGATCATGAGTACAGCTTTAATATTGGGTGCAACAACAAAAATAAATCACAAAAAAAACTCAAAAGGTTATATATATTTGATTTTCACTGTAGTTTGAACCATGATTTTGATCTGGCTGATTACTTATAATAATGGTTAAATACCACAAGTGTTTTTGTGGTGTGGTTGAGTCAGAACACCTAATTTGTTCATTAATGACTCACTGGAATCCATAAGGAGGGTACTCATGAATTGACACTGGTTCACATTCTAAACTCAAATGAACATGCTATTTAGTAAATTAAGATAATTTAATTCTATAATTTGATTGTGCTTACCATTATGGAAATAATACAATTTACTCATAGAATACTAAAAATTACCAGTTTTGTTTCATTGTATGATATTTTGTTCTCCTTGTGATTTTACAACATTGTCTTGTGCTAAAAAATTTCTTCCCTGAAACCACAATGAGTCTTTCACAATCTATCCCTGATATAATAAAAAAAAGGCATTTCAATAAAAAGAAAATAGATCTTGATTTTACACATAAGGTAAAAAAAAATCAGTATCACATCTTTGTTCATTTTCATGTGCTTAAGAGTTAAAAATAAAAACTCCACCAAGAAAACTGATTCCATAATAGGATCTGCCATTCATGATTTAGAAATTTATCACTTAGCAAAGGAAGGGCAAAATTCCCTTTCCTCTCAGCTGCCTATAAATATTTCACATTTTGTCAAAAGTCTCCTTTAAGAAATGTTAGAAAATAGATTCTGATGAGAAAAGGAAATATCAGACGTAAGGAAATGGAGAAGAAAGTACACATAGTTGATTTACCTTGCCACCTTTTATGTCTGGATGTTGAATGTACACAGGAGATGTGTTACTGATGATGAAGAAGACAGAGTGATGAAATACAAAGAGCTTTTCTTACAGGCAAGGAGTTATGGCTCTGGGATGGCTGCCCCGTCTCAGTTTGTCTTTCATTGCTTATCATCTTGACAGGGGTGTGTACATGGGCATGCATGCTTTATCTAGACCAACCCTCCTGCATAGAGATTGATAAGTAAACGGAGACCTCGAGAAATGAGCTGGCCCAGATTTACAGAATCAGGTAACAGCCATATGAATGGATGAAGATTCTCAAAGATTACTGAAGCCTGTAGGATCATCACCAACCATCAAATAACCTGTGCAAGATCAACCCAATATTTCAGATTAAAAATATCAGTGGGAACAGAAACTTAAGAAAATAAACTTCCATGTATAGGCACAATATTGTTAAGTCACAATAAAACTTCTTGCAGTAGCCAATACTTACTTGACAAATATTTGCATGAAACGCTGTGCCAAGAACTTATCTGGGAATACTACAATGAACACAGCTGTAAAAGAAAACAAATACTGTCCTCATGGAATTCATAAATTTTAGGCAATCTACACTGTTCACAAAATAAATATAGTTATATATAGAATGTTAAAATTTGTCAAAGTTTATAGAGAAAAATAAAGGAAAGGGAACAGGCTATAATTTTAAATAGAAAGTCAGGGGAGGATTTATTGAGAATGCTGCAACTGATCACAGACTTGAGAGAGGTGAAAACAAAAGCAAAAACAACAACAAAAAAAATTGGGGATAAATTGAGGGAAAACATTCCAAAGTCCCGTAGAGGGCCAGGTAACACACTAGAAATGACATAGTGAGTAAAATGTTATGACTATTTTATGTAATCCTCTAAATTTCCAAGAAGAATAAATTTGTGTGGGAGGAAAACTTTTATAATAATCATATTTTTCAAATATATTCTACTGAGCTGTGGGAATACTGGATGATAGGTTAAGGTATCACTTTGGGTTAGTATATTAAAACTAATTATGACATGGGTTCCAAAGCTCCAATGTTGGCCCTAATAAATATGGATGGCTCAGGGGGAGACCACATGTGTGGGAAGCATGTGCTGTAGCTTGCTGAGACATTCCATCTCTCATCTCTGGGATCATAGGTGGACATAAAAGCTGTGTGGATGAGGTTGGGGTCCTCACCCCAGTAAAACAGAAGCACAACTGCTTTGTCACTTTCAGCTTTGCTCAATGTAGAAACACAGATGGGTCATGGAAGAGACTGGCACAACTTTGTAAGATATCTCCTAAAAATAATGACTCCTCTGGGAAATACTTAAGAAGCACATCTGGCCACACCAGCCTTTGGGTATGTACACTGTTCCCTCAATTGAAGAAAACTGAGAGTAAATAAACTGTGGCAACAAGGAGGATGTTCTGACGGTTAGATCTGAAAGTATCTCAATGGTTAAACAGAAAGAATTTGTTTCATGTAAGGAAAAGTGAACGAAGCCAGAGAGGATCACACACAGGACAGTGGTAAGAAACAGTGGGTTATCTGACAGTAGGTGAGAGGAAGTTTTCCTGAGCTCACAATTCTCAGGAAAGGTTGTATACTGGCTCAGGCTAAAGGTGGGCACAGGGGAAGAACATCAATAAAAATTTGGTTTTTAGCATTTTATTGACATTGATTAGTGGGTACAAGCAGTTTAACCCTTTAGGAAATGAAGAATGGGAATTTGGAAGATCTGTATTTGGCCTTGTCCTAGGCACATAAGGGAGTGTCTGAGTCTTATCTAAGTAATTTGGGGAAGGGAGATTATTGCAGTAAGCAATGGCACAAGTAAAACTTCAAGATAGTGGGGATTTCTTTAACCTTTGCTATTTACTAAGATCTCAGGACTTAGGTAAATATCAATAATATCAGTATCAATACTTTATGATAAATCATAAATGATATAAATGAATACTCCAAGTCCTTATTCACTGAAGAATCTGACAAATAAATATGTTGATGATTTTTTTTTATTTTAAATGATGCCCTGTAGCCTGGCACACATGTCCTAGCATAAAATCAATCACTTGGATAGTTGATCAACCCAAGATGAAATTTTGAAAAACAACAGGATACGCTAAACTACTCAGATGTTAGGGACCTAAGTAAAAAAAGAAAATGTCATGCCTGGGGCCACTTTATAAAGTATGAGGCAAATTATTCAATCTATTCTTTTAAACTATAGCAACAGACATAAAATATAGTGAAAGATGAATAATTTGAAATTTTGTCATAATTAATGGAATCAAGAAGAGATATAAGTAAGGGCTGAAGATATAGCTTGGTTGGTAGAGTACTTGCCTCAAATGCAGAAGGCCATGAGTTCAATTCCCACCACCACACACACACACACAAAAAGACCTGTAAGTAGACATATCTTGATATAAATTTTAAATATCATAGTGTCTAAACTTCAATTTTTAATTTTCAGTTTTCTTCAATAGGGAAATGAAAATTTTCTACAGAAATTGAATATTTTCAATAGAAAGTCTACAGATCCAGTCCCTAATTTTCTCATCTGAAATCATCATACCATAAATTATTGCTCAATGTCAGTGACAAAATGCTTGCCAAAATCCCAGCTAAGCATATCCATTTTACAGTGGCAATACCTTGAGCTGTTGAGTACATCACTCTCACTGAATCATTTCTGATTAAATCTCTAGACTGTTACAGAAATGCTCAGACTGCTGATTGAGTGTCTTAGTCAATTTTGTGCTGCTATAACAGAACACATGAGATTAGGTAATTTATAAAGAGCAGAGATTTATTTCTCATAGTTTTAGAAGCTGTGAAGTCTAAGGTCAAGGGGTGTGTATCTTTCAAAAGTCTTCTTGCTGTATCATTCTATGACAGAAAACAGAAGAGCAGGAGAGTATTGTGAGAGAGCAAGAGAGAGCTAAACTCTCTTCAACGTGGAACCACTCTTGAAATAATAAATTTATTGTCACGATGGCACAATTCATTCCTAAGGGCAGAGAAGTCATAACTTAGTCACCATTAAAGTCCTCACCACTCAACATTTGCACTGGTGATTAAGCTTCTAACACATGAACTTTGGAAGACACATTCAAACCACAGTGCCAAGTAAGGAAGAGACTATGATTAAATAATAGTGAGGATATGAAATCTATGCACAAGTTTTGATCATAAATATACTCCTCAGTTTCTAACCTCAGGAAAACTATATTCCTATGAGGGAGCCAAAAGTAGAGATGACATGTAATCACCATCCAACCTACTATAGAAATTTTCTTCTCAACAAGTCCACAGGTTTTAGCAGCTTAAAAAATAATATAGTATGTGATCACTGCCACTGCTGAAAAAGAAATCAGTTATGTCAAGTCCACCAACAAAACACAGAAACAGTTTCATTAAAGAAGCAGGTTCACTTTGGGTTTAGGTGAGAGTATCTTTAAAGACATCCATAGTTATTGATCTGATCAATGCAACACAGTGAAATTTTAGTTTCAGGCAAGGCACTTTATTGGATGCTCCATAAAGCATAAATTTGAAGACATTTTCACTTCATTACCACTGGACTATGCTTCAAAGATAACATATAATACTTGTTAATAATCACACAAAAATCACAATGCACATAGTAACAGAGGTTCATAAAGGAAACTCTTACAGGGTTCATTTTTTTTTTGGCATTACAATTCTTATTACACATATACAGCAAAATTGTATATAAAGTATATTGTATATAAAGTATGTTGACACCAATTTGTGTCTTCATACATGTACTTTGGATAATGATGTCCATCACATTCCATCATTCTTTAACCCCCTGCCCCCTACACTTCCCTCCCACCTCTCAGCCCTATCTAGAGTTTGTCTATTCCTCCCATGTTTCCCCTCCCTACCCCACTATGAATCATTCTCCTTATGTCAGAGAAAACATTCAGCATTTCTTTTTTTGAGATTGGCTAACTTCACTTAGCATTATCTTCTCCAACTCCATCCATTTACCTGCAAATGTCATGATTTTATTCTCTTTTATTGCTGAGTATAATTCCATTTTGTATATATGCCACATTTTTTTATCCATTCATCCACTGAAGGGCATCTAGGTTGGTTCCACAGTTTAGCTATTGTGAATTGTGCTGCTATAAACATTGATGTGGCTGTGTCCCTGTAATATGCTGATTTTAACTTCTTTGGATATAGTCCAAGGAGAGGGACAGCTGGGTCCAATGGTGGTTCCATTCCCAGATTTCCAAGGAATCTCCATACTGCTTTCCATATTGGCTGCACCAATTTGCAGTCCCACCAGCACTTATTGTTATTTGTCTTCATAATAGCTGCCATTCTGACTGGAGTGAGATGATATCTTAGAGTAGTTTTGATTTGCATTTCTCTAATTGCTAAAGATGATGAGCATTTTTTCATATATTTGTTGATTGATTATATATCCTCTTCTGAGAAGTATCTGTTCAGGTAACTGGCCCATTTGTTGATTGGGTTATTTGTTTTTTTTTTTTTTTGTTTTGTTTTGTTTTTGGTGCTTAGTTATCATTTTGAGTTCTTTATATATCCTAGAGATTATTGCTTTATCTGATGTGCAAGGGGTAAAGATTTGCCCCCAGGATGTAGACTCTCTGTACACCTCACAGATTATTTCTTTTGCTGAGAAGAAACTTTTTAGGTTGAATCCATCCCATTTATTGATTCCTGGTTTAAATTCTTGATCTATAGGAGTCTTTTTAAAGAACCTGGGGCCTAATACCACACAATGAATATTAGGGCCTACTTTTTCCTCTTTTAGATGCAGAGTCTCTGGTTTAATTCCTAGGTCCTTGATCCACTTTGAGTTTAGTTTTGTGCATAGTGAGAGACAGGGGTTTAATTTGATTTTGTTGCATATGGATTTCCAGTTTTCCCAGCACCATTTGTTGAAGAGGCTATCTTTTCTCCATTGCATGTTTTTGGCACCTTTGTCTAATATAAGATAATTGTAATTTTGTGGCTTAGTCTCTGTGTCCTCTATTTTGTACCATTGATCTACCAGACTGTTTTGGTGTCAATACCATGCTGGTTTTGTTACTATTGCTCTGTAGTATAGTTTAAGTTCTGGTAGAGTGATGCCACATGCTTCACTCTTCCTGCTAAGTATTGCTTTAGCTATTCTGGGTCTCTTATTTTTCCAGATGAATTTCATGATTGTTTTTTCTATTTCTATGAGGAATGTCATTGGGATTTTGATTGGAATTGCATTAAATCTGTATAGTGCTTTTGGAAGTATGGCCATTTTGATAATATTAATTCTGCCTATCCAAGAGCAAGGTATATCTTTCCATCTTGTAAGGTCTTCTTTGATTTCTTTTTTTTTAGGGTTCTGTAGTTTTAATTGTATAGACCTTTCACCTCTTTTATTAAGTTGATTCTCAAGTATTTTATATATTTTTTGAGTATATTGTGAATGGGGTAGTTTTTCTTATTTCCTTCTCAGAGGATTTGTCACTAATATACAGAAATGCCTTTGATATATGGGTGTTGATTTTATAACCTGCTACTTTGCTGAATTCATTTATTAGTTCTAGAAGTTTTCTGGTGGAGCTTTTTGGATCTTCTAGGTATAGAATCATCATCAGCAAATAGTACTAATTTACATTCTTATTTTTGTATACATATCCCTTTAATTTCTTTCATCTGTCTGGTTGCTCTGGCCAGAGTTTAAAGAACTATGTTAAATAGAAGTGGTGAAAGAGGGCATCCCTTTCTTGTTCCAGTTTTTAGAGGGAATGCCTTCAATTTCTCTCCATTTAGAATGTTGTTGGCCTGTAGCTTAGCATAGATAGCTTTTACAATATTGAGATATGTTCCTGTTATCTCTAGTTTTTCTATTGGTTTGAACATGAAAGTGTACTGTGTTTTGCCAAATGATTTTCCTGCATTTATTGAGATAATCATATGATTTTTATCTTTGAGTCTACTGATGTGATGAATTACATTTATTAATTTCCATATGTTGAACCAAACTTCCATTCCTGGGATGAATCCCACTTGATCATGGTGCACACTCTTTTTGATCTGTTTTTTGTATTTGATTTGCCAGAATTTTATTGAGAATTTTTACATGTATTACACGCTTCATTTTGATTTTGTGTATAAAAAGGAGATATATGACATAAATGCTTATTATAGTGTCTTAATGTTGCATACTAGAAAGGAGTCAGCAGGTAACTTCCATGTTGGTATATACAGGACAGCCCAAAGGGTTATTTTTTATTAAGATAATAAAGGATTCTAAGTTTTGAATTATTACTCCAGGGTAAAAATATTAAACATATATACAGGTATGTTATTAGATTTAATATGAGTGGAAAGGGGGAAAAGATTTTATAAGGGACATTTATTTGTTATCAAAGTGGAATGATTCTACCTAATACAAAATGTAGCCACTTTTTGTTAGTGACTATCATTTTGCAATGTTCTTGAGTTTTCTACAGGTAATTTTTTTTAATTTAATATTTTAAAATTAGTCATACATGACAGTAGAATGCATTTATGCACTTTGCTACGTCATACATAGATGGGATATAATTTCTCATTTTTCTGAATGTATATGTTGCAGAATCATATTGGTCATGCAGTCACATATATACATACAGCAATAATGTCTGTTTCATTCTACTCTTTCCTTTCCCCACATTCCCTCCCCTCCTCTCCCATCACTTCCCTCTACCTAATCTAAGGTAACACTCTTCTTCCCTAGTGCCCTTGCCCCCACCTTATTGTGAATTAGCATCTGCATATTAGAGGAAACATTTGGCCTTTGGCTTTGTGGGATTGTCTTATTTCTCTTAGCATGATATTCTCCAACTCCAACCATTTACTGGCAAATGCCATAATTTCACTCTTTATAGCTGAGTAATATACCATGAGTATATATACCACATTTTCTTTATCCATTCATCTATTGAGGGACACCTAGATTGGTTCCCGAGTTTAGCTATTTTGAATTGAGCTTCTGTAAACATCCATGTGGCTGTGTCACTGTAGTATGCTAATTTGAAGTCCTTCGGGTCTAAAACAAGGTGTGGGATAACTGTGTCAAATGGTGATTCCATTCCAAGTTTTCTGAGGAACCTCCATACTGCTTTCCATAGTGGTTGCACCAATTTGCAGTCCCACCAGCAATGTATGAGTGTTCTTTTTTCACCACATCCTCGCCAACATTTATTGTTGCCTGTGTTCTTGGTGATTGCCATTCTGACAGGATTGAGATGAAATCTTAGAGTAGTTTTGATTTGCATTTCTCTAATTGTAAGAAATGTTGAACACTTTTTCATATATTTGTTGATCAATTGTATTTCTTCTTCTGTGAAGTGTCTGTTTTTCAGTTCCTTAGCCCATTTTTTGATTGGATTATTTGTTTTTTTCAACTTCTTTGTATATCCTAGAGATATAGGCAAGCAAACTTAATTTTTCTTTTAAATAGGAGAACAAGAATTTCAAAGGGTAGAGTAAATCTCAAGGTTTCTCTGGGTACAAACATAGCCTGCATATGTGTGGGGGATTATTCTAAATCATTTTCATCTGGACTACTATTCAAATTATAAATTGTTTTTGTATTCAAATAAACTTTGCTAAATTTAATCTGTCTAAAGTTTTTATTTTAACTAAACAAAATCTTACTGGGCACTAGATACACTTGTGGTCACTCTATTTTAGTGGGTGGGGCACTTGTTCTTTCCCTCTGCCCTACTAATGGGCATCACAGTTTGCATATGGAATCCCAGCACCAGGACTCTGAGCTATTGTTAACACACCAGATGGTGGATTTACAACAATACATGTCTTGTCTTTGTCCCATACTTTCTATGAAGCTCAAATTAAGTAAGGTACATGGAAGAGTTTTAAGGAGTACAATGAATGGCAGCCCATGCAGAGTGAAGATGGTGGGTCTGCTGATTTTGGAAGAGCAATTTTTCCCCTAAGAATCCAGGGCTCTGGTGGAGCATTGGGGGAGGGGTCATTCAGGAACATGTGTGGCAACACAAAAGAGAAAAAAGACAAAAATGTAAATAAAGACAAAAACAATTAGAAAACCATGGAATTTTAGGGTTTCTGCCATATACTTCTCATAGTCAGTAGATCAGAGGTCACCAAAGGGCTGTATGCTTCAAAAAATTAGAGAATAAATCATAAGAAATTGTGTGGCAGTGTTTTTGGAGATGTTATAGAGTTGTGTTTATGGCTTGAACAAGATTGCCTGGAAAGGCTTTGCTTACTACTTCCTTGTAAATTCTACCTAATGATATGTATTTAACACTATGCTAATCTATAACACTCTTATGGAATGAATTGACTAAAAATAGAATAAAAATTAATTGGTTGCTACAATAATGTTAATTGCCATGGCTTACAGATTCCATATTTGTAAATTTATTTTCTCACTGGAGTCTTTTGTAAACCCTAAAGCAATAGTTGTAACACTTTCAGGGTAATTTGCAAGCATGCACTGAGGTACTGGGGTTGTGATTCAGTGGTAAAGTGCTTGCCTAGTATGTTCAAGATAGCAGTAAAAGAAAATGCATGGAACAGGGAAAATTTTGAATCTTCACACCCCCACATTCAGACTCATGTTCCCAGCTGAGGTTGAACAAGGTGATGCTCTGTTTTGTCTCAGCTCCTTACAGAGATTATCAGAGGACAGAGGTGGTTGGACAGTAGGGTATCACAAGAAGTTCTGGCTCTGGGAACACTTGGAAGATGTTATGAATCCTAACACTGGCACCTCTTTGAAGCAGTCTTAAGAAAGTTGCTTGAATCAGAATCACTTTTATAGAACAAACAAAATAGAATTTATGAGAAAAAGGGTTTTTTTTTAGGAATTATTATTATTGTTATTATTATGAGTAGTAGTAGTAGCAGTAGTACTAGTACTAGTAGTACCAGGGATCCAATCCAAAGGCCCTTAACCACTGAGCCACATCCCCAGACCCTTTATGTTTTATTTTGAGACAGATCTTGCTAAGTTGCTTAGGGCCTCACTACATTGCTAAAGCTGTCTTTGAACGTGTGATCCTCCTACCTCAGCCACTCAACATGCTGAGATTACAGGCATGGACCACCATACCTGGATGTTTTTAGGACTTAAAATAGTAATCTATGTGAGATTGTATGTACATAAGTTCCAAAGGAGGAGATCATATTGAAAAATTCAGCCATAGTAGGCCAGTTATTGAAAAGTTCACAGACATTAGAGTTGCCCTTATGCTACTGTGAATAAGGTATGGAAGGATAGATGAATAGATAGATAGAGAGATAGATGGAAATATAGATAATAGAACTTGAATAAGAAGGCAAACAGATACAAAGATCTGTATATTAGTCAGCTTTTGCCACTATAACAAAATACCTGATGCAACTATCTTATAAATAGAAAAGGTTTATTTTGGCTCATGATTTTGGAGTTTCCAGACCACAATCAAGTGGCCACATTGTTTCGGGCCTCTCATGAGGCAGCACATCATAGAAGAAGTTCATAGTGCATCAAAACTGCTTATATTACAAAGTAAGGACAAAAAGAGGTCAGACTAGGGGCTGGGGTTGTGGATGAGTGGTAGTGTGCTTGCCTAGTATGCCTGATGCACCAGGTTCGATTCTCAGCACCACATAAAAATAAATAAAATAAAGATCCATCAACAACTAAAAAATATTTAAAAAATGAGGTCAGACTGGGATTCTACAATCCCCCTCAGGGGAATTCGCCCAAGACCTAAGGAATTCCCATGAGGATCCACCTCCTAAAGCACCTCTCAATAACACCACTATAGGAACATACCTTTTTTTAAAAAAAAATAAAATATATATATATTTATCTATTTATTTTTTATGTGGTGCTGAGGTTCGAACCCAGTGCCTCACATGTGTGAGGCAAGCACTCTACCACTGAGCCCCAGCCTCAGCTCAGAACATAGACTTTTAACACATGAACTTTTGGGGAACATTCTAGATTCAAACTATAGTAAGCTTGGAATGTGTTATACTTATTGGAACAGCGGTAACCTGTTACCTGAATCTGGACAGACTTAGGAGACAGGGACGCATTCTTAGGCTAGTGACCAGCTATGCTAAGAAAGGCTCATTTAGAGTTTAATTTCACTATACTGAAATGCTTAATAGTTTCACCTTTGAATTTGTGTTTTGTATGTGAAGGTCAATGGGAGAAGGAAGGCTGAGGTCCTCAATGGCTTGAGGCCTCCACTTGTCAGAGGTTCTACCTTCCCCTGCCTCCTGAAGCAGGATCTCTACCACCTAACTCTTTGCCCTTTGGTGGTCAGTCTCCCCATTCTTTCCCCACCCAGAGACCTCTGCTGCCCTCCCCAAGTAGGGAGAGGCCTGAGGTCAAGAGCACCACACACAGAAGAAGCTTAGTGTGGGGCACATGTACCTGAGACCTACCACGCTGCATAGTCCATGTGGCCTTCCCAAGGCAAGGATTTCAATGCTCTAGGTTTGGTGACTGCCTTTGAAATTCAGTAATGCTAAGATAAGCATTTCTGTCCTCCATGTGAGAAAGAGGTTAGAGAAAGAATGAAGCCAAGGGCTGAAAACCATGATTTTTGCTCCATAAAATGTAGAATGTGCAGAGTATTATGTTCAGGGCCATTCTCATTCAGATGATAAGGAGAATTAAAAAGCATGGGCTGATTTGCTTCTGTGTGAAATTTCATGTCCTCAATTCTGTTTGTCATTCAGATCATTATGAGTGGATTTTCTGGGCCCCATTTCTGCATAATGTCATTTTTCCTTCTGAGTATCCTTTATAAGAATTACACATGGTTAGCATGTGTCACCCTGGGCAGTGCCCAGTGGGAAGGCATCCATTTACCCAATCTCACTCCTTACCCAGGTAGCTACCCTTTCCCCTCTATGTCAGTCTTGAATATTTCACTTCCAGAAATCTAAATTTGGATCTATAAGTAAATTTTTGCCCTTCATTAGTAGTGACCTTTGCCTTTAATATTTTATGTGAAGCAATAGAATTAAGTGTGCCCTAGAGAAGAACATTAACAAAATTGATGGTGATGCTGAACCACATCCAAGATCAAGGAGGTGATGGAAGTATACAAACCCCTATTGTCTGTGTTCATCCCTGAAACAGGAGTCCTTTTACCTAATTACAAAAAACTGAGATATATTCTCACATTACAGTTATCATTCTGCCATTCAACATTTTAACCCTTAAAAAGATCTATTGAATTCAATTACTTGCCCAAAACATAGTACTAAATGTTTGCTTTTACTGGTCTAAGGCTGAAACCCATTGCTTGTCCTGGTACTTCTAAATATAAATGACCTAATTTAGATTTGTCTTCACTGAAAGAATTATATCACCATTCAATAGGGGTTGAAATATAAGAAGTATTACTATTTTCAAATATAGGGTTTCACAGTAAGATATAAGTTTTAGAGAATATAAAGTGTTCTTGTGAATGGCTTTTGGAAATAAAAAACACAAGTTTTATCTTGGGAAGAATTTGTTCCTCTGTCTGGTTTAGTTTCTCAAAGAACTCAACCCTCTGCAATTTTTTACTTTGAAGTTTTCTGTTCACAATTATTAATAATCAACACAAGACAAAAGAGGGTCTCAGAAATATGGCATGCCAGGTAAGGGGACCAGAAGTGTTTTTTTTCACTAAACTTTCTGCAGTGAAGGGAATGTGCTGTGCCTGTGCTAAGGTGGCAGTCCCCATCCACACATGGCCATGGAGTATTCAAAACATGCCAGATGAGACTGAGAAACAAATCTCTTAGTTTCACCAAATTTTGGCCAGCAGCTGTGTATTAAATGGTTTTCTGAGTAAAGAATTTTGTTTTTTTTAAAGAAGAGATTAATCACCAAAATTTTAAATGAATATCTCGTTCATCCATAATTAAGAAACCACTAGTTAATATGAATTATAAGATTCTAGCTGAGTTGTTTAAATTCAAAGATAACAGTAACTGTTTCTCACTGACCAGACACATGCCGAATATCATAAAAACCAAGAGAATCTTGCTCTTATTTCATGTTTCATCATTTTTACTTCAAGCATGCATTTAGTAGAGGCTAATTTCTGCTTGAGTTCTCTTTCTTTTAAAGTGTGAGTTCAGTAAAACTCTTCCTATGTTCTAAATAAGTTAGAACATAGAAAATTTTCAAATTTCCAAATTTTCCTATTTCTCCTCAAATATTTTATCTTGCAATGGGTATTATTTTTACCAATTTCAGAATTTTCATCAGTCAATGAAAGGTGAAGGCATTCTTGCACCCGCTGTCTGACAGGGTCCCAGCATGGGGGATGCTGCACCAGAGCTGTGCCTACTGGAAACCAAAACCATGGGGAATGTTAAGTGTTTTGTTTATGATACACATGATATGGATAACAGGGCATACGCCAACCAAGTTAATAATAAATCAGTAGACATGTAGTCCAGTTGCATAGTCTAGAACCTAGTGATTGAGGTAAAAATGTAAAAGCTTAATCATGATTGGCAAAGATTATAGGAAAATATTTTTAAACAATGTACTCAATATCTTAGGTAATCAATGTATGTCAGAAAAGATTGTAACTCTTGAAAATTATCTAAATCAAAGACGTTTCAGGCTTTGAGGCTATTCATTAACTCCTGAAAAAACACCTGCAAAACAAAAGGTATAAAAATAAAGGCCCTTCTAGGGGCGGCAGATCTTTCTGGAGGCAGCTTGTAACTTGCAACCTGTTGTCCTGTCTCTTTTTCTTTCACTAACACCACTCCACTTTAGGACCCATGGAAATCCTCTGGGGCTGGACCACAGCGGATGAACAGTGTTACCCAAAAACTTGTGATACCAGCCTTTTAATCACCATACACAGGACGAAAGCACTGATCGTATGTAGAATGTATATATGTATAGGTTGTGTAGGTCCAGAAGATAGCCTCAGCCTTGATAAAAATTCTTATTCCCTAACAGCAAACAGATTTCTCATTAACTGGCACAGGACTTTCTGCTATTTTCCTAGTGGTATTATTTCACTGGTCACCTGTATCCTTGAACCTGCCAAACACATTATTCCTTGAGCTATATTTTGCATCCCACATGATCCACAAAACCCTGCCTGATCTGACCACTCATTTCTGCAGTCTCCTCTCCTTTGCCATTCCCACTCATTTTCTGATCTCCACCTTGGGATAACTTGTTTTCTTTGTCTTAAAGAAATTTAGGTTATTCCTGTCCCTGGACAGTTAGATTTAATCTACTTTAAAAGGTTCTTTTCTCAGATCTTGCCTGTCTAGCTTTTTTATCATTCAACTTTTACCTTGCACAGTACCTACTCTCTGTGACCACATCTATTTCCCCAATTAACACTCTCCTCATCCCAACGATCATGCTGCATCATTACTCCCTGTTATTATGGTTGTTATTATGGCTCACTCTCAGGTTTTCCCATTAGTGTTATCATGTTAACTTATCATCTCTCCCCCATATTGCTTGTCATATCACTCACTGGGTATCAATGCTACTCCAGAACATCCTTGTCTCAATGTATGAGAACTGGCTCCAAGGTGCCTTGAGACCAAAGAAGGAGAAAGAGCTGGGATTTCACAGGATGCGAATTATTGTAGACTTACAGGCACAATCCTGGGTAGCACTAAGACCAGTGGATGCTTACAATTTCACCCCAAAGTAGGGTAATATAAAATTGTCAGGATAAAAGTGAATTTATCCAAACTAGAATGTATCTGGTTTATCTCAAGTTAATATAAAAAATCAGCCAACCGTTGGTGTGAACATACTTTATATACAGAGATATGAAAAATTGTGCTCTATATATGTAATAAAAATTGTAATGCATTCTGCTGTCATGTATTTAAAAAATAAAATCAATTAAGAAAATCAGCCAACCAGGCTGCAGTCTAAAGCTCCACATACCACTCTATGCTTTTGATTATTTATAGTATGAAAGAAAACTATACAGGGAAAACCAATCAGGGTTACTCATGAGCAGTAATGGTGGTTACAGCTCAAGATAGCTATAGTCAGATTAAGCTGAATTCCAACAATTTCCTAACACAATAGCTAGTATGTACTGTGTCCTCAGGAATACTTGATTACATGAGGTACCTTAAGTTGTAACTGATAATTAAGACCTATTAACTATAGTTGATGTTTTCTTTCTTATTTCTCAAATGTGCTTTATAAACAAATCTCTTATTGGGATACTTGGTGGTAGTGGTAGAAGCATTCATGCCCATTGCAGATGATCAAGTACCATCATCTAGGTACTTAAAGTTTGAGTTTTCAAATATTTGTCTGATTCACAGAGTTTTCTTCTAAAAATGTAAATGTCCTTTTGTGGTGATTCTTCTCATGTATTATAATAAACACTGGAAAATAGATGATATAGATAGGACTGGTTCCTGCCCTTGGAGAGTGTTATTATTTAGATTTTAAATGCTCCCCAAAGGCCCATATGCTAATTACTTGGTCACCAACCTCTGGTGCTACTGGGAGGAAGTGGAACTTTTATTTTGGTAGGGCCTTTGGGGAAGAAGTTAGGCCATTGGTTGAATACCATTGACAGGGTTATCAGGACCCCAAACCATTCCATTCCCTTTCTCTTTGCTTCCCTGCTACCATAAAATGAATGGTATTGCTCCCCCACATTCTCCTTCCATGATTTTCCACTTTGCAATAGACTGAAAAACAACAGAACCAACCAACCATGGACTGAAAACCATGGGGAACTGTTTTCCCCAAAACTATAAGCCAAATGGGCTGGAGATGTAGCTTAGTTGGTAGAGTGCCTGCCTCACATGCACAAGGCCCTGGGTTCAATCCTCAGCACCACCAAAACAAAACAAAACTGTAGGCCAAAATAAATCTTTATTAAACTGATTATCTCTGATAATTTGTCACCATGACAGAAAGCTGGCCTCTCATTTATTCTTGAGAGCATCAGGTATACAGATTAAGTTTCATAAAAATACTTTTTTAGAAATGAGAAAATAAGAGAGAACTTAAAAAGACTAATTTTGCTGACTCTCCTTTTTTTGGTCTCAAATCAGTCCTGTAAACAGAACATGAAGTATGTATGAGCACTCTGCCAAAGTAAATGACTCATCTATTGAGCAGTTCTAAAAGCGTGTTATGGCTCAATCTATCAATTTTATTGTATAACTGTCTGCTTCCGATACATTTCAGAGATAAATCTTGGACAAGTAGTATGATCAGAAAAGTATTTTGATCTATAAGATTTTGTAGTTCTATAGATCTATAATTACATTTCAAGGTTTGAGCTATTTCACACTTCTCATGTTGAGTCTGTTAGGAGTCAGATTGATTCAATGGTGGGTGTAATCCTCTCTTGTCAGTATTTCTGCATAAGACTATTTTGTTCCCCTTAAAAATCATATAGCTGTGTTAGAGGTAGATCTATAATGAAAAAACAAAATAGTGTTCACTTTTATTTAACACTACATACTACAAGTAGAATTGAAGTATTAAAAGATATAATTATTCTGTGCTATGAATTTGTTTAATGTCATTGCTGCCTTAGCATCAATTCTCAGGCCTGACCTAAAGTTACCTGAAACCAGTCATGTACCACTGCCTCTGGCCTTGTTAAAACTACCCCTTTGTGTGTTGTTTGCAATATGGTCTTGTTTCTCATTCCATACAAAGACAACACACTTCACTGAGGCTGACCATGATAAAATATAATTATCAACATCAGAGTCATATAATAAGTTCCCGGCTTCCAGTATGTTTTCTTTAAACTAATCACTCTACTTTACCTATGGGAAAGCCTGAGGGATAACATCCCTGCACCTTAAGAAAGGCATAGTATTTCTCTCTTCTTTCTCTCTTGTTTCCCACCCACTTGGCTGAGCACTTCAAGACTCTCCATGACCCTTATCTTCTCTGGGATCTGTGGGTAATTAATTTCCTCTGATGCATGTATTTTGTTTTCACTTCCTCACTGGGTCTTATTGAACACACACACAAATCTTGACCACCGTCACCTTAGAGGGAGACCACAAGACCAAACTAGGGGAAAAAACAAAAACAAAAACACAACTCTCTATTGTTTTCTGACCAATTTCCTTGCAAATTTTGAGTACTGGACTCATTTTAAAAGACATTTCTTACTTATAACCTGAATCGATCTAGAAATTCCTAACACTAGAATGACAATTTTTGCTTCAACATTTCTACTTCCAAGATTGAGTTAAGCACAAAATAGTGAACAACATCCTCAGCTATTGGATTTGTCTTTTTGCAAAATCCTTCCTAGCATCCTCAATGCAAAGTCTGTGGTGAAAGTTTTTCTCTGGGATTCCTGGATTCTAAATTAGTCCCAGTAGGGGAGCCCAGGCAACCAACAAAGCTGCTCCACAGGAGTCTTATTACATGGCTGGGTAGCCACAGTGAAGGCCAAGGGCAATGAGAATTCTCAGACTTTAATTTCTCATCTACTCCCTTCCCTGTGCTTCCTTCCCATGGCAGCACCCTGGGCTCAGTCTTAAATGCAGGCATGACCCACCAGGGCTGACTCTCAGGAATGTGTGATGGGATCTTAGAAGTGGTGATTTTTAAGATCCTCCTATACAATTTTGATCTTCTAATGAAAAACCAGCCTCTACCTCAGAGCAAAGCCTGTCCAAGGAAGGGATATGACCTTTGTGCTTGAAAAGACCCACAGAGCACTCCTAGGCACATTCCCACCCTGCTAAGTTGCTTATCTACAAATAACAGGAAAGATCTGCTGGGCCAGGTGTCCCTGACTCAGTCAGGCTAGGTGGGGATCCATAGCAACCCCCTAGCAGCCACCAATCAGCATGAGACAGGGAAATACCTGGGTTGCCAGATGACCCTCCCAGTAGTTTTTGGTGGTTGATAACATGTTGGGAAACCATGTAGTTCAGCACGAACACCCCTCTTGGCTTAAACCAATCAGTTCAAATGAATCCCCTCTTGTAGTAACCAATCACCCTTCCCCAACTTGTTCCCGCCAGTGAATGTGCTAATCATGTTTTAGAGTTGTTATTTGATTTTCCTGTGGTGGGTGACGATTTGCTAAGAAATGCTATGATGTATGTGAAGTCCCTGCCTTCTCCAAAGAATATATAAAACTGCAGCAAACCCTGGGCTCGGGGCCTCTCAGCGTCACCAGTTGCTGTGTGTGCGCGTGGAGGACCCAGCTAGCTCGCAATAAACACCTCTTTGCTGCTTACATCGATCTTGGGTCTCTTGTGTTCTTTTGGGGGTCCCGAATTCGAGTATAACACTAATAAGCTTAGGAAGGCAAAACTAGATTCTATGGAACAAAAAACAATAATTTTTAAGTTGGATTTGGTCTTCTTCAACATTCCTGTCTTTTCACAGTTTCAGGTTTAATTCGCTTTTTTTTTTTTGAACCATGATTTCATTGATAATGCATATACTATAATTGTTCCAAGTTCTTTATCTGCATGAATATGTGTATGTATGCTGTAATCACAGCACACCATAAGATACAAATGATTTCCTCTTTAAATCTATCTTGAGTGAGCACTTTAGAAAGAAAGAAGAAGGAGGAAGGGAAAAAATGTGCATTATTATTTTTGGCACTCTAATAAAGTTGTGTAGGAGTTAACTAAATATTTTATGGACAAGACTCCCATATGCCTGTGGGCACTATGGAAACTCCAACAAAATGCCATATTTAAAAAGTGCTGCATAACCATTAGCTAACACCTAGAGCAGAACATGACATTTTTCTCTCTTTAACTTTCCATGAACTAGGAGACTGTGTATTTAAAAATTACTTTGAGCCCGATCAAAATGAAATCTTGTTTTTCTCACTCTGGGGAAGGAAAATAAAATTGAGACTGCGGTGATATTAACAGAAAATGGATTTATTATAATTCCAGATATACTCAGTTGGGAAAGTATGAATGCCCTTAGTTTTTCTTTCTAGAAGATTCCTGTGGACGCTTGAAATCACCAGAGTTCATTTCCCTAATTTGCTCACCATAGCTCACAGTGTCTGTCAAACCTCACTTTTAGTTTTTATCCACACTTTCCCCCAATATTACATTTGATTTATAGATTTTTTTTTTCTGTAAGCCATGGCTTATCACTATTAAAATGTTGTGAGATGCTTTAGAATGAGGACGTTGAATAATGTGAATTCAAAAAAACATTTCTGTTATATCCTTTAAAAATACCTTTTCAAACACACACTAAGTGATGCCAGTCACATGCCAAACTGTACTCATGGAAAGATAAGTAGCTGAAGACCATCTCTAGCTGGGAATGGACACCAGCTAGAAAGGAACTTTGCTTTGGACATGGAGATTATTTTGAGGGGATGCTGCAGATTAGTGTCCAGTGCAGGAAAGAGGAATGAGCAGCACAGCATCTAAGCTGAGACCTGTTTGTAGAAAAATGCAGCAGATCATTGTTTCTGTGAATCTAGGCAACACCCACTAGAGAATGAGGCGGTAAATGTGGGACTTTGGTGATAACAAGTCAGAACATTTGTCTCATGAGAGGAGGGGACATTTTGGACACAGCACATTTTCATGCAGTACACTAAGGTGTTTAGAGACTGGCAATTTCTTGTAGTGAGAGAGGAAAGAGATGAATCTGAGGGAGTAAATTTGGGCCACTTTAAAGAGACAGGGACCTTGAATATCAAATGAAGAACAGGGATTGTATCCCACATTCAAGGAAAGTCTTTTAGGCAAAAGGGACAAAGGAAGAATTATTCACTTGAAGAGACCAGGAGAAGGGACTCACCAAGAGCAAGGACAGGGGAATACATTTCAGAAAACATTTTTTTACATGCATTATCCAAAGCTGAGATAATAAACAGTTGAGAACAGTTTACAATATACACTATTCTATTTGGAATCCACCAATTCTTTAATGCTACTGTAGTTGCTAGTTAAGTCAGCTCCTGGTGTACAATTGAATTTTGTGCTTTTATCTCTGTTGCCTTCTTTTCGAAACAACTGCAATTAAATTAAAGTGGTAGTAACTTCACAGTGACAACAGCTTCTCCTGGGGAGTGTTCAGGGAAGCCAGCTCTCCATCTCCTGTGTGGCTTGGGCTCATATCCAGGACCTGGCAGAGCATGTCATAGATCCCTGAGTCCCTGGTTCTTCCTAGGTCTGTCAAATTGGTGAGTGTGGACTCACTGCTCAAAAGAGCCTTCCCTTTCAACTCTATGTCTCTACTGGGAAAATATGTGGGCCAGAGCTGCCCAGGCTGCCCCAGGTTGTCCTCTGCAAACTTAAACACCAGCATTTGACAACAGTCTTTACCCATAGCTTGTTAGGGCTGCTATACAATAAGGATGTGACCCAGCAGGATTGGGTCATTTAGTAAGTCCGAGGTGGCTTCACTCAGCTAAAACCACATGCCCACCGGGAAAAGCCTGACAAGTCTGATAGCCATGAATGTGATAAAGGAGATGCTGGGGAGGACAGGACTTAGGGAAGTTACAGAGCCCCTGACAAAGGCACCCAGGAAAAGGTGAGACTTGGTGGGTCAACAGGAAGATGTTGGATGTAGTTATTAGAGAAGCATGTGCTTTTTGCTGGCTCCTGACTGTGCTGTTAGTTTTCTATCATGATCACATCCTGGTGCGCGTATGTCTCTTAAGGACTCAAGGCAGCTTTAAAAATGGGCATGTTTTATATCACAGTAGCTCTCTTTTCCCCATCACACACTTGTCTGGTCTCTGATAATTGGGAGCATCTCCAGTACACTTTAAGTCTTAAATGACAACAGGTTCTTCCTCTAACAGAATCTGCAGGTATTGAACCCTTCGTCAGTGGATGGAGCAGAGCTGCTCCAGAGGAAGTACAATTAAGCACAGCCTATTTGTTCTCTGTAAAAGTATACTAACCATGTGCAGGTCTTTTCATTTAGTAATAGCTGGAATCTATTCACATTTTTGTTTTAATTTTAAAACTTTGAAACAAGTCAAGAAAAATTGAATAATACTAAAATGCACTCATCAGCATGTTTTAAAATAAGATATTGTTTTTCAACATGGATCTTTAAAAAAACAAAGAAGCATTTTTATTAATGTGAATGTTGCTCATGAGACCCAGAATAACTAATACAAGGAGAAAGAACAACCACTGAACATCCTAAAATATGAATGGAGAAATTCAATGTGTGTGTGCATATATATATATATATATATATATATATATATATATATATATATATATATATTTTTTTTTTTTTTTTTTTTCCTCTTTTTTTTTCCCCCAAAGGCTTAACTATAGGAAATGGTAGAACTAGGATGGGCCTAATTCCTCAGTGAGAGGTGCCTGGGCATGCTTAACTGGTAGATTTTTCCACATAGCCTGGATACTACTATGAGTTTCTTTGAGTAATTTGTAAGTGCATTTATTGATTGATTTTAAATATGGGATGTGTATTCATTGACCATTTTGCCCATCATTATAATATAACAGAAAGATGGAAAAATTATTGGCACAATAATTTTTCGTAGGGTTTGGGAGTTTTTTTTTTTTTTTTTGCAATTCCCCTCAAATTTTTTACAATAAATATGAGGGAAAATATGAATTTTCCCTCTTTCCCTCAGTAGAAACTTGAGTAATAAATCTTCAAAGGGGGGGAGAGGGGAAGGGGGGAATGCAGGTAAAAAAGATGATGGAATGCGATGGACGTCTTTACCCTAAGTACATATATGAAGACATGAATGGTGTGAATATACTTTATATACAACCAGAGATACAAAAAAAGTGTGCTATATATGTGCAATATGAATTATAATGCATTCTGCTGCCATATATAATAAATTAGAATAAAGAAGTATATATATATATATATATATATATATATATATATATATATATATATATATAAAAGCGTGTGTTGGAGAGTGTTATGAGAGCTCCCTGGGGACCTTTTCATGCTGCTTAAGCAATTTTTTCATCTCAATAAAAAAAAAATTGAATTTGAAGTTCTGAAAAGAAGATAAGTTGTGCAGGTTGAATGATTAATAAGAATGTTAAAAGAAAACAGAAGTCAAGTTCAAATCCAAATACAATTTTCACTTGCACAGTACAGACCACATTAAGTTCTTCTAAACTCTTTTTCTAAAGACACAGCTCTGAGGCTTTGTTCTGGTATTTCCACTGCCCCCTTTTTTTTTCTCCTTTTGTGCTTCCAGATATTTCTGGACAAGTTCTGATCCTTGAATCTTTTTTTTTTTTTTTACTCCTCAAAATTCATTTCTTTCAGATATCCAAAGAATTCCTTAAACTTAAGTAAACTTAGCTAATTAAGCCACCATAAAGTTTTTTTTAATTTCTTCACGACATTGTACCCTAATTTTTTTTTTGCAAAGTTTGTATTGTTCTAGAATATTGGCATGAGAAAGGGTTAGAATGTTATTGAAAATCAAGATAGATACATTTGCTGATAATGAGCTTAAGATCCCTTTAAAATCTCTTAATATGTTAAGATACTCAACATACTGATTTTATGTATTTAATTTCCAATGAGAAAGTCAAGTTGAATAATAGTATTTCATATGGTTCATCCTCAAACCTGGATCATGTCTCTACTCATTTTATAAACAAAGAAAAGTAACTTGTGATCACATTCGTTAGGACTCAACCTGGGAACATGGTCCAGTTGTGTATTAGATCATGGCTCTTCTAATAACAAGATGGTCAGAGACCAAATGACAAGGAAAAGTATCAGGGATGATAAACCAAACAGAAGATGTTCACTTATTTTATTTTTATTTATTTTTGGAAGGGAGTAGTGCTGGAAACTCAACTGGGTATCTTGTACATGCTAGACAAAGATTCTATCACTAAGCCACACACCCATAGTCCTGATCATTTTAAAAAATTATTATTATACAGAATACTGAAAATTCTATTTGATAATATCTACAGGTATGTATTTATGCTTGGGTCATACCACTAATAAATACTACAATACAAGAATGATAAACAGCTTGTGGGAGGATTTGTTATTTATTTTTCATAGAAATTGAGTAACTCCATTATGCCCCATACATTCTGCCCTAGTAGGTCTACTATATACTTCTCCCTCCTCCCATTCCTCACCCCGCTTAGAACTCAATGAATTCTCTTCTTTATCCAAAATTCAATGATCTCTTACCTATAAATCCCTATTTTCTCCTAAAACACAAGTGACATGTTTGCCTTTTTGCTGAATTTACCAATTGGTCTCCATATTGTCAAGAATGATATGAAGGGTGCAAGATATTACAATTTAACAAATCAACCTGCTACTCTTAAATAGATACTCTTAGAGGACATGAGAATCATGGCTCAGAGGAAAACAAAACAAAGCAAAACAAAACTTTCTTATTCTTGGCTGAAGCAGTATCCAGAAATTCATGTTGTTTAATATCAGTGCCCAATGGATACCTCATCCCCATGGGATATTTCAATGAGTTTAGAGTGGAAGCTGGTACACACAGTAGGAAGAGGAGCATTTATTTAGAAAGTTCACTGCTTTCACAGAGAGCAGAACTAGCTTGTTCTTTGTTTAAAGCAGAGAGTAACTCAACTCTCAGGATGATTTATATAATTATTTGAGTAATTGCAAAGAGGACCAAAATATAATCCGTGTTCTTTACCTTGCTTTAAAAAATGTATCTTAAACACACACACACACACACACACACACACACACACTTTATACCTTATTTTTTTTCCATGGGAAAGACCTGCATATTCCATTATTTCATAAAGTGGAGACATCATGATTTATTATTTGCTCATCTAGTGACAGAGAGGTGGATCATGGTTGTAAAGCATGATGTGATCAGTATTCTCCAGGTACTTGTTATTTACCTCTGTGAGAGTCCCTGTGGAATTAATTCCAACAAGTAGATTTGCTACTTGGTATAGAGTTTATCAGGATACCCAAAGTGTCTCCCTTTTGGATTGTTATTTTTTGGAACATTGAAAAACGGGTACTTTTAGAAATTTATTTTATAGAAATTGTCCTGCAAGGATTTGTGCAGTTTTCTGTTCTGATCAACTTTGTCTGAGAATGTCTGCTTCCCATGCCTTAAGGGATATTTTCCACATGCTGAATCATCTCAACTTTCCCATAACAATTTCTTCTCCAACATGAATTCCCTGTGCTGTGATGCAGCCCATGGCCTGGAATCAAGTCTTTGTGACATCAAAATGTGCTAGGTGACATGGCACAACTTAGCATCCTCTTTCTGTCTCAAAAGCTAGGCCAACAGTTTTAAGCTGATACGATATGATAGATTTAATATTCTATTTATATTTTATGCTAAGAAATTAAGTGAAACAGGAAAAAATTAAAAGAAAAATGAGTTTATACTAGGTCAAAATTTGGAAATTACTATTGTAAGCAGGAGTTTTCTTACTAAACATTTGTTCCATTCAAATGAGGCTAAATAGTTTCACAGTGATGTTATAATGTGCATTTCTTCAAACATAACATGAAGTTGAGAAATTATCAAATGTTCACAAAACATTTTATTTTTAAAAGTGGCATTTCAGTATGTTTGACTATTTTTATAAAAATTGTTTTATTTATTAATTGGTTATTTATTTATTTATTGGTTAATAAGATTGGTATATAATATAACATTATAAACTGTTTGTCATATATAATAAAATTTTCCTCTAGTCATGTTTGGTCTTTTTATGGCATTTTAAAATTTCAATTAAATTTAATTTATTAATTATTTTGCAGAATATGAACTTGGTTTTTAAACATAAATACTCAGTCTAGCATTATATACATGAAAAATCTCCTCCTTTGATTTTGTCCCTATATTTTCTCTATAGTTGTTTTATTTTAAATCTTTATTTCATCGTAGATCTATTTTAGTATAAAGTGTGAAGGATGGATCTAACTTTATGTAATTCTAGATGGCTATCTGTTCCAGTACCATTTATTGAATAATTCATTTCTTCTCACTGAATTGAATTACCACACTCATTATATGCTAAATCTGTAATTTGGATTTGTAATGGGCCCAATTATGTTTCTTCACTGATGTCTCTATTAAAGTGCTAATATCTAACTGCTGGAATCAAGTTTTACAATGAATTTTTCTAACTTGTAAAGCTAATTCTTATTACTGTCTTTTTACTAATTGTCTTGGCTATTCTTATACATAAATATTTTAAGATAAAATTGAAATGATTTCATTTTACTTAGAGGATAATTTAAGGAGAACTAACAGCTTTATAATATTGAGTCTTGATATCCAAAGACAGTTAAAGTCTTCCATTATATCCTTCAATGATGCTTTGAATATTTCTTCATAAAGAGATTAGAACTTTTCTTGTTAACTTCTTGCTACATATGCTATTAAAATAAGGCTCAATTTTCCTTTATTTTGCACTTGTCATATACATAGGAATTCATATGTAATAATTATACCTAGAATTTTATATTATGTAATATATTTATATAATTTTAAATTATTTTAAATTAAATTACTTTCACAAGGAGGAGCCTAACATTGCTTATAATTTATTTATTATTTTTAGAATCTTAGCTTACATTTCCCAGAATCAAATGATGATTGTTTTATTTCTTCCTAATGTTTTACTTCTTTTTATCCTTCCTTCTCTAATTTAATGTGCTTGATAACTATTGAAATCAGAAATACAGGCTTAGGAAAATGATCTAAAATATTGGAATGAAGGTTAAAAAAGAAAGTCACTGCCAGCAGAGTAAGGGCAAACACAAGTTCATTCTCTTTGGATCTAGGTATGAGAGATGTCAGAAATAGAAGTCCAGAACCCTAAAATGATATGAAGAAGAAATTTGGAAAAGAACATGTGGAACATGCAATTGATATGATATAAAACATAAGTTTAAGCATTTAATCATCGCTGGATAACAAATTGCTCTGGGTCCTGAGATGTGTATGTATTGAGAGGAGGATGTCAGATATAATCTGACATCAATGTTTGTTTTAATTTTTTCCCTAGAAATTATTTTAACTTGCCTTCTCAGATACTAGAACATTGCGAGAAAACCAGACAAAATTAAAGTATGCAATATCAAATAATAGGAGGAAACTTATCAGATTAACCCAGAAACAATAGCAGTGAATTTAAAAACAAAAAACTCTGACATTAAATAGTCACATTATTTCTTTCTTAGCTATTTGAGATGGACCAATTTCTTATTGGGCCTGCCAGATTTGGATTCAATCAAATTTGGGGAGATATAGCAAATGTTCATGCCTCATCTACTTGCTTTCTAAGTTTCTCTGGTCATGGAGGTAGTAACCATACCAGCCATCTCCCTGATGTATTGGGGACCTAGATATTTAGTTTTTCCCCTAGAATAATTCAACTTTGTGCTTCCAAAAATCCATGCAAATCTCAGGTCTTGGGTTAGTGTTTGACTGTCAATATTGTATCTCAGTGGAATCTTTTTGTTACCTCTCTGATCCAATATTCTATCTAGCAAGTCCCCCTTTGAATTCCAGTGATCCTAAACTTTTTTGGATCATATTGGAGCCCTGATGACTTCTGCCTTTCACCACTACTTTGGTTCCAAACTGTGTAGGAGTTGAGATTTGCTCCCTATCTCCACTTAGCCACCTTGTTGACCTCAGATTCTCATTTTTCAGTAGCACAAGCATGTGAAGGCACCAGTTAACAAAACCATGACTGAAGATCAACAACACTGAAAACTCTGTATGTGCTGATTTTGTGTGAATCACCAAGCATAACATTTAAAATGGAATATGTTATTTAATCACCACAATAAGTTTATTTATCCCACAGATGAAGAACCAACCTTGTTAGAAGTTACCAGTTATTGGTTCTTATTTTAACAGCATGCTCTGTAGGACTTTAATGCCTTAGCCCAGATTATAAATTAATCCTAAAAATGTGCATTTATTTTCCATGATATTTAGGAAATCAGAAACAAATATCCATTTCCACCCAAATTAATTTTTAAAAATGTATCAATAAAAGCCCATTTTCTAAAAGGTTGATTTAAATAGAACACTCAGGGAAGATTAAAAACAAACACAATCCAATCAAAGAAAATGTATTGAGTGCTGATGGGGGCATTTCTACAGATTTACTATCTGAAAAGGAAAAGTTATACTCTCTAAGAAACTGAGACACCTTCTTATCTTTCACATAGCATGGAATCTAATGAAATGCTTAAGATAAAAACTAGCATCCCAGATCTGAGAATTCATTGCCAGCCTGTGGCTGTGCACAGAGATCTTCTGGCTGTTGGCTTGTTCCCATGGCCATGTACTGCTGTTATGGGCCAGGCTATATGGGCAATGACTGAACAGACTCCATTTTACCCAGAGACGCCATGTCATATAAGAAATGCTTCTCCCATCAGAATACTCCGCCTCTGTACCTATCAATAGTTTTTAGCATAGCATGTTTGTCAAAACAAAATTCTTATACATTGTAAAATTGTTCTCTCTTTGGTTCCCATTTTTTCTGGACAATGGACCCAGAGAGTGTTTGTCTAGGCATTAGTAACCATTCTCTAACTTGTACTCAACTAGGGTCATTTTGACCCACTTCCCTCTGTTTGCTTGCTGCTATGCCAACCTGGAAAGTCCTGTGGGAAATACCAATGTACCCACTGAATTGTTTTGTTAACTGCTCAATTCAACTTCTGTACCCCTGCTTGCTTGCAGCTATGTCAACCCGCATGTGGTTTTTGGCTTTAAAGACCCCGAAATGCTCAGGCGTGTGGCTATTCCTTGCAGAGACCGTTATGGGTCCTGTGAGGAGTAGTCGCCAACTGGTGGGCTAAATAAAGACTCATCAATTTGAACAAAATGGACTTGGTATGTTTTTTAAGCGGTCTGCCCCATAACAGTGCTGGAGAAGCCTGATGATGCTGGAGACCCTGGAAAGGTGCAGAGGTCACAATGAGATTAGTGTGGCTTTCAGACTAGGCTCCACATCTGCTGGTATCTATCAAAGCACAAATATGAAAGAAAAGACAGAAAGATTTCTGTAACCAGGAGAGAAATGTGCAAGTTGGGAAGATTTCTCTGAAGGAAAAGGTGGCCATTTGTTTTAAATAGTGGCAGGAAGAGAAGGCAGAAGTCATCAGGGCTCCAATATAGTCCACAAAAGCTTAGGATCACTGGAATTCAAAGGGGAACTTGCTAGATAGCAGCAGCATTATGTGAGTCACATGCAGCTTCTGTGGGGTTTACCTGGTGACTTAGAACAGGACCAAACAACAATTGTGCACTTTATTGCAACAGAGATTTTCTTTATCACTTAATCAGTGTTCCCATTTTCTGTCATTGTTTAGCCAAACTGAGAAACTTACCTCATGTGGTTATGTAATTAGCTTTTTAAAATATAAAACATACCCTGAAGTGTTTAAAGCAATTACACACCAATTTCACTCACTGATCTGCTATAATGAATAAGTGACTCAAAAAGAATGCCCTGGGGACCTACTGAGATCACATAGTATATGTGTAAAACAAAATTTAATCAACTTACCATGAAACTACTTTAAATAGAAAGATCTAGAGATAAATAATTGACAATAAGACATTTTAAATACTCTATTGTTGTCACCACTACAAATACTTTGTAAAGAATGATGGTCATTGTTCAAAAGACAGCATTCTGCTAGAGATTTTATCTAGGATGCCCAAGGCCTTAGATTCAATCCCTGGCACCAGAAAATGAAAAAAAGTTTATGACCACAATGTCTAGTTAAGATTCACCTCACCCTAATGCTACTAAAAAGTAATTTTGTCACACCTGGGTAGAATTGTCAAGGAGGATTTTGATTACAAAAATGTCTGAGCTTGGTAAAAACTCCCAGTGGTAATCTAAAGGAAAGTGTCAAAAATAAAAGGAGCAAGTCTATCTTGTTCCCAATACAAGGCAGGCAGCTTGTAAGGGGATGGCACAGTTACAGGGTTGGAGCTTTCTAGGAAACTGAGGCAGCGTGAAGACCCCTTCTTCAAACCCTGATTCTTGTGATCAAATCAAAAAAGATTTCAACTATGTTACTTAGAGAAACAGGAGTAAATTTTTTAAAGGAGCAGGAAAAGGTAAAGGTGGCAAACTCAAGGAGAGGGTGGGTTTTCTCAGAAAGGAGAGGGACCCTTTGCCTCTTCTGCAATTCAGTTTTATTGGGGATCCCAGGGAAGTTCCCAGAGAGTCTTACTAAGGTCTGCTTCTTGATTTTTGACTGACAGCAAAATGACATCAGGCTTTAAAGTCCCCACTACTATGTCACCCTGACCAATATTGAGCAGTTCTAATTGGATTCTTAATAATTTTCATAGGTTTTATGGTTAGAAGGAATTATACTTTGGATAATGATGTTCATCACATTCCACCATCCTTGCTAATCCCCTGCCCCCTCCCTATCCCTCCCACCCCTCTTCCCTATCTAGAATTCATCTAATCCTCCCATGCTCCCCCTCCCTACCCTACTATGGGTCAGCCTCCTTATGTCAGAGAAAACATTCAGCATTTGTTTTTTGGGGATTGACTAACTTCACTTAGCATTATCTTCTCCAAGGCCATCCATTGCCTGCAAATGCCATGGTTTTATTCTCTTTTAATGCTGAGTAAAATTCCATTGTGTATATATGCCACATTTTTTAAATCCATTCATCCACTAAAGAGCATCTAGGTTGACTCCACAGTTTAACTATTGTGAATTGTGCTGCTATAAATTTTCCCTGTAGTGTGCTATTTTTAAGTCCTTTGGGTATATCCGAGGAGAGGAATATCTGAGTCAAATAGTGGTTGCATTCCCAGATTTCCAAGGAATCTCCATACTGCTTTCCATATTTGCTGCACTAATTTTCAGTCCCACCAGCAAGATATAAGTGTACCTTTTTCCCCACATCCTTGCCAACAGTTATTGTTGTTTGTCTTCATAATAGCTGCCATTCTGACTGGAGTGAGATGATATCTTACAGTAGTCTTGATTTGCATTTCTCTAATTGCTAGAGATGATGAGCATTTTTTCATATATTTGTTGATTAATTGTGTATCCTCTTTGGAGAAGTGTCTTGATTTTTGACTGACAGCAAAATGACATCAGGCTTTAAAGTCCCCACTACTATGTCACCCTTGGCCCATTTGTTGATTGAGTTATTTATTTATTTATTTATTTTTGATGCTTAGCTTTTTGAGTTCTTTTTGGGAGGGGGCAGGGGATTCGCAAGGATGGTAGAATGTGATGGACATGTATGATGACTCGAATTGGGTGTCAACATACTTTATATGTAAACAGAGATATTAAACATTGTGGTATATATGTGTTATAAGAATTGTAATGCAAAAAAAAATACCAAAAAACTAACAAAACAAAAACCCAAAGTACATGTATAAAGTCATAAATTGGTGTGAAAATACTCTATATACAGATATGAAAAACTGTAATCTATATGTGTAATAAGAATTGTAATGCATTCTGCTGTCATGTATTTTTTAAAAATAAAATCAATAAAACAACAACAACCACCACACACACACAAAAAAGAAGGAATCATACTTATCTTCTAGGATCTGGTTTGTAAAAAGGATCACAAAAATCTCTCCCTTCAAAGTAACTTGAGTTCCTCTTTTCAACATGATTTTCTGTCTGCATTTCCTTACAGATAACAGGTAGTTGGCTGAGGAATGTGACATATCCCGTCCACTTAGGCCAGGCAAGGCTGCAGGTAAATTGCTTTTTTTTTTTCAAAGAAAGAGTGTCGAGGTCAGCACATTTGAACTAATTTATATAATTATTCTCTTCCCACCATCTTCATCTGTCTGTCCCCTAACATTGCAAAGGAGCTGGATTAAACCTTCCATAGTTCCTAGTGTTATCAGTACAGAGGTAGGAAAGGGAGGGTCAAACTTTAAAGAAACAGGGGCTGTATGAAACCTTATGGAACCTTATCTTTTTTACTTCTTTCTTTTTATCTTGAAGAACTTGGATCCAAACTGCTGTTGTAGATCTTACATGAGGGAAGCAGCACAGTTTATAATTCTCCCAATAGCCTGCACTACCTTCTTAACCTAAGGGAAAAAAAATTAACCCAAAGGGTCTACTCAGAGACCCTTTCTGGAAATTTGACCTTTGAATTTAGAGGGGCAGCTTCTCAGAGCACTGAATGCCACAGCACCATTTTTGGGTACAGATGAATATGCTCCCTCTAAACCAGGATGCTCATGGAATTCTCTTGTGGGAAAAATTTAGTGTCCTTCTGATGATATGTCCTACAGACATGATATGTCCTATAAGATGATAAAATTTCTATAGACAAACAACAAAGCCTTGGTAGCATCACAGGACAACACATTACCCATATGTATGTGGCATTAACAAACTTATAGTCCTAAGAGTTACAAAGTACAGCACATACTAGTATATATAGTACATAGTACTTGCTAATAATAATAACAATGTTCCTAGTTTATGTATTTGCTATACTACACTTTTTATCATTATTTTAGAACATGCTCCTTTTACTTATTAGTAAAGTTAATTGTAAAATAGCATGCCATGTTAAGCCAGAGCCTCATCATGCATCTCTTATTTTCATTTCTTGATTGCATCAAGAGGCCTAGTTGACCTGTGTAAGCTAGGTTTGTGTAAGGGACTCTATGTTTTCCCCCCAAAGATGCAATTTCCTAAGATGAATTTCTAAGACTGTATCCCCATCATTAAGTCATCAAGAATACAAAAAAATTTCACATTAATTTTGTTAATTATCTCTGAATCACTATCTGCCCTAAGTAAATAATATGCCATATTTCTTTTTCAACCATGCTTTTTAGGCTTCTGCCATATTCCATTCAAATTCTGTTGGGACACTTTTTATTAAATCTGACCTCTATACTTTAGTTACATGGCTTCTGTGACCACATCATCACATAGAAAATTTAAGCTGCATTTTTGATGAATATGACTTATGGTTGATTTTTACTTTATTACATAGACTTCTGCTTGCCAGCCATCTCTAACCGTACTATCATTAACATATGCAGCAATTCAGTATGATTAACTCTAGTTGGCTTTACAAAGACAGTAATTAGAAATTGGAGATAGGGAACTAAATAAACTACAGTCCTTTTTCTATGAAGCGTAAAGTCAGAATGAGAAAATTTATATGACCTGTATATAAATGCATATAGTAAAAGAGAAATGTGAAGAAAAAAAAACAGTTTCAAAATATAGTAAAGGAAAGGAAAGTTTAAGATAGTTAATTGGAAGAAATTATAATTTGAGTGGGACCATAAAATTTGTGACAAATTTTTAAAGACAGAGATGGAATGATGTTCCACAGAATACTGCACAAGGAAGGTCACAGGTAATGATCACAGAGGGACTCTTTCAAAGATTTGAACAGATCTCTGACATGCTGTTTCATCATCACTTTGCATTTAGAAGTCCTTCCTGTGTCTTTCTCCATTGGCAAGTAGGTGATTTTCTTGTAAGCTGCTCTGTGGAGGGCTTTTGTTATGGTCAGAATTCATGACATTCATGATTGGCAGCTGATAACAAACTGTGTACCCCTTCTTTCTGTTCATATGAACTTATGAATTGACATCATCTATTTCCCCCCTTACCCTTCAGGTTAATACCCATCATGCATGTGGAATTTCTGTTGGCTAAGTATCCTGTATCCCTCACTTCTGATTTAGGTTATGATGCACTTGAAAACAAGAAATTTTTCATGGTTTATTTCAGCAATCTTTTATAATGGACAATAATGAGCCTAGGGTTAGCTAAGGATTATGTTAAGATTTCACATGTCTCAAAGCCCACAGGCAGAATAATGTGTGAAAAAGGATTGCAGATCACTCAAAGCATACTCAAAGTAGAGTCAGTCAGAATCTCCAACATGCATGAACTGAGAGGAAACGTTTTAGATCTAATATCCTACCCACTTTCTATGCAAATGATCATATAAGCCACAAGACCTCCTTCAATTGTGTTTCTTCTATCCTTCTAACATCAAATTGGTCTTAAGTTTTGAGTTGAATGCTTACAATTTCCCCTTATATTTAACTATAAATTTTCTTCCCACAATTTGACTTTTCCTTTCTGCAAATATAGGGGTCATATGAGCTTCCTAGTCACACTAAGCTAACTAGGTTTTTTTTTTTTTTTTCAAATTTCTATCCAATGCTTTCTTATTATCATTATTTAAAATTACTGAACATTTCAAACCGGCTCCCTAATAGTGGAGTGTATAGATATTAACATCTTTTGTCTTGTGAAAATAGAGAGAGAGAGAAAAAAAAAAAAAAACTATTGTGGATGTCACTTAAAAATTGTTTTCCTTCACCTATGTCTCTATTTTTCTGTCATTTTTATACTCTAAAACTTTATAACTACCTTTGAAATTTTACCGGCTCTGCAACTTTTTCATGTATTTTTCAGAATACTATTAACTAGGCTGATTCTAATAATAATTTCTATTTTCTATTTTGTTTTATTGCTTGAACATCATTAAGAAAATATTTTTGAATGATTTATGATACTATTTTATTCTATTCTAGGAACCTACTGGTTTTTATTTCTTTAAGTTTTTTTATTGATTTTTAAAAAAAAATAAATGACAGCAGATTGCATTACAATTCTTATTACACATATATAGCACATTTTTTTCATATCTCTGGTTGTATATAAAGTATGTTGAACCAATTTGTGTCTTATTCATGTACTTTGGATAATGATGACCATCACATTCCACCATCCTTGCTAATCTTGCCTACTCCCTATTCCTCTCACCTCTCTTCCCTATCTAGAATTAATTTATTCCTCCCATGCTCCCCCTCCTTACCCCAATATAAATCAGCCTCTTTATATCAGAGACAACATTCAGCATTTGTTTTTTGAATTGGCTAACTTCACTTAGCATTATCTTCTCCAACGTTATCCATTTACCTGAAAATGCCATGATTTTATTCTCTTTCAATAAATTCCATTTTGTATATATGCCATATTTTTTTTTTATCCATTCATCCACTGAAGGGCATCTAGGTTGGCTCCACAGTTTAGCTACTGTGAATTGTGCTGCTATAAACATTGATGTGACTGTGTCCCTGTGTTGTGCTGTTTTTAAGTCCTTTGGGTACAGTCCAAGAAGAGGAATAGCTGGGTCAAATGGTGGTTCCATTCCCAGATTTCCAAGGAATCTCCATACTGCTTTCCATATTGGCTGCACCAATTTGCAGTCCCACCCACAATGTATGAGTATACCTTTTTCCCCACATCCTCGCCAACACTTATTGTTGATTGTCTTCATAATGGCTGCCATTCTGACTGGAGTGAGATAATATCTTAGAGTAGTTTTGATTTGCAGTTCTCTAATTGCTAGAGATGATGAGCATTTTTCATATATTTGTTGATCGATTATATATTCTCTTCAGAGAAGTGTCTGTTTAGGTCCTTTGCCCATTTGTTGGTTGGGTTATTTGGTTTTTTTGGTGCTTAGATTTTGAGTTCTTTTTATACCCTATCTGATGTGTGAGGGGTAAAGGTATGCTCCTAGGATGTAGGCTCTCTGTTCACCTCACAGATTGTTTCTTTTGCTGAGAAGAAACTTTTTAGTTTGAATTCATCCCATTTATTGATTCTTGGTTTTAATTCTTGCGCTATAGGAGTCTTATTAAGGAAGTTGGGGCCTAATCCCACATGATGAAGATTGGGGCCTACTTTTTTTTTCTATTAGATGCAGAATCTCTGGTTTAATTTCTAGGTCTTTGATCCATTTTGAGCTAAGTTTTGTGCATGATGAGAGATATGGATTTAATTTTATTTTGTTGCAGAATTTATTTTATTTTGTTTCAGTTTTCCCAGCACCATTTGTTGAAAATGCTATCATTTCTCCATTGCATGTTTTTGGCACCTTTGTCTAATATAAGATAATTGTAATTTTGAGGGTTAGTCTCTGTGTCCTCTATTTTGTACCATTGGTCTACCACTCTGTTTTGGTGCCAATACCATGCTGCTTTTGTTACTATTGCTCTATAGTATAGTTTAAGGTCTGGTATAGTGATGCCACCTGCTTCACTCTTCCTGCTAAAGATTGCTTTAGCTATTCTGGGTCTCTTATTTTTCCAGATGAATTTCATGAATGCTTTTTCTATTTCTATGAGGAATGCCATTGGGATTTTGATCAGAATTGCATTAAATCTGTATAGTGCTCTTGGTAGTATGGTCATTTTGATAATCTTAATTCTGCCTATCCAAGAGCAAGGTAGATTTTTTCCATCTTCTAAGGTCTTCTTAGATTTATTTCTTTAGCGTCCTGTAGTTTTCATTGTATAGGTCTTTCACCTCTTTTGTTAAGTTGATTCTCAAATTTTGTTTTGTTTTGTTTTGTTTTAGGTTATTGTGAATGGGGTAGTATTTCTCATTTCCTTCTCAGAGGATTTGTCACTGATATACAGAAATGCCTTTGATTTATGGATGTTGATTTTATATCTTGTACTTTGCTGAATTCACTTACTAGTTCTAAAACTTTTGTGGTGGGGCTTTTTGAGTCTCTAGGTATAGAATCATATTGCTGGTAAATAGTGCTAATTTAAGTTTCTCTTTTAATATACATATTCCTTTAATTTCTTTCATGTGTCTAATTGATATGTCCAGTGTTTCAGGAACTATGTTGAATAGAATTGGTGAAAGAGGGCATCCCTTTCTTGTTCCAGTTTTTAGAGGAAATGCCTTTAATTTTTCTCCATTTAGAATGATGTTGGTCTGAGGCTTAGCATAGATAGCCTTTATGATATTGAGATATGTTCCTATTATCCCTAGTTTTTCTAGTGTTTTTGTCAAATGCTTTTTTGCATCTATTGAGATGATCATATGATTCTTATCTTTGAGTCTATTGATGTGATGAATTACATTTATTGATTTCCATATGTTGAACCTACTTTGCATCCCTGAAATGAATCCCACTTGATCATGGTGTACAATCTTTTTGATATGTTTTTGTATTTGATTTTTCAGAAGTTTATTGAGAATTTTTGGATCTATGTTCATTAGAGATATTGGTCTGAAATTTTTTCCTTTGATGTGTCTTTGCCTGGTTTGGGGATCATGGTGATATTGGCCTGGTAGAATGAATTTGGGATTACTGTTTATCTTTCTATTTCCTGAAATAAATTGAATAGTATTGGTATTAGTATTGGTAGAACTCAGCTGTGTATCCATCTAGTCCTGGGCTTTTCTTGGTTGGTAAGCTTTTGATGGCTTCTTCTATTTCCTCACTTAATATTAGTCTGTTTAAATTGTGTATATCTCCAGTAAGATTGGCAGCCATTATGAAGTCAAACAACAATAAGTGTTGGCGAGCATGTGGGGAAAAGGGTACACTTGTACACTGCTGGTGGGACTGCAAATTGGTGAGGCCAATTTGGAAAGCAGTATGGAGATTCCTGGGAAAGCTGGGAATGGATCCACCATTTGACCCAGCTATCGCCCTTCTCGGACTATTCCCTGAGGATCTTAAAAGAGCGTACTATAGGGATACTGCCACATCAATGATCATAGTGGCACAATTCACAATAGCTAGACTGTGGAACCAACCTAGATGCCCTTCAATAGATGAATGGATAAAAAAAATGTGGCATCTATACACAATGGAGTATTATGCAGCACTAAAAAATGACAAAATCATAGAATTTGCAGGGAAATGGATGGCATTAGAACAGATTATGCTAAGCAAAGCTAGCCAATCCTTAAAAAACAAATGCCAAATGTCTTCTTTGATATAAAGAGAACAACTAAGAACAGAACAGGGAGGAAGAGCACGAGGAAAAGATTAACATTAAACAGAGACGAGTGGGGGGAGAGAAAGGGAGAGAGAAGGGAAAGCATATGGAAATGGTAGGAGACCCTCAATGTTACACAAAATTGCATATAAGAGGTTGTGAGGGGAAAGGGGGAGAAACAAGGGAGAGAATTAAACAACAGCAGATGAGGTAGAGAGGGAAGATGAGAGGGGAGGGGAGGGGGGATAGTAGGGGATAGGAAAGGCAGCAAAATACAATAGTCACTAATATGGCATTATGTAAAAATTGTGAATGTGTAACTGATGTGATTCTGCAATTTGTATTTGGGGTAAAAATGGGAATTCATAACTCACTTGAATCAAATGTATGAAAGATGATATGTCATGAGCTTTGTAATGTTTTGAACAACCAATAAAAAAAAAGAAAAAAAAATTACTGTACATTGTAAGAAATTTGAATAAAAATAACAAAAAAGAAAAAAAATAAATTGTGTATATCTTCCTGACTCAATCTGGGCAAATCATATGACTTAAGAAATTTGTTGGTGCCTTCAATGTCTTCTATTTTATTGGAGTATAAGTTTTGAAAATAATTTCTAATTATCCTCTGTCTTTCTGTAGTGTCTGTTGTAATATTACCTTTTTCATCATGTATGGTGGTAATTTGAGTTCTCTCTCTTCTTCTCTTTGTTAGTGTGCCTAAGAAACTATTTTATTTATTTTTTCAAAGAACCAACTTTTTGTTTTGTCAATTTTTTCAATTGTTTCTTTTGTTTTAATTTCATTGATTTCAGCTCTACTTTTAATTATTTCTTGTCTTCTACTGCTTTTGCTGCTGGTTTATTCTTCTTTTACTAGGGCTTTGAGATGTAGTGTTAGGTCATTTATTTGTTTACTTTTTCTTCTTTTAAGGAATGAACTCCATGCAATAAATTTTTCTCTTAGTACTATTTTCATAGTGTCCCACTGATTTCAATATGTTGTGTCTATGTTTTCATTTACTTCTATGAATTTTTCAATCTCCTCCTTGATACCTTCTGTGACCCATTATTCATTCAGTAGCATATTGTTTAGTCTCCATGTGATGGAGAAATTTAAATTTTTTATTTTGTCATTGATTTTCAATTCCATTCCATTTTGATCTGATAAAATGCATGATAGTATCTCTACATTTTTGTATTTTCTAAGAGTTGCTTTGTGGCATATTATATGGTCTATTTTAGAGAAGGATCTATGTGCTGCTGAGAAGAAAGTTTATCCACTTGATGCAGGTTGAAATATTCTGTATATGTCAGTTAATGTAGCCTGAGACCTGTGCTGGCTTCATGAAAGAAGGTTCGAAACGTGAGAAAATGCTAGGGAGTTTTAAATTAAAGAGACAAGACTCTAATTACCTTTAAAACCAGCTCCAGGACAGCTTCTCCTAGCTCCAGCCTCCAGCCACCTAATGCGGTGGTGAGGTTTACTGAAGAGGCCAGCAAGAGAGAGAGAACATGCCAGGGAGTGGACTTTTATTGGGGAACAAAAAATTCTGGGGAAAATCCCATCCAATGAAGGTTAAAGGGGGCACCATCCCAAGGTCAGGGGCAACAATTGGGTCTTCGGGGCAGTGGCCAGACACACCTCTACATGGACAAGCCCTCGGACCTGGAGAAGGGTGGGGAAAGCTCTGACACAGCTGTGTCTAAGCGCCTCTCACCCAGCCAGGGAGGTAACTCAAATCATGTGCAAGGATGGCCTCCCACAAGTTGTCTAAGTTATTGCTTGTGTTATTGAGTTCTATAGTTTCTGTATTCAACTTTTTTTTTTTTTTTTTGAATATTTATTCAGTGGTGAGAGAGGTGTGTTAAAATCATCCAAGATTATTGTGTTGTGGTCAATTTGACTTTTGGACTTGAGTAGAATTTGTTTGATGTACATAGCTGCACCATTGTTTGGGACATTTATATATTGTTGGTGTATGGTTCCCTTGAGCAGTATGTAATGTCCATCTTTATCCCTTTTGATTAACTTTAGCTTGAAGTCTACTTTATTTGATACAAGGATGGAAACTTCTGCTTGCTTCCACAGTCCATGTGAGTGGTATGATTTTTTTTCAACCTTGTACCTTTAGGCTGTGTATGTCTTTTCCTGTCGGATGAGTCTCCTGGAGGCAGCATATTATTGGGTATTTTTTAAAAATCTAGTCTGCTAGCCTATATCTTTGATCAGTGAGTTTAAGCCTTAACATTCAGGGTTATTATTGAGACATGGTTTGTATTCCCAGTCATATTTGTTTATTTTTGTTATTTAACTTGATTTTCTTCTGTGATTTGTTTTCCCTTTAGGGTACTACCTCCCTTTGCTGATTTTCATTGTTGTTTTTCATTTCCTCTTCATGAAATTTTTTTTTTGCCAAGGATGTTTTGTAGTGCCCATTTTCTAGCTGTAAAGTCTTTTTACCTTTTATTTTTCATGGAAGGTTTTTATTTCATCTTTGACTCTAAAGCTTAATTTTGCTGGGTACAAGATTCTTGGTTGGCATCCATTTTCTTTCAGAGCTTGATATATGTTGTTCCAGGATCTTCTAGCTTTCAGAGTCTGTGTTGAAAAATCTGCCATTATCCTAATTGGTTTTCCTTTATATGTAATTTGATTACTTTCTTTCTTGGCTTTTAAATTCTCTCCTTATTCTGTATGTTGGGCATTTTTATTATAATGTGCCTTTGTGTGGATTTGTTGTGATTTTGTGCATTCAGCGTCCTGTAGCCTTCTTGAATTTGGATTTCTAATTCATTATTCATGCTTGGAAACTTTTCTTATCTTATTTCTTTAAATTGATTGTTCATTTCTTTGGTTTGGACCTCTATGTCTTCCTGTATCCCAATAACTCTTAAATTTGGTCTTTTTATGCTATCCAATATTTCTTGAGTGTTCTGCTCATGGCTTCTTACCATTATCATTGTGTGGTATATGTTCTTTTTAAGATTATACATTTTTCTTCCTTGTCTAATGTCCTATCTTCCAAGTGGTCTACTTTGTTGGTGATGCTTTTATTTGAGCTTTTAATTTGGTTTATTGATTGTTTTATTTCAAGGATTTCTGTTTTTTTTTTTTTTTTTTTTTTTGTATAACCTCTATTTCCCTGTTGAGGTGATCTTTTGCTTCCAGGATTTGTTTGTGTAGCTCATTGTTGAAGTGATCTTTCACGGCCTATATTTGCTTTCGTATATCTTCCTTGAGTTCACAGAACATTTTAACCATGTATATCCTAAACTCTTTCTCTGTAATTTTTTCTGTTATGGCTGCCAATGATTGTAATGATGTGGAATCTTGATTTGTTTTGGGCACTTTCTTCACTTGTCTTTTTATGTTGCTTGTGTGTATTCCTTTTCAGCTCTGTGGTCTGGGGTGTTATCATGTTTACCCTATATATTTGTAGTGCTCTTGTAGAGATCCAAGATTCCTCCTTTGTGAGGAAAGGCAATGTTAACAGATCCCAGTATTGACAATATATCACCTATGAACAATTTGTTGTTATTCATACATTTACAGTTTTGTCTCATTGTACAGAAATGTTGGATTCAATTATTATCTGAAATATAATCAGTAGTTTTGTAAAAACGTTTACGGTTTCTGATGGTGAACAATGAACTGGGGGTGGGGCGTAGGACAATATACTGAGAAGGAAGCATATGAGGATATAGAGTTAATATATCTTAGGAAATGTGAAAAAGAAGTCTAATGAAGAGGGTTAGTAGCAAGCAAATAGGCAGAAAGTAATTTAGGGTAGACTAGTGCATGGGAAGATAGTAGAGTACATAAAACAAACACATTTATGTATATAGAAAAATACAGAATGTTAAAATAGTAAAATTTTCAGGGGGAAAGAAAAATGAAAGAAGAAAAAAGAGAAAAAGGGGAATATACAACATATATTATATATATATATATTATATTATATAGTATATAGTATATAATAATATACTATATTATAGTATTCAGATGACTCAGTACTCAAAATCCCATTTCATGCAAAGTTCTTGGTTTCATATATGTTGGGGATGTGAGGCCTGGAGGATAGAAGAGTAGAAGAGAAAGAGCAAAAAAAAAAAAAAATACTCAAAAGGAGAAATCAGGGTTGTTGCTAGTTTTAGAGATCTGTGTCTTTCCTGCTTCTCTTCTCATCCAATAGGTTGGTTTGTCTGTTGTAAGCTGGTGTCTCTGCCCTCAGGATGGTGGAGGCAACCAGAGTGGGAAGACTGGTCCTGGTGTAGGGTATCTGGGAGCAGGGAATGCTACCTGTCAGTCCCTGCAGGGAGATTGCACTTCACGAATCTCTTTTTGGGACTGCTTGTCTGACTTTGGAACCCAGTACTATCTCCCTCTCTTGCCTGGAGATTTTTCAATTCCTGGTCTCTCTGTTAGGCTCCAAACATTAGTCCCATCTCCCTCTTACCTAGCAGTGCCCACACCAAGGCTCACACCAGGTGTGTAGCACCCTGGTCGCACTGCACACCTGCCCAACTGAGAGCATTTTTTGTGGTGGGTCACTGGGCTGAGTTATCACCAGTGGGCAGTGGCAGGGAGTTGGATACCTGGTACCTGGCCAGATGGAGAATCCATCTGGGAGCTGCCCCCACCCAACATGGTGAGAAAGGTTATCCAAGATGGAGGTAGTCTGTTTCCAGCACTGGGGTTTCTGGTGAGGTGGGGGGAGCCAGGCAGTGGCGTTGTGCTGTATGTAGGTAGTAGCTGAGTGACCTGTGTGGGAGCATAGCGCAGTCTGGAGTTCTGCAGAGGTGCTGATAGGTGATTCTTCTAAGATGCTTGCGAGCCATGTGTGGGCTAGAACTGTGGGCTTTGGGTTTTGGGAGCCAGGTGTCCGGAGTCCTACTTGAATGCTGAGTCCTACTTGAATGCTCGAAGCCCAGCATGGGGGTCACAGTGCTGGTGATTTCTGCAGCAATCAGCTGTAGAGGAGTCCTCTTACACTCTGCAGTATTCTGACTAGGTGAGATCTGGGTCAGAGAGCAACATGACATGCTGCTTCCCTCTGGCCCGCCATCTTCCTTCCCGGAAAACTCTTTTAAGTCTTAAAAAAAAAAAAAAGAAAAAAAGTAATCAACTGGGAGTAATGGAGCATGTGTATAATTCTAGTAACCCAGGAGGCTTGGGCAGGAGGATCACAAGTTAAAGGCCAGTTTGAGCAACTTAGTGAGGTCCTAAAAAATTCATCTCAAACTAAAAAATGAAAAGGGCTGGGGATGTAGCTCTGCGTTGGATTCACTCCTGAATATGATAAATAAATAAATAAATAGATAAATAAATAGATAAATAAATAAATAAATAAATAAATAAATAAATAAATAAAATAGAAGAGAAAAGGAAAAAAATCCTTAAATGAAACATTGCTTTTTATATTAAAACCTAAAAACAATTTATTTTCCTCAAATATATGATTCCATCCTGTTCTTAGAAAAGAAACTTTTTTAACATATAGAAACTACATAATTAGAAATCCACTTAAATTTTAAGCTATCCATGTATTTAGCATAATAATAATACCCTATGTTGAATTCATAAGAGTTTAATAACCTTTTAAAATTAAACTTCTGATGAGTTTTTAATGAAAATGAAAAAGCCCTAATTATTACAGAAAGCATAGGTTAAGGATTAAATGATGGTTCTCTAAACTCTTGAGTATGTAGCTGCTATTTTTTTTTTCAGTGCAGCTATTTTTTCCCCCTGGACCCAACATATACAAGGCCACCCCAAGCTACACTCAAACCTTGTGCTATGTATTGATTATGTGTTCTTGCAAGGAGAACATGGCCTCTGGCAGCTATACCATGGCTAAATTTGGCTACAGGATTGTTCCTATTTTCAGCCACAGGGAGCAGTATCTCTGAGTTGACAGATGAACAGAAGTAGTATGATTGGATAAAGAGTATCAAAAATATAGTGAGATAGGAGGAATAAATTTGAGTGTCCAACAGTGGAGTTTAGTCTATACTATGGCATAGTCTAGTATATCTAGTCACATACACACACAACATTTTATTTATCCATTTTTCTGATGATGGGCACCTAGGCTGGTTCCATAACTTGGCTATTATGAATTATGCTGTTCTAAACATTGGCATGCACTTATCAGTATAGTATGTTGATTTTAATTATTTTAGATAAATACCAAAAAGCAGGAGAGCTGGGTAATATAGTGCTTCCATTCCTAATCCTTTGAAGAATCTACATACTGCTTTCCAAAGCATTTGCACTAATTTGTATAACTATAACATTTCCCCATAGCCTTGTCAGCATTTATTATTACTCATAGTCTTGAGGATTGCCATTTTAGACAGAGAGTAATTTGTTTCTCTGATTGCTTAGGATGTTGAGCATTTTTTCATATATTTGTTGGTTATATGCATTTCTTCTCTTGAGAAATTCCATTTAGTTAATTTGCATATATGTGTGTGTGTGTGTGTGTATATATATATATATAAAGTTTTTTTGAGTTTTTTGTATATTCTTGATATTAATCCCCTATTGGAAGCAGAAGCATGGCTAACAAAGATTTTATCCCACTGTGTAGGCTTTCTGTTCACACTCTCGTTTCCTTTGCTGTTATTTGTTACTTGTATTTATTTGTATTTGTTACTGTCTCATTTATTGACTTTTGGTTATGAACTTTGGATTCTTGTTAAGAAATTTGGTTCCCGAGCCAATATGTTGTAGTGTTGAATTTGTTTTCTTCTAGCAGTTGCAGTTTGTGGTTTAATTCCCAGGTATTTGATTCATTTTGAGTTGATTTTTATTATCATTCTTTCACTAGGATATCCAGATTTCCTGGCATCAATTGTTTAAAAGCTGTCTTTTGTCCAATGAATGTTTTTGTCAACATTGTCAAGGATCAGATGACTATATCTATGTGGATTTTTCTCTGTGTCTTCTACTCTTTCCATCTTATGAGGTCTCTTCAATTTCTTTCCTCAGAGTTCCATAAATTTCATTTCAAAGATCTTTTACCTCCTTGGTTAGATTTATCCACCTCCACCCCCCCCCCCTTTTTTTTTTTCATTGAGGCTTTTGTGAATGGAATTGTTTTTCCAATTTCTCAGAAGATTCATTTTTGAAATATAGGAAAGTTATTGATTTTTGTATGTTAATCTTACACCTTGTTACTTTGATAAATTTGTTGATCAGCGTGCTGGTGGAGCTTTTGGGATCTTTTAGATATAGGATCATGTCATAAGCAAATAGAGATAATTTGACTGATCTCTTTCCTATTTGTATCCCCCTTATTTCCTTCCCCTGCTAATTGCTCTGGCAAGAAATTCAAGATGTCTTTGTCTTGTTCTGGATTTTAGAAAAAATAATTTCAGATTTTATTTTTTCATTCAATATGATATTGCCTTTAGATTTGTCATTTATGGCCTTTATGATGTTAAGGTAATTTTTCCCTTGTTTCTTCTGTGTTCTTAACACCAATGAGTGCTAAATTTTCTTAAAAGAGTTTTTCTGCATTAATTTCAATGATTATATGATTTTTGCCTTGAATTTTATTTATATGATCAATTACATTTATTGATTTTCAGGTTGAATCAGCTTGTACATCCGGAATATAACCAATGGTGTATAATCCTCTTAATGGGTTTTTGAACATAGATTGCTACTATTTTATTAAGGATTTTTACATCTTTGTTCATCAAGGATATTTGTCTGTAGTTTCCTTTTCTTTATGTGTTATTTGATTTTGATATCAGGATCTAACTGGCTTCATAGAATGAATTTGAAAATTGTCTATCCCTTTTTATTTCATGGAACAATTTGGAGAGGATTGGCATTAGTTTTTCTCTGAATATCTGGTGGAATCAGCTGAGAATCCATCTCATCCTCTGCATCTCTTTCTTGGCAGTCCTCTAATTATAGCTTCAATCTTGTTGCTTGCTATTGGTCTGTTTAGATTTTCTCTATTCTCTTGGTTTAATCTGGGTAGGCCATATGTATCTAGAAATTTGTCAGTGTATTCTGGATTTTTCAATTTACTGAAATATGTTTTCAATATACATCCTAATCATTCTTTGGATTTCAGAAGTATCTGTGGTGATATCTCCTAATTTATCTTTAATTCTGTGGATTTGGGTTTCTCATTTTTTGTTTGTTATTTTTGCTTTGTTTTGTTTTGTTAGTTTGACTAAGGGTTTTTAAATCTTGTTTTTATTTTCAAAAACCATCCTTTGTTTGCATTGATCCTTTGAATTTTGTTTATTCTCAATTTTAATTATTTTGTTTCTAACCTTAATTACCCCCTCTCTGCCACTGGTTTTGGAATTAGTTTGCTCTTGCTTTTCCAAGGCCTTCTCATGTAACATTAGATAATTTATTTAGGAATTTTTTTTAAAAATGTAGATACTCATTGCTATAAACTTTCATATTAGAACTGCTTTCATACTGTCCCAGAAACTTTGATATCTTGTATCACTGTTCTTATTTATTTATAAGAATTTTTTTTTACTTATTTTTGATTTTTCTGTGACCAATTCCTCATTAAAATGCACATTATTCAGTCTCCATATCTTAAAATGGTTTCTGTTTTTTATCTTGTTATTGATTTCTAATTTAATTCTATTTTTATCTGATAAAATATTCCATTCTAATCTGATCACTTTTTTTTTGTATCTGCTAAGATTCGCATCATGTCCTAAAATATATTCTATTTTGCAGAAGGTTCCATGTGCATCTGAGAAGAAAGTGAATTTGGTTGCTGATGGATTAAATATTCTATAGATGTCTGTTAGGTTCATTTGATAAATATTTTTTTAGATCTGAAGTGTCTTTACTTTTTTATGATCTATCTATTGCTGATAGAGGTGTCTTAAAATTACCCAGTATTATTGTATTGAGACCTATCTGAGTATTTTGTAAAGGGTTTGATTTATGTAAGTAGGTACTTCCACTTTTGGGGCATTATTATTTATAATAGTTATATCTCATTGTTGGATACTTGCCTTAATCAGTAGGATTTGAATATATTTGTCTCTTCTGATTTATTTTGGTTTGACATCTACTTTGTCAGGTATGAAGGTAACTATTCCAGCATGATTTTGTTCTCCATCTTTTCCCATCCTTGCACCTTCAGACTTTGAATGTCTTTGCCTGTAAGATTAGTCCTTTCTAAACAACGTGTGGTTGGGTTTTGTTTTTTTTAATCCTCTTTGATAGTCTATGTCTTTTAATTGAAGTGTTGAGGTGATTAATATTCAATGTTATTACAGACAGGTGATTATTATTTTCTCCCACTTTAGTTTATTTCTAATGTTTAATTCAGGCTTCATTCTTCTCCATTCCCTTATACCAATATTTGATTTTTATTTCTTCTGCATGCAATATTTCATTAAGTATTTACTATAGTGCTAGCGTAGTAGCCATAAATTCTTTCATTTTCTGCTTATTTTTGAAGGTTTTTATTTCACTTTCAATTTTGAAGGATAGCCTGCTGGATATAGCAACCTTGGTTAGAAACCATTATCTTTCTGGGCTTGGAATATATTATTCTAAGCCCTACTACCTTAAAGTGATGGGACTAAGATCACAAGAAACTCTGATTAGCTTACTTCTAAATGTGATCTGCTTTTTTCTCATGTGGCTTTTATAATTCTATCTTTGTTCTGTATATTAGACATTTTAATTATAATATGTCTTAAAGAGCACCTATTTTATTTTTTGTCTACTTGGGGTTCTAAATGCTTCCTATATTTGGGTTTCCATATCATTTAGTAGGTTTGGAAATTTTTCTGATATTATCCCACTGAAAAGGTTGTGCATTTGTTTAATTTGTATTTAATGCCTTATCCTAAGACAATGATTCTTAGATACTGTATCTTATATTATCTGATTGTTTTAATATTCTTGTCATGGTCTCTTGTCATCTTTTATTTTTCTTATTGCTGACTGTGTATATGTGAAACTATATAACTTCAAATTACATACTTGTTTAGATGCCTAAAAAATCTGTTTTCTATGTGCTCTAATCTATTGGAAATGTTTCAATTGAATTTTTAATATCATTTATTGAGTGTTTCATTGTCAGAGTTTCTGTTTTGTTATTGTTTCAGATCTCTATTTCTTTATTGAAATGTTCTTTAATTTTCATTATTGTCTTTATTAGTTTGTTCCTTAGATCTGCTTTTGGTTCATTGTTTATTTAATTTTTTTTTTGTTGTTGTTGTTGATGGACTTTATTTTCTTTTATTTTTATGTGGTGCTGAGAATCGAACCCAGTGCCTCATGCAAGCTAGGTGAGCATGCTACCACTGAGCCACAACCCCAGACCCAAGCCACAACCCCAGCCCCTCATTAGTCATTTTAACTATGAATTTTCTTAATTCTTTATTCAACATTGACTTCACTGTGTTGTCAATGGGGTTAGGTAAAATCTCATAAGCTATTTGGAGTGACTTGTTTTATTGCTTTTTCATATTAGTTATATTACCTCCCATCTGCTGTGATGATTATCTCTTCTAATTTTATTCAAGGAAATTTTTAGTGAACTTGTTTCTCTTTACTGAAAGCCCTATGCTGGGTGAATATCTAAGTGTCAATACTCCCACTCATGTGTATCCACTGTTTTGCAGAGAGAAGACACTAAACCTTATCAACGGCAATCACCTCAGAACAAAACCATGCAGTAATAAACTGTAAGGAAAAAAACTTAATGAAATGGATCTCCATAATATCTCCAAGGGTAAGATGGGAGTAATGTTCTTGAAGGGGTTAAGAAATTAGAAATTAAAGATAATAAAACTACTATTAAACTATAGAGTTGTTGAAAAGGAAAGAGAAATAATGGGCAAATAAAAAAGAAGAAAAGAGAAAAATAAAAGAGGATAAACTAACATTAAAATGAATTATAATGATGGGGGGGTGGGATTGGGACAGAAACCAATCACACAAGAGGGAAAAGAGAGATTAAGAGGAGCAAGTGTTAAGTAAGCCTGAGTGAGCTAAGAAACCAAAGATAGAAAGATTGTAAGTAATGCTTTAAAATATCAGAAGAAATACAATCAACTGGGTTGAGGACTATTATATCAAAGAGTAAGGAAAAAAATTAATTCAATATGGAAAACAATATGTTTAAGATCAAAACTAATAGTAGAATTTTCTAATGATATTATACACTGAGCTATTTGAGGTGGGGAAATTTCTTATTGAGTTTTCCTGATTTGGATTTCGTCAGGATTTGGGACCTTCAGAAGATCCCCATGGTACCTCTAAGTTTCCCTGGATGTGGAGGTAGCAATCACATCAGCACACCTCTGATTAGGAGACCTCCTCTAATTTTTGGTGTGTCTATGCACATACTAATTTTCTGGAAGGTCAGAGAAGACAGTTCCTAATTGACTGAAACTTAGCAGTGATGTTAATTCATAGGAGATGCAGTCTTTATGCCCTCCTGAAGAAAAAAAAAAGTACATGTATGTATCCAGAGCTGTCACATCTGATATAGGCTCCCTTGTGTGTATTTTTGGAATGTGTGGGGTGTTGCAGATTAAGGTAGAGGTACAGTGATCTGGCTGAAATAGTGCTGGGTGGCCTGTGGGGGTGCAGGGTTGCTGCCTCCTCTGTGGCTTCTATCTGGGAAGATGGGGGCAGTGGCTGGTGTCTGTGAGATGCTCTTCAGTAAGCTCCTTTGTGGGGTATTTTGCATTGCTTATGCACAATGTTCTCCATTGGCTGCTTGGGGTTAACCTCAGGAAATGCCTTCTGTGGGGGTCCCTGAGTCTGAATGGGTTTCATATTAGCTGGTAACTCTGCGATTTGTGGCTGTATATTGCTGGGGCACAGGAGCTTCTTCCTGGTTGCTGAGTCCCTCAGCCAGCCTCTGCTGCTTATTAGCTAGCCCAGAGGCTCAAAACTGCAAGCTTAGCAGGCCCTGGGTTTTATGGCCCTTCCTGTTAGGTGCAGGAGTGCAGGGCCTAAGGCTGTCACTGGTTGCTATGGATCACTGAGTCCCTCTGCTGGGGCTTGTTTTTAAAGCACTTGGAGACTGCAGTTGTGAGGCTGTGAATCCCAGCTCTCTGTGGGAAGTCTGCACATTATTTTAGCATAATAGCCTTCACTCTGGGGCTGCAGGTCACTAGAAACTTTTTTACTTGTTTTGTGGTGGGTATTATATCTTCAGTGGGGAAAAAGTAACTATTTATTAAATCATGGATAATAATCAGTTGTGTGTTGAATGGCACGCAGGAGCTTATTTCCCAAATAAACTCATAAAATCTAAGAGGAGAGACAAGAACACCCACTGTCTGTTTTTTTTTTTTTTTTTTTTTTAAGTGCTGTAGGCAAGGTACAACTCATAGACATACAGAGATGAGAAAAGAATCACTTTCAGTGTGAGTGAGCAAAAACACATCCTGGAAGAGAGTGTATTTTCATTTAGTTATTCATTCAACAAACATGAACCCACCTGCCCAGACGGGTTCATCTCAGGAGCACAATAGTGAAAGCCAACATGTAATTGGGATAGTGAGTACATCACAAAATTTTCCCAAAGGTGGTATGATAATTAATAAAATTAGAAAAAGATATCAGTCACTAATGTGAGATAATACAGAGATTAAGACTTCCATCATTGGACAGGGCCAGGAATATCAGCTCGGCAGTGATTTGGCCATCCATAAAGTCATTTAAATGTACATTTGTGGTACAATTAAATGTACCTCCATGGTTTAGTATTCCCAGATAAATCAGAGGAAGTAAAATGTTTCACTAATGTAAATAAGTACTAGAATGATAACTACTGTGTCATTGAACACATAAAAATATATTGTAATAACTTATTTATTTCTTAGATTTGCACATTACTTAAAGGAATAATAGGAAGATTATTTTTTAAAATTCCTAATACATTCTGAAATTATCTTCCTTTTGCCCTGTAACTTATATGATTTTTTTTTTGTTTTGCCATCATTAATGATGTATAATAGATATCCAATAAACAACTTAGAGTATACAACTGCTAAGTTTTGGACATATGTCCATACTCAGAAAGTTATCACTGCAACCAAGATAATGAACACATCTATCATGCCCAAAAGTGTCCTCATGTCCCTTGGTAATTCCTTCTTCCTGGCCCTCCCCCAACCTCAGGCAACATAGTTCTGCTTTCTGTGACAATATTTGCATTTTCTAGAGTTTTATATAGATGAAATCATACAATATGTAATCTTATGTATGGTTTCATTTTTTCAGCATAATTGCCTTGAGATTCATCTATGTTATAGTGTGCAAGATGAAATTGTGTAAAAATGATCTTATCTATAGGATGATTAAAAATTAATAAATTCACATTATATTATATTATATATAGTATATATAATATAATCCTAATATATTAAAATAATAGTTCACTCATTAACTTTACTAACTAAACAATTCCCATTAGATGAATAACTGATATAGAATTTTTAACAAAAATATCTTTAGATCCTGTAACTATCCTAATTTTTCCTATTCATTAAGGTTTTTTTTTTTTTGTGTGTGTGTGTGTGTATGTTTCCTCATTGCTAAGAAGCAAGGACAGCTTGCATATCAAAACAACAAAATAAAACAAACAACCCCCCCCCATGATACAGCAAAGAGGAAAACATGGACAAGGATGTCATTGTTGTGGGAGGTCATCAAGCTTTGAGTGATCCTGAGGACCATTTCATATTCTAGGTCCCTCTGTTTTCAGTATGATCTCTTTGATTCATTAGATTCTTAGAACAGTAAAGTGATCCAAATCTACTTTCCTAAGGGACATGAGCCTGCACAGGCTAACCCAAATAACATTTCAAAGTCTTTTATGAATTTCTCCCACTGGACATAGAGTATTTGAAACAGGGTTCAAGGATTTCCTGGGCATTACACATATTCATCCCTAGCCTTAGTGTAGGCCAGAAGATCAATGATTTCAGTCCACATTAGAATCTACTTTTTACAAGTTCATGTGGAGGTCCAAAGAACCTTGAATGACAGTAAGTTTCATACATGATTTCCAATTCAGTAGGAGCTATCATATGTGCCCGGTGAGTCATTTTTCTTTAGGAGTTGTTCCTTCATTGGATGTTTCCAGTGATGCAAAACCCAAAGCCATAGTGGCAGAAAGAATAGGCCCAATGAAGCACAGAATGACTCCACCTTCACAGCTACCCCTGAATACCACTCTACTGTCCACCTCTAACTTCTGTGGCAGACTCGGAAATCATAGATGCTCCCCACACCCACCACAGTGGAATTATCTGTTTTTCCTGTGTGCTACAGTTTGGACTTTGAGAGTCCTCTAAAAGCCCTTATGTTGCAGACTTTGTCACCAACCTGTTGTAATGTTGAGAGGTATGGAACCTTTGGGAATGGGTCTTAGTGAAAGATAGTTGCATTATTGAGGCAGTGCATTTAAAGTGTATGTTGGGATGTTTGTCTCTTCTCCTCTCTTTCCTTTTGCTTCCCAGTCTCTTGAGGTAAATAGTGTCCTCCACCATGAACTTCCATCACAATGTGCTGCCTTGTCACAGGTCTAATAGCCATAGAGCCAAATGACCACAGATTGAAACCTATGAAATTAAGACTCAAAATGAACCTTTTCTCAAGTTGATTTTTTTTAGTATTTTTTGATATGACAGTAGACTAAGGTCACCCTATACTCATCCCAAGTCTGAGAAATTGATTTCCAGAGTCCAGTCCAAGAACCTGAAACATTATATATATGAGGGATTTCTCAAAAACTAAGGGGACATATGGGCAGAGTTTAACTAAGATGACAACATCTGCTATTGCATGTCCCTACCTAGAGATCAGTTATGATTTGATTTCATCCTTATCACCTTTCTTGACATGGTCTTATACTCAGCACTGAGTTAATCCTTCAGAGTAAATCAATTTATCCACTACCTGATTATTACTTTAAAGAATGTTGTACAGCAGGAAGATGCTTCTGGGATTATTTAATTAAGTTCCCTCATCTTTCTTTCTTTCTCTTTCTTTCTTTCTTTCTTTCTTTCTTTCTTTCTTTCTTTCTTTCTTTCTTTCTTTCTTTCTCTCTCTCTTTCTTTCCCTTCCTTCCTTCCTTCCTTCTCTCTCTCTCTCTCTCTCTCTCTCTCTCTCTCTCTCTCTGTCTCTGTCTGTCTTTCTTTCTTTCTTCTCTGAGGATTGAACCCAGGGCCTTGAGCATGAGAGGCAAGCACTCTACCAACTGAGCTGTACCCCCCGCCCAACACTTTTCTTTTTTAGCTGAATAGACCCATCAATTACACTGAACTTGCTTATCCTCTATATATTTATGAGCATATTGTGGGTATGGATTAAGTTTTACAGTGATTGCAGTGATTATCTACTTACCCAAACTCATTTCTCTTTCAATACTCTTGTTTAATAAAAGTTTCACCTGGTACAAGTTTGTAGATATCCACCTTGATAAAATCCTACTAGAACTCGTGCTTTGAGCTCTCCTAAAGCCAAGATCCATCCCATAGTCCCAGTGTTCTGTTCAGATACATATAAATCTGTGTGGAAATAAGAACCCCAGGGAATTTATGCCTGGACTGCCACCAACCTCAGTCTTTTTTTTTGTTATTTTATTTTTCTTTTCTTGTTCCTGGTTCATTCAACAAGTGCATGTATCACATTGGAAGAAACACTATGATGACTTTTAGATTAAGAATGAAACTATAAAGTTTCAAATATATTGAACCCCAAATATACTTTGCCAAATACTATAATGCCATACATTCAATAGTGTAAAAATACAGGTACTTCTAAATACAAAATAAAAAAACTATAAAAATGTTTCTTGGAGTAATACAACTTATTAAATCTGGTGAATTAGGAGATCAAAGTGTTTCTTTTTCTGTTGTTTTTTTTTAATTTCAACATTTCTCTTGTAGACATAGAATGGGAAAATGCATCATATAACTTAAGAATAAAATTTAAAATGTTTTAAAATGCATTGGAATCTATTATAGCCACTTAGCATTATGAAGTACCCATTATTAAAGAATGAGCATTGTGTCCAATCTATGTCATTAAGTTTATCACCATTAGAAGTTCTTTATCTTCATTGTAGTTCATCAGTAGACTGAAGTGTAGATAAAATGAAATCAATATTTTTAGAAAGTACTCTGGGAAAAGAAAGGGACATGGGTGAGGGCTTAAAATTTAGTCTTCATTTGATGTCAGTCATAAGAATTGTAATTGAGGACCTTTGACCAATCCAGTCTTGCATGACCTTGGGCAAGTTATGAATTCCACTGTTCTTCAGGGTTCTCACTGATAATGTTCATGGCTTTGAAATCTCTAAATTCTGTTCCTGCCTGTGAAACTGATACCATCAGCTAAGCACTACCTTACTTTGCTCAGCAAAGCGCTCCTAATCCTCAATGAATCTCTTGAATTCTTGGGCAAAGATCTTTCCTATTTACTCATCTAAGCTATGCTGAAGGGGATCAGATAGTAAAAGCTTTCTGGCAGGATATAAAGTATTTTAGTGAATGACCCTTGGTTCTATTGTCAGTCAAACATTGCCAAATTTGTCAATTTGTAATTGGAATATACTGGAGTTAACAGTACTTACAAAAACAAAATTTCACAAAATAATGCATGTTATACAGTAATTGACAATTTTTGTTTTTAACTCAGTGTCTCTAAACTTCCATTAAAACTTTTTTTTTTTTTTTTTTTTTGGATAAGATGTAAGTAAGTCTTCCATGGGAAAAAAAATATTTCTGCTACAGGTGATGTGAAAGGACTAATTCCAATTTTTAAGCTGTCTTTTCAATATTTCAGTCTCTAACAAGGGAGATTAGAAAACCTACTTAAAATTTTACATTCTAAAAGAATGAAATATTATAAAGTAACATAATAAATTGGGCATCTGCTTTTCCATTGTTCCTCAATAGCAATTAACTTTAATAGAAAATCAACGAGTATTCGAGGAGAAAAATGCACTTCATTGCATTATTCTTTATTGTACATTGAGCTTCGGAGATATTTCATGTCTAAAATAGGAAATGTAGCATGCTTGAATTCACAAAATGAGTAAGAACCATGATCAGTGGTACTTCTAAAAACAATCAGTTTCCCCAGAAAATAAGCAACTGAGCAGACACATAATCAGAACAGGGTGGTTACAATTTTATACTAAGAATTATTTATCCTAACAATGCTTTCCAAAAACATGAAATTGAATAAATTATATTATAAGTCATCTTTGTTTCACCTTATAAATTGAAGATTCCTTCAAATAGATAATTTTAGAGAATACAGTATTAGAATGTATGAGTACTTTGAACATTTAAGAAATGTTTAATAAGTAAAAGTTATTTCATTGTAAACATTTAGGGCCATTTAACTGAAAGTCTTTCAAATCACTAATCTTGAAGTAAATAGGAAAAATTGTCCATTCCAGTCAAAGTCCAGGACCTTGGCATCTGGAACAAAGAATTGAGTGAGACACACAGAAGTAACAGAGTACAGATTTATTGAAGGTAAAGATAGCACTCCATTAGGTAGAATGAAGCAGAGAGAGAGAGAGAGAGAGAGAGAGAGAGAGAGAGAGAGAGAGAGAGAGAGGAGAGAGAGAGAGAAGAGAGAGGCTCAAGGCCTCAATGCTCAATGTCTGGAAACTAGGGACTAATATCCTGAACTGGACGCATTATCTTCCTTATAAAAACTTGTTTGAAAAATTTACCCCATTTTCTCCCATTGGTTGTCTTATGATACCTGATTAGAATATTTTCCACCCCCCCAACCATATGTTACTTTAGAAAACCTAATTAGAATATTGCCCACATTACTTCCATTGGTCATTTTAAAATTTGAACCTGTTGTGGGAGTTGTCTCAGTGGCTGGATTTGTCATGGTAATAGGATTCATTGTAAATAGGACAGGACTCATTTTCTAGTCCTGACCTCCATGGGCTTCTTTCTAATACCCTGTCTCTGCCTTTTGGTGTTCCTGAACTCCTAACTTACAAAATCAATAATTTGTGGGTTTTGTCTTAAAAGTCTCTAAAGTCACAACTACATTTTCTAATACTTGTGGTTGTAAACTTACAGTAGGAATTTTTCTGTTGTTTCAGGACCCAAGAAGTTTTCAGTGGAACTATTTTCAAACTAGAGTTCATTTCAGACAGGATGGAGCTGATTCATTGCCATAGTTATGGTGATTTAATCATGGAGAAATAGCCTAAAAATATCTGGTCAAAGTAATGACTGGAACTTGCATAATGGCTAGGTGAAATGTTGCTGTTTCTCTCCATGCCAGCTATTTATGGGTGTGGGGCATGGGATGGCTATGCTTTCCTCTGCCATGAGCAAAGGCCCTGGACTCTTAATGCCAGAACAAGGAGAAGAGTGCTGAGATAATGGAGCTGAAGCTCTAATTAACTCTGCTTGAAACTTGACAATGTCTAGGACCATATACATACAAGTTATATTCAATTTAACAATTGAAATATATATATATATATATGTGTATATATATATATATATATATATATATATATATACATATATATATATATATATATTTACATAATGAATATGACAGGTTTTTGAGTTATCAATATCAGTTTAAAAAACATTGTTCCTAATGGAAAAACTAGATTGTTATTTTAGAAATCATTAAATTTAAAATTTGAGATGACTAGCCATTTAGAAGTTGAATATGCAGACTTTGAAGTAATTAGTAATGTGTTTAAAGAAATATTTCCTTTTTAACAGGCTGAATCAGACTTCCTTTTTAAAAATATTATTAAAGCTTTCTATGTCTTTTATACAAATACTATTGACTATTAAGTCAATGCTGAATGAGAAACATCATCCTAAAGAATTATTTATGTAGACTTTAATTAATCTTTATTATAAATATACATCATTCATATGTGTATCTGTATATTTATACATTTTTAAATACATTAGGACAAAATAGTTTGGTTTATTTATCCTATATTCCTGGCATTTACCAAAATTCATACCCTGCCTGCTAAATAAATACCTCCTAAATAAATAATGATGCAGTTAAATACTGCATTGCATGGTTTTTGTAGAAAGAAGTGGGTACAGGGGTTAAAAAATGTACCCATTTCTTTAAAAAAAAATGTTTAGTAGGGTGCTTTGGCCAGATGGATGTGAATCCCAATATAGTTGTGCTAATTTCTAGCTGAGCCATTTGAAGACATTATATGCATTTCCTTTCCTTAGGAGAATCATTATAGGTCCTATTTTATAGGTCCTATTTTATAGAATGTCACTCATTCTTCCTATTTTTCCTATGCAAATATTTTTGTGGATTATGAGCAACCTTGCATTCTCTTTTCTCAACTTTTCTAATTGGAGAGAATATAAGCATATATTTAGTAAAACTACACCTAAAAATAGAACAGCAAATAAAAGTAATAAAGTCTTTAAGTATCAAGAGCTCTACCATCATAAATCTAAGTAGCTATCAGTGGAATTGGCATTTTGTGATTACTATTCTCTTTGTTTAAATCAAATGAAATGAGGAGACAAATCAATTATGTTATATATTAAAATTGTAGTAAGTTTGAGAAATATTACAACAATTAATCCTCTTTGAGGACAAAATTAATCTGTTTTCTAAATTTATGAATCTTTTATAATGCGAATTTTATACAATCTTTCATATGACTCAATCCAGTAAGTGCCCTAGACTGTTGATGAAATAACATTTAATTCTAGCAGAGTCATTTTAGGAAGCTCTCTCAGATCATAAAATTTATGTTACAGTGTACAGGTTCTCTATGCCTGAGACTAGTAGAAAAATAAGCTTTGATCAATCTGCATGTATGGGGCTGGGGATGTAACTCAGTGAGGGAGTAACTGCCTAGTATGTGCAAGATCCTGGGTTCTATCCCCAGCATCATTAAAAAAGGATGTATATACTTTATTTTCCCCCTCTTCTAGTCATCAAAAGATACATTCATAAAGCATAAAATTATTTTCCTGTGTCCTGGTTAACCCCGTTCTGTGCAATGTGGTGACCGGTAGGGTAACTACTTGCTTCTGTCACATGAGCTTGGACTGGCAGCTGCTAAAATTCTTTAGCAATCTCTTGATATGTGGAAGTTACCTGCCCCCTCTCCCTGGTATATATCAGTGGAGTCTTCCTGTTTTTCAATAAAATACACAATGTTTTTTAGGTTATAGATAAGTAGTTTGTTTTCTTTAAAAAAATCATTCTTTTTTTTTCAGTAGTTGATATTCTGATCATTTTCACTGGTCTTATCCTCACATCATTCTCTATTTTATTTCTCATATTGGCTCCTGAGCTGTCATTCTACACTGTGGGTCTGATCTTACTATGCAGAAGTGCCCAGACTTCTGAAGACTTTCCATCCTCCTTTATTCCCAGGCCTGACCCTATTTATCAATGGGATTTTCTGTGTTCCTACACTCATTGCATCCTCATCTCCATCCTGTGTTTCCTGACATTTTACCTGTTCTCCAGAGTCTGTCTTCTACCTTTCCTCTTCAGAGGTCAAACTCCTCTGTAGTTTTAGAAAAATAGAAGTTTCTTTTCTCCATTGTCGCTCTGTTCACCTGCTTTATAGATGTTTCTTTCCTCCACCCTCTACTCTCTTTTGAGTCTCTTTTCAATTTGACAACTTGTAAACAGGAAATCCAGAACTATTGTTTCTTCAGGCCAGGGCTTTTGCACCATCTTGCAAACCCAATCCCCAAAGTACCACTCATACAAAGATGAATTGTTGCAACACATGCCATTGATGGTGTGGAGATATTTAAGAGGAATTATGTACGATGCAGTGATTGATGCTTTGCACTGGGTACAGACATGAATGCTTGGATCTCACATAGAAGATATGATGAAGGCCTTCCTATGGTGTTGCCCATCTCCAGCCTTTCTCTCTTGCCTTAGAATTCAGAGTTTTCTGCCCCTGAGCTTCTAAACCTCCACAGTCCACCTCTTCATGCATCTTTAAGGAAAACTAAACCTCTTTTCCCAGGCATTAGTCTAAGCTGAGAATTTTCATCATCCTCCCACCATGAAAGCCTACTTGACACACTTATCCTTCAACTGTCATTTAAGTATTTCCCTCCGAAACTGACCCAGAGCTGGGCTCTTGCAGAACACAAGGTTATACTGTCCGAGTCTAGTAGGATAATCTGGAAAAAATGTGACACTCTTCTGTGGATCTTTGTTGAATACTTTTCCATAGAGGTTGTGCCCTTTATTTTTTCCACAGTTCTCATTTTCTTTTGATCATTTTGGATGTAGCATGCACATGCAGACATGCACACTACATTCATATCCATGTATATCAAGTACAAAGACATGCACATTACACATGTGTGCAGGTGTTCATATCAAATGCATTAACATGTGCATTACAGAGACATGCATATTACATACATGCAGGCATGTGTACCACACACACACATGCAGAAGTGCATAAACAAAATTAATTTTTTAAGGAAATAATTTCTGAAATAAGTACAAAGGAAACAATAATGAGCAAAATGTGGTCATTACCCAAATGAAGCATATGGTCCAGTGATGGAGACAACAAACAATTGTAAAATAAAAATCTCTATATTCTGTAATAAGTGAAATGAAGGATTGGAGCTCAGAAACTGCACAACAGAGGCTCTTTCCACAATTTGGGGTTCAGAGAAAGTTTAGAAATGTTCTTAGAAAATGAAGAGAACTAATTAGTCAGTGAATGAGAGGAGGAAAAGAGTGTTTCAGGAGAGGGGACTGTATATGCAAAGATCCAATGATGTGAGGGAATTCTTGGGATTGCTTTTTGAACAAAAGACAGAAGCCCTAGGCATCCTCTGTAATAAAACAATTTAAAATATATGCATCTGTGACAGTATGTCAAGCAAATCCCATTTTTGTATACAAAATCCTGTTCATTTTTTGAATTGTCTAGATTTTAAAAACTGCACATTTTTTTTTTTTTCCATTTAGAAAGCTCTAATTCAATGTTTAAGCATCTTCAATGGCTGGAGTTAGCTCTCTGCTGTTTTTCTTAGATCACGTGAACTTCAACTGCACTTGGCCTTCTGACAGACAAATAACAGACTGATGGCATGCTTTAGCTTTAACCTTCTCAAATTCGAAGAAAGAGTACATACTAAAATATATGTGTTGATAGCTGATGAACTGAAATGTCACTTGCAGAGTCAGTTCAATGAACAACCTTTAGAAGCAGGGAAATGAACAAATTGAATTTTTCTAAGTTTTATGTTTTCTAAAGGCTCTCACTTTTACCTAATATGACTTCTGTTTGGGTCAGATATTTATAATGCCTTGTTTCCTCTAAGAAAACAAGATGTTGTTCTTGTATAATTTTAAAGTATGAAGTAAGAAATTCTTTAAGAAATAAATACAGGGGTGGGGGTGTATTTCAAAGGTAGAGCACGTGCTTAGCATGCATAAGGCCCTGGGTTCAATCCACAGCACCAAACATGAAAAATGAAAGAAAGAAAGAGGGGTGGGGAGGGAGGGAGAAACAATGATGAATGTCCAAAGTAAATAATCCTAATAAGACAGGTGATGTGAGACATTGAGTTTTAATGGTCCTAGATCTAGCCAGCTGTTTATGACTGGAGGAAGAGGGCATTTTTTTTTCCTGATTTTCCCCAAATTAAATGCAATTCCAGATTAAAAAATTAGACTTGTATCCTTGTTATATCTTCATAGCTGTGACTATATCCACAATTCAGTTATGGAAGGATGTCTATTATCTTTGGTGTTCACTGTGTCCAGTTTCTCCTCCAGTCTGGTTTACTACTTGACCCCCATGACCTTTTAGAGTAGCACCGGGCTGGGAAAGAGGCTCTGCTCCTCTTCTATCCCGGTAGATATCTTGGTTCTGATCCTAAATCAGTCCCTGCCCTTCACTTTCATATCTTAGTCTGTCCTCCATCTTTGTGGCTACATGTTCTAGATGTGAACCCTCTCTCTGGCCTGGACCACACTGCTCTTTGTTGTCCTCTGAAACTGCACAGATTTTTTTCCTTCTTGCTTCATCATATCTTTTATCTTAAACCTTCATCCTAGTAGGTTGACTTCAGTCTCCCTTACTAGATCTGGCTTCCTTGGTTTCTGAGGACACCCCAGATCTGATTTGATCAGGACCACCTTTTCTGATCTTTCCCGCCTCTTAGCTCCCTGAGACTATTTCTGTTTATCTGGGTCTTTAGAAATTCAGGGAGCCACTCACTTTGATATCAGACATCTTTGTCAGGTCTGACCAATCACTGGGCATAATCTGACACCAGCTCTGCTTCTAATAAAAACTGCAACTAAATTAAACCAGAGCATGCACTTGACCATTCTTGTGTGCTATTTGCCTGACATAGATACAAGAATCTCTGGGAATACATTACTTTGCCAATTACAAAATGATGCTTTGTATATTGTTAAGCCTATTCTCTCATAAGGTGCTTCCCTTACCCAATTCAAAGGGCAGGTATTCAGTGCCCTTTACTGGAAGGATTGATTCTAAGTCCCCAGGATAGTTCTAGGATCCTGGATGGCCCAGATGCTGATATCTGGGGAGGTGACAGAGGCAGTGCTGCTGAGAGGGACTCCTGAAGATCAAAGTCCAGGCAGATGGTCCTCTTGAGACATCCTGCACAGGGGACTAGAGTGAGATAAGGGCAATGGAAGAGATACCCATAAAATCAAAGTCTAGTGATTTTGATTCAAAACACTACAATGAAATGAAGCCCTGAGAGAAATTCTATAAGTTGCAGCACTACATAGGCATTTTGAGTCTCTGAGATTTTGAGGAGCTTTGAATTAGTTGAGTGAAAGGGATAGACTCCCCAAACATCAGAAGAGCTTCCACAAATACCTCTCATGTAATATGGAAATGCTTGAGGTCCTAGTGACTTGATGATCAGGATGGGAAAGATGTTCTTCCTCTTCTTCTATCCTGGCTGATGTTTGGGTTCTGACCCTAAATCAGATCCTGTCCCTCACCTTCATATCATTAGTCTAGATTCTCCATCTTTTTGGCTGAGATGATGAACTCCCAACTTAATAGCATTAGGACAATCCTTGGCCTAGGCAACATTCTACTTTTGTTTTATTTGATTATTTTCCTTTAATACCCCCACTGCCAGTACAACAATTTCAATACCAGGTACCCTGTGTAGGTTCTTCCAATTAGCCTTCCATACACATACACACTTAAGTAATAACTAAAGTTTGTATGTTTCTCTATACATAATAGTATTGAGTTTTGCTATTAATTTTATTTTATTCCTTACGCTTTTCATTCAACATTATGGTTTTTAAATCTATTCAAGATTTCAGACTCCTGCATTGCTTTAGACTGCTGCGTGGTCTCATAGAGCATTCATGGATCAACTTTTAAGTCTCAAAACTGGAAGTGTTGAAACTCCAACTCTCCTGTTTCTAATGACACTGTGGGAAACACTATATTTGTTCAACAGTATGAACTTGTTGAAGAATATTTTCATGTGAGATTTCAAACCTTAGAGGCTACCTAATTCATGGGCTTTAGTTAGAGAACATGTTGATTTTTCCTTAAAAAATTATTTACTTCTAGAAGAATCATTAATATCTAAGTATCCCAGTTCTTCAATTAAGGGGTTCTAAGAAATATAACCTTTAAAAGAAATGGGAAATTATCATAATACCTCAAATTTAGAAAATAAAATATCTTCAGAATGCAGAAATAACACAGGTATCTGCAGTGACTGATGGGGGTCCCTGAAGGTAATTGCAGAGAAACACCAGTTTTTAAGATGTTCAAATGATCTCTGATCACTGGTGGACTCAAAGGTTCTTAGGCTTAATACATTCCTGAGTTGGACAATTAGGAGCCCAGAAACTGAACCATTCTATAAATGTGTTTTGTTTTGTTGTTCCCTACAATGAATTTTCTGTCTTCATTTGAAAACGAGATTTTTTATATAAACCTAGATGATCAGCTTCTTGTTGAAAAATGTTAATATTTTCCAGGCTTGATAATGACAGTTGGTCAGATGCAGGAGAAGCTGCCTTAAAGATGAGGCATGAGATTCTCTGTCACACCACATTACACACCCACCTCCCATTGTTTATCCTGCACTAAGACTGAGCATTTTCTGTTTGTTGTATTTATCATCTACATTCTCTCACTCATCTTATTTGCCTTCTCCTAAGAGTAACATGAGTATATGACACATATGCCATCTCAAGACAAAATACCCTATGAATAAAGGACTATGGGCATTAATTAGTTAGGAGATTCATATTTGTGCATCAGGTCTTTCAGGCATGAGCTCTGTTACCTCAGTAGATTTCTTTTTATCAGCATTGATAATCTTTTATAAAGTGAGGGAATTGGGTCAGTTTCATATTTTCAAACCAAATATTGATCTTCATAGAGAACTAATAGGTATGCCAGGAAAAATATGATCAAAATGAATTTTTTCATCTAAAATATATTTTCAAATAAATTACCTTGTATGTAAACTTCATTCTGTCAACCCTATAATATGTATCTGCAGCAAGGAACATATATAATATGTTATGTATTTATATATAATTATATATATATAATTATATATATATATATATATAATTATATATATATATATATTATATATAATTATATATATATATATATATATATATATATATATATATTGCTCTCTCCATTTACATGTTAAAATTCCATGTTAAAATTAACACATCTAAGTTCATAATCTTGATATCCTTAGTCCTGTACCTACCCAACTCCCAGATATTAAAACCATCAAGTCTGTCACTCAAGCAAAAACTTTTGTAACATCTTTGATACATCCCTTTTCTAATTTATCTATTCTGCCAGTTATTTCTCTCTGTATCAGCTATTAATTGCTGTGTAACAAATTATGCCAAACTTTAAAGGCTTAAAACAGAAAAATTTTATAGCTCATAGTTCTATGGATCAGCAACTTGGTTCACTATAGGTGTATATTCTATCTTAGTGAACTCAAGTGGCAGCACTTCACAAGCAGATTGGCTGGGGGCTAGTTGGCTTGGAGGCCCTAGATGTACTGCTTGTATATGGTCCACATAGTATAATAGTTCCTTAAGCTAGCCTTAGCCTTCTTTATATTGTGATCTATGGGCAGCAAGAGGGAAAACCCTATTACGAAAATATTCTTCAAATCCTTGCATCCATCACATTTGCTCATGTCTTATTGATCAAACTGTGTAGCTAGACAAACCCAGAATCAATGTGAGAGGGACCATAAAAGCCAGGCATGGTGGTACACATTTATAATCTGGCAACTCAGGATGCTGAGGCAGGAGGATGGTGGGTTAGAGGTCAGGTTCAGCAACTTAGCAAGACCCTGTTTCAAAATTAAAAAAAAGAAAAATTAAAGGATTTGGGATGTAGCTCAGTGGCAAAGTGCCCCTGGGTACAATCCCACAGAGGGGGTGGGGGTGGGGCAAGCATGTGAGTGTGAGCATGAGTGTGAGAGAGAGATTGAGGATTGAGGAAAGGACCTCACTAGAATGTGGATATGGGTGTGGCATGCCTTACTGGGGACTATTGCTATGACAATGTTACTCAATCTCCAAAACTAACCTCAAATCATTCTGCCCTTCCCATATCTCCATATCAACTGACTCATCTAGGATCCAAGTCACTCTCATTTCTCACTTGAAATTGCAGAAGGCTTCTAATTGTCTTTCCAGTTATTTCATATACCCCTAATCTATTTTTCACAGAAGCACAAATATATCATATTGAATGTAAATTAAATGATTTCATTCTCCTGTCAAGAACCCAGATTTGTTATTAGATTTAGAATGCAATGTAGGTATCTTTCTTGAGTTAAAACCCTTCATTACACTGTTTTAATTTATCCATCCCACTTTTCTTTTTTATTCTGCTACTGTAACATTTGCTATTTTTCCATTTCTCAAAGAAATCAGGCTCTTTTTAATAATGCATCTTCCCATTGTCACTTATGCACTCTGCCTTGAATACCCTTTCTTTAGACTCTGCATGACTTGGCTACATCTTGGATCCCATTGAAATAAGATCTTTCAATTATTCTCTCTCAATTTTAGTTTATTTATTTTGAAGCACTTTATCAAAATTCTGTCTTTGTGTGTATATGTACATTTTTCATTTGCATCTTTTATCTATTAGTCCATAAATACATGAGAATTGCATTGTGACTCTTTGTTTTGCTTGTTTTTGTACTTCACTTGCCAGTGACTCATGAAATACCGTCATAGAGATTTGTTTGAGGTCCATGTTCAATAGTGACACTGGATAAATAGTTCATACTGTACACATAAGCTCCAGTTATTATTCTAGTCATTTTTTAGATTTCACATATTTGGGAATTGCAGAACCATATTTTTATAAAGACATAGCCCAATCCTGAATTCTACTTTTCCACTTTCACATTTTTCAGAAGCCTAGATTCTAATATATATAACAACATGGATTAACTTCAAAAACATTATATTGAGAAAAAAAAGGTAGCAAAAATTATTCACAGAATGATTCTAGTTCTTAGGAGAAGGAGTTGATTGGAAATGGGTAGAAGTAATGTTTTGGGGTGATGGATGCATTCTGTATCTTGGTACAATACAGTTTAACAGGCATGTAGTTTTCCCCCAAATCATGTCTACATATGTGAGCATAATGAAACTGTTACCATTGGGTTGCCGCAATTGTAAAATTTTATTATATATAAATAATAATCAATAAAGTTAATCTTAAACACTATTCAACAAAAAGATTATCAGGTAAAATCAAAGCATATTTAGAAATTTTATCCACACCATTAAAGTACAAGCTTTAGAACAGTCTTGATACTAAGCTTTATTATTTTTATTTCCTTCAGAAAAATTAAACTATATTTCTAACCAACTGCTATCTCTTGATTTTATATAGAAGTACAAACTGAAAGGAAAGGAATTGTGTATTTATTTGTATGACTAATATCAAAGTGAGATCAGCAGAGGAAAGGGACCAAAGGGTTGTGGGGAAAGAGGGGAAAAGTTCTGGGGAGTTACAGTGGCCAAATTATAGTGTTATATTTTGTATTGTGTGCATGTACAAATATGTAAAAGCAAATCTCATCAGTATGTATAATTATAATGCACCAATAAAAATGAGGAGAAAAAAGTACAAAGTAAAAGAAGATAAGAGGAAATACTCATGTATTTGTGTGACTATTATGAAGTGATAATATTGGAACAATTGACCAAATTTCACTCATTCTGCACGTAGCATAGGTTGCTACAGAAACTGGCACATTTTGGGCTGTGGTGTACACATAAATGCTCAAGTGATACTTAGGAAGTCAGATTAGGAACCTGACGTAAGAAAAACCTTATTCTTCTACATAGAAGAAAAATGAACCCATTCCAAACATTGCTAAAGAACAATCAATAAATAATTCTAATTTTCTTTTGAAACCTGAGAGCCTTCATATAAACATGCACTTAAAGTTAAACATTTTAATTTTTAAATATTTGAAACATAGCCAGACTTGGTGGCATAAGCCCACAATCCCAGCTATTCAGAAAGCTGAGACAGAAAGATCACTTTAGCCTAGAAGTTCAAGGCCAGTTGGGGCTCATAGAGAGATGTCTGCTTCAAAAATAAATAAATAAAAATTGAATATTTTCAGCACAAACTGTGAATTCACTTTTAATCTAATCTAGTTAGGAGTAAAGCATTATGCCAAATATCATGCCAGGTTTCAGAACTCACTGTATGCACAGGCCAGTTAACCATAAGAGCTTGCCCTAGCATATATATTTGTTATTAATAAGTTTTTAAAAATTTTTGAGAAATTGTTTCTCCTAACTATTATGATAAGGCTTTATGTCTTTAACACAGAGGCTATACAATTTTGTGGTATGGTTGATTATTTTCTATGAATATCATTCCTTTCATTAGTCTCTAGGAAAATGGAAAGAAAAATGTACAAAAAAGAATAATGTCAACATTAATAATTTTGAGCATTGCTTGTATTGACACAAATTGCTAGTTAAAAATTAATTTCAACAAATATAAAACAAATAACTCTGTTTTCTTTTTTTAAAATAGGCATTTCTCAAAAGAAGTCACAAAATTGGCCACAAAAAAGATGCTCAATATTAGTGAGCAAAAACACAGATGCAACTGCACTAAAATGACTAAAGTAAATAGTACAGATAATAGCAAGTCTTGGTCACCATTTGGAGAAATCGAAACCCTCATATATTATTTGTTGAGTTGTAAAGTGGGGAAGCCAATTTGTATAATAGTCTGTCAGTTTCTTCAAATGTTACATATGTGACTATATGACTCAGCAATTTTATTTCTAGACATATAATTAAGAGAAAGAAAACACATCCACACAAAAATGAATAGAGTGTAGCAGCATTTAACAAAAGTAAAAAAGTAGAAACATTCCAAATGTCCATCAATTGATGACTGAATAAATAACATTATAACCCCATTTTAGGAATATTTTTATTCTTATAATAAAAAAAGAACAAAGTCAGTACCCATATTACAACACAGATGAAGTTTGAAACCATCTCTCTTTGAATGTCATTACTGAACCCATTTTGTTATCTCCTATTTGGACTTCAATTGCATGTACATTGAACTTTTTAGATGTTTTACATGACTCTTGATAGTTTCTGTTCTTTTTTTTTTCCCTCTACTTTTATTTTTTCTGTGTTTTACTTTAGACATATTCTATTGAGCACTTCAGTAGTACAGTTCTATCTTATCTGCTTTTAAACCTGTGCTACTTAGTCTCAATTTCAGGTAATACATTATCAGTTATAATGAATGTGTTTTATATTTTATAGTGTGTCCAATTACTTGATAAAATTCTCTATTCATTCATTCTTATGTCTATATTTTGCTCTACTTTAAAATATTAGTCACAATATTTTGAAATTTTGTCTGCTTATGCCATTTTATGAATCTGTAGGAATTTTGCTTTTCCTTATGGGGTTTAGCTATGCCATACTATTTCTTTGCATATCTTGTAATTTTTAATTGCAAGCCATATATTTTAGATAAAAAGACCTTTGAGGATCTAGTTGGTATCTTCCATCATTTACTCATTCTATTTACTAGTTAGAAGTATTGAAAAACTTGGTTTATCCCAATAAGTTAGTAAATTTTATTTAGAGAAGAACAATTTTTCTCTTTTTCATCTTCCTTCCCAGGGCAGAGTTCCCCCTCCCCACAGCTTTCAACTGAAAGACAGGTGGGTCTTCTAAACACTGTATTCTTAAAATGGATATTCTAGAACTAAAAAGTGCATTATCTGAAATTAAAACACAAAAAGATGGGTTTACAAGAGACTCATGGTTGCCCTTTAAAGATTTTTAGCTAAATATTTTCACCCCTAGGTCAACGACTTTTTCAATTTTTCATTAGAGATATACATAGTCAGAAAAAGGAAAAAAGCTGTAAAACCAGGAGTTGACAAATTTTCATAAGACTATGAGAGAACTAGGTTCAATGTCATGGATTTGAAAGAAAAGAAAGGCATGTGCCTGCAGGAAGATTTGCATCCTTGAGGCAGATGTTACCAATTGCCTTTTATGAAACAAGAAATGTTTAGGAGTTGTTATGTGATAGTAAAGCAAAAGTAACTTCATTTTGTAAAACAACCATGCCAAGTAGAAGGGTCATGACCGGGGCAAGATGTTCTTTTCCTTTTTGCTTTAGAAACCTTTTAGAACACAGAACTACCTTATCAGGCATTGTTTCTGTAACTAGGGTAATTGGGCTATGTTTCTGTAACTGGGTGACTGGGCAAATTGTGATTGGCTAAGCATCCCCACCACCTGACTGCACTCTCCTGCTTCTGTAACCTGGCTTGCTTGTATTTGCTATACCTCCCAAACATCCCTTTTGTGGTTTTCAGGCTTATAAAGAGCGTCCTTGCAATTGTTCGGGGCTGATCAGGGGAACAGCTTTATGTTCTGGTTAGTCGCTACTGGTATGCTTCAATAAAGGCTTGATTCAATTATACGTGAGTGATCTGGAAGTCAATTTATGAAACCCTGGGACGAAGCTTTAACTATAACAGCGCACAGGAGTGTAAGGCCCCTCTGGGTGCAGCTTTAGGGGAGTCATCACACCCTCTTTTGCAGACTTTTCTTATAGGAATCTCACCAGTGGAACAGAAAGGAGAACCCTCTTGGCAGAGGGAAACAGCAGCCAGAGCCCAAACTCCACCCTGGCCTAGCATTCCTTATTTATCCTAAACAATAAGTCTTAATCCCTGGAAGGAAGATCAGTTAAACCTGTGTTCTGGGGCTCTGGGGTAAGAAAATCAGGCTACAACTGAAACTGCCCAGATCCTCTTCCCAGAGAAAAAACTCCTCAACCCCCACAGAGAAGAGTACCAAAGCCACAGGCAAGAACACAGATGGAAACCTACCAGGGGAGAGCAGGACCACAAATGAGACCCACACCCTCAAACACAGGTTCGTAGAAATTGTCTAAACCTGAAATTTAAATACAAAATGAGAGAATGCCACCATCACACCACCTCCATGGCCAGCAGCATGCTAACAAGCCTTGAGAAAAAAATGAATGCAGACAGCGCAGCGTCACTGGTCATTAGGAAAATGCAAATGAAAGCTACAATGAGATACCATAATTAGAAATTCTGAAAAAAAAAAAATAGGACTGGAGGTGTAGCTCAGTAATAGGCCACTTGCCTAGCATGTAAAAACTCTGGTTTGGTCCTCTGCACCACATAATTAGAATTAACAATGGTGATGAGGATACCAAGATATCAGAAGCTGACAAGAATGTAGAACAGGAATTCTCATTCATTGCCAGTTTGAACATAAAATGGCTTTAACACTGTGGAAGACATTTTCTTATAAAGTTATATGTACACTCACTACACAACCCAGCAACATCTCTCATACATTTACTCAAGTTTATTGAAAACTGATATTCATACAAAAATCGTGTTATGGTATGGATTTTAAATGTCCCCCAAAGGCCCATATGCTAAAGGTTTGGACACCATTCAATGGCACTACTGGGAGGTCTCAGAACCTTTTCAAGGTGGTGTATATTGGAGACATGCACTTGAGGGGGATATTGGGACCCTCTCTTCTCTTTTTACTTCCCAGACATCACAAGGTGAACAGGTTTCCTCCACAAATGCTTCCACCAAGATTTTTATCTTCACCACAAGCCCCAAAGCAATAGGGTCCACATGGACTGAAACCTCCAAAACTAGGAGTCAAAATAAACTTTTCTCAAAGTTGATTTTCTCAGGTATTTTTGTCATAGCAAAGGAAAGTTAGCTAACGCAAATGGTCTGCACATGATTGTTTAACTTCATAGTTGCCAAAAAATTTAACTAATCAAGATGTCCTTGAACAGAGGGAAAGGTAAACAAACCTGAACAATGGGATATTACTCAAAAATAATAAGCAATGATCTGATAATTCAGAATAACATGGATAAATCTTAAATGTATTTTCTTAAATATCAAATTCTTTCCCTATTTCTTTGTCTTCCTGTAGAAGTCTTCTGATGAAAAGACAAAATATGTTTCAGTAAAAACTAGTTATAGTTCTCAGTGTCAATTCACTGCTTCCTCTAGAAAATTCTTCTTAGGTGTGCTTTATCTTCTGACCTGCTTCACTTTTACCTTGAGTAGAGAGACAGAGAATGTTCACTTCCTAAGGTCTTTGAGAACAGAGGATATTTTATTCTGACTGTAAAGTTTTGGGCATAGGCCTTGTAGCCTTTCATGTAGAAATCAGCTAAGTTTCAGAGGAAGAGCACCCATATCTGAAAATCAATTATATGATTCTGGCTTTGTGTCACTGCCAAAATCAGTGTTGTTTTTTTTTTTTTGTTGTTGTTTGTTTGTTTGTTTGTTTGTTTTAATTCCCTCCAGAAATGGCCCTTGGATTGGTGAAACACTGAGAAAAGAGGGGGGAGGGGAACTGTCTACTATGACTCTGCCTCTGGAACTTGTTGTCTTGTCTGAAATTTTGGTTCATCCCATTATTGTTGCAACAATAACTCTTTGAAGTCTTTAAAACACATGATGTTTTATAATTTCTTCTACTTTTTCTAACTGTTGTTGGCCTGTAGTGACCAACCACATTCAACCCTCACTGTGAGCAGATATTTATTTCCTAATTATTTTCAATAAGGGCTAATTTTTACAACAGAATGCAGAGATCTTCTTTTGATTAAAATATTAAGGACCTACATTTTCCCAGTGATTTGTAGCTGCTAATTTAAATAAGATACTAAAGAAATTCTTATTTTTCTCAAATACCTGTGAGGCTTTTAAAAAAAATTTTTCTTTACATATGTAGACTCTGCATGGGATGGCTGCTCTTTTGTTTCTTTACTTTGATATTCTATATTGCTATAAATTGCAGCATTTTCTTCTTGGGCACAGGGAGAAGAGAAGATTTGAGGGTGTTGTAACTGACTACTGTGGACATGGTTTCAAAAGTCACTGCTATATCACCTTTCTTGTCATCTTTTATGGCAAAAAATTTGGGGGTTTTATAAGGAAATCATTAATAGTTTCTTATACTGTGTTAACAAAGAACTATGATTGCTTTCCAGTTGCTTAGAAATATATGGATTTTAAAATGTGAAAATGATTTTGATCGCTCTATGCTTGCAATTATTTTACTTGAATGAGCAAGTTCAATGTATGGTAGGAAAAAGCTCAGAAAAATTAAGTGTTTAATATAAGTTGTACTCATGTCAATTTTCACATAAGAAAGATAGATGCAAAAGGTACACATTAAATGTAAAGAAATTATTCTGTAAAATTGATTTTTCAGAAGGCACCATGAAACCTCAGAACCATTAACTTATTCATACAACAAATATTTATTAAATGTTTTGTTCAGTATATTATTTAATACCACATTATCTTTATTCAGAAATCTCAGTTAATGGATAATAGAGTAATACCAGTTGATAGGAAAAGTGGTTAGCAACCATTAGTTAATGTATATTGAAAATTACAATAAATTCTTTAAATTAGCTGAAGGATTAGAAAAGTATAATTTGAGCTGTTCACAACACTAACTATTTCTACTAAAGTGCAAGAGAAAACAACATGTACCCAAGACAATTTATGTATTTGATGTACCATACACATTGATTAGTAAACTACCACTATTTCAAAAGCAAATATAAATAACAGAAATTGGAATCAATAATACCAATCTCTTGGTATATACACTATCTCAGTCAGCTTTTGCATTGCTGTGACCAAAATATCTGACAGAACAATTTACAAGAGAGAAAGTTTATTTGGGGCTCACAGTTCCAGAGGTTTAGTCCATAGGCTGTGAAACCCATTTCTCTGGGTCCTTGGGCAGCACATGATAGAAGAGGGCCCAGTAGTGGAAAGCTGCTCTGCTTATGGCAGGGTCAGGAGAGAGGGAGAGGAAAAGAGGGAGAGAGGGAGGAGGAGGGGGAGGGAAAGGGAAAGGAAGAGGGAGAAGGAGAAGGAGAGAGAGAGGGAGAAAGGGACCACAGGAATGATGCTCCCTTACTGAGCATACCCCAGTGACCCACCTCCTCCAGTCACATCCCACCTAACATACAGATAGCACCAACTCAGTCCATTCAAACTGGAATGAACTGCTTAATTAGAGCTCATATGATTTAATCATTTCACCTCTGAATATTCTTCAAAAACATAGAAGCCTTGGGAAAACACCTCATATCTACACTATAACAATAACTTATTGGTGAATTTTTTATCCTTTAAGACTATAAAATTGTCTTTGAATTTACTATAAGGAAGGCTATAAGATCTTTAGAAAATAGGAAGAGAAAACCGTGTTTTTGTTCATCATTTAAAACAAGAACAGGTGGGAGTTCATCCTTTGAGACACCCCAAGACTTCTTTGGTCAGGACAAGTCTAGCAAGGAGTGGGGCACTGATGAACTGATTGTTGTTTGAGCCACAGCAAAAAGAGTGAGCTATGGGGCGGGGGGGTAGGTGGGCTGTGACTCACCAAGATGCAATCAATAGAAAGTCATTTCCTTACACTTTATCCTCTCCACATACTCCCAGCACCACTTTACTCTCAATTATTCAGGCTCAATTATGTCCCTCCCTGGTCACAGTTGCCTGCATGGGCTGGGTGGTGATGCACTTCCATCACAAGCTGCAATTTACTGAGCCCATTCCTATAGCATAGGACAGCCAGGATATAAGCATTGACTCAAATAAGCCTATCAAATAGGATGTGCAATCAAAAGATGGGCTCAAGTTTGCATTTTGCAGTTTAGTAATTATAGCATCTCAGACAAAATAGTGTCTGGGGATACTACCAGTAAAATGCTGCAAAAAACAAAATATGTATTTCATTTAATACTGCATGAGAACTTTGTCTCAGGTCTAATTTGGCAGTTTCTTTTTCTTTTTTTATTTTTGCTAAAAGAAATCTAAAATAAAAAAGAACTTTTAAAGTTTTAAAGGGATTTCAATAACTCTAATAAAAACCCTAACTAAAAATAAAAAGCCAAACTAAACAATGGGCAAATAATTTGTGTAGCCATTTCTTTAAAGAAGATATATAAATGGCTAGCTGATACATACACATAAAAATCTTCAAAATTGAGCTGTGTATACAGCTCAGAGGTATAGCATTTGCCTAGTATGCACAAGGCCCTAGGTTCAATCCCTAGCATTACTCCCTGAAAAACAAAATGAAAAAGAAAAAAAAAAATCCTCAAAATCATCAGTTATTAGGAAAATGCAAATCAAAACCAAAATGAGATGCCACTTCACAAGCACTAGCATGGCTAAAATATAGAAGAAAGATATAAACAAATGCTGATGAGGATGAACATGAATTGGAATCCTCATACATTGCTGATGGAAATATAAATGATGCATCTGTTTTAGAAAACAGTTTGGCAGTTTCTCAAAATGTTAAACACTCCAGATTTACTATATGATTCAGCAATTATATTCACAGTTTCAATTATGTTCAAAGAGAAGTGAAAAATAAAAAAGAAACTTGCATATGAATGCTCATTTCAGCAATATTAATGAGAGTCAAAATGTGGAAGTATCTAGCAACAGATTCATGGATACATAACATGAAGTATATCATCATATAATGACATATTATTTAGCTATGAAAAGGAAATACATGCTGATATATCCTTCATGGATGAGACTTTAAAATCTTGTGCTAAGTGGAAGAATCCAGCCCCAAAAGAGAACATCACATAATTTTATATATATTAAATTTCCAGGAGTGATGAGTGTCTGGAGACAGGAAGAGGATGAGCCATTACTAACTAGCAGTGAGAGGAACAAGGTGGAACAGGTAGCAGCAAATGTGGAGTGGCTGCTAGTGGGTATTGTTTTTTTGTGAATGTGGTGAATATATTCTAAAATTACATTTTCATAATGGCTGAACACTCTGTTGCTATGCTAAATCCATTAATTTTACATATTAAATGGTGGGATCTTAGGATATGTGAATCATATCTCAATAAAACTATTAAAAAAGAGCCCCACCTGCCCCTACAGTAGGCATTATGGTTTTAATCTTACCTTTCTCACTAGCAACTAATATTTGAAGGAGATGTTATTTTCCATTAGTCACATTAGCAAATCAAGTCTTAAAGATTTTGTAGTTCTTAGGAACAATTTATTATAGATTTACTATTCATACTCAACACTGTCAAATATAACTTTCTTTTGGAGAACCATAAATTTATGGTTAAATTCATAAAATCTAACCTAAGAAAATAAAATGAAATGAATGAAAGGAGACTAACAGTTAATAATTATCATCAGAGCTGCAATTTAATTGTACCCTAGACACATGTACTCTTAATGCACTGCTGATAAGAAACTATAGATTAATAGTCTACATTAATTTAGGCTGAGTCACAGAAGAAATAAAATATCTTTACATATGCATACTACATTTATAATTGTGTCACTTTTGCCTGTTTTGCAGAATTCTAATCCAGACTGAATTGCACTATAAAAATAAACATCTGTAATCAACAACCATTGAGAAGATACATGGAAGAAACTACCTCATTTGCATAAAAAGATCAATAACAAAAAAATCCAAAAGTATAAGGAGAATTTTAAAAGTAGTATAGAAAACTTACATAAGAAAACTTGTATCTGGCAGATGATAAATCTTAAATAATTGATCTTAAGTAGACAGTGTCATTAAGATGTCAGTTATTTCTAAGTTAATTTATGCACTGATTGTGATACCAATTAAATTAATAACAGTTTTTGCTTTTTGTTTTTGTTTAGGTGATTGGTTGTGGTGATTTGATTCAAGTGGAAAAGTGAAAGAATAAAAAAAAATTGGCAAAACTCTGAATAAAAGGGCAATAAGAAAAATAACTCCTTCCAGGTAGTAACTACTCATGTCCAACAGGCATGAAAATATACTCAAAAGCTACTCAAAAGTCATAATCCATTATAGCATCAACATTAAATCCAAAATATTATCAAATTAGAAACTCCCAATCTCATCAGCTGAATTAGCTAAATCAGGCATGGGTGAGACTCTGGCTAAGATCTATGCCAGAAAAAAAAAAGTTCTCTCCACCTGTGGACCTGTGAAACTAGAAAATAACTTGTGAGTTTCCAAAACAGAACATTGAGACAGATACACGATGGATTTTCTCATTTGCATAGGGATAAATTGGACAAAATAAAGGGGCCACTGGTCTCAAGCAAGTCCAAACTCATTAGGACAAATTCCATTAGGTCTCAAGGCTTAGGAATGATCTTTTGTGGCTTCCTGCTCTCTATTCTGGATCCTCAGTGGCCCCACTCTCTGGGCCCACCACGTGACTGTGTTGGTCCCTGCCTCAGGTCAGCTGTCTGGACTCTGTCTCTATATCCACCACTGACTATGGAGTTGTTCTTCCTTTGTCTTGAAAGGCAGCCCATGTTGTGGCCAGGTAGTCTTATCAGACCATTCCCTGCCTATAAAACTCCTAAAAGTTTGGAGCCTTCTTTTATCTTACCCTTTTTGCCCTTTAGTCCAAGCTATAGTAATTCCAAGATATAGTAATTTTAGACTCTCAAAAACCTAATTGATGTCAAGGAGAAACAGTATTAGAGAAAAAGCTCCTCCCCATATATTTACTAGAGAATTTCATTTCCACTTCTGATTTCTACAGAGATGATGCATAGGACAAATAATTCACTTACCTGATTCTTCAGCAAAAGTCAGTCTGGAGTGGTTGCACCAATGTGCAGTCCCACCATTCATATATATATGAATGCACCCTTTTCCCCACATCCTTTCCAACCTCTTTTGTTACTTGTATTCTTGATTATTGCCATTCTGTCTAGAGTGAGATGAAATCTCAGTGCAGTTTTAATTCTAATTTATTTAATTGCTAGAGATGTTGAGCATTTCTTCGTATATTTGTTGATCATTTGTATTTCACTTATGGAGTATCTGTTAAGTTTCTTTGCCCATTTACTGATTGGGTTATTTGTTTTGCTTTCTTCTTCTTTTTTTGTTATTTTTTGAGTTATTTATATATCCTGGAGATTAATGCTCTATTTGAGGTGCAGATGTTGAAGATATTCTCCCATTCTGTAGGCTCTTTGTTTATGTTCTTAATTATTTCCTTTGGTGTGAGGATGCTTTTTAGTTTGGTACCATCCCATTTATTGATTCTTGATTTTACTTCTTAAGCTTTAGTAGTCTTGTTGAGGAATTCAGTTCCTAAGCCAATATGATGGAGAATTGAGCCTACATTTTCTTCAGAGTCTCTGATCTAATACCTAAGTCCTTGATCTATTTTGAGTTGAGTTTTGTGCAGGATGAGAGATATGAATTCAAGGGTATAGTCATACATCGCTAGAGGGGCAGTAAATTGGTGTGACCACTCTGGAAAGCAGTATGGAGATTCTTCAGAAAACTTGGAGTGGAATCACCTTTGACCCAGTTATCCCATTCCTTGGGTTCTACCCAAAGGACTTAAAATCAGCATACTACAGCCATGTCAATGTTTATAGCTGCTCAATTCATAATAGCTAAGCATGGAATCTATATAAGTGTCCTTCATCAGATGAATAGGTAAAGAAAATGTGGTACATATACACAATGGAATATTACCCAGACTCAAAGAAGAATAAAATTATGGCATTTGCTGATAAGTGGATGGAACTATAGACTATCAAGCTAAGTGAAATAAGTCAATCCCACAAAACCAAGGTAGAATGTTCTCTCTGATGTTTGGATGCTAATACACAATAAAGTGGGGGTGGGATGGGGGATAAAAGTTCATTAGTTAGACAAAGGGGAATGAAGGGAAGGGGGATGAGAATAGGAAAGATCGTAGAATGAATCAGACATAATTTTCCTTTGTTCATATATAAATACATGTATATGTTGTGAAACTCCACAGCATATACTACCACAAGAATGGGGTCCTAATTTGTACTCCATGTATGTCTAATATGCCAAAATACACTCTCCTCTAATCTATATCTAAACATAACAAATAAAATTACAACAAAAAAAGACTGTCTAGGTACCCCTTGTCACTCTCTACAGAGCACTATTTTCCAAAAGAGAATTTCCTACTTTTTTCATCCTTCATAATCTAGATTGATTGAAAATCTCATCAACAATTATGTGCTGGTTCCTTTGCCTGATACTTCCTTCCCCAATTCACCACTTTTCTAGATCATTATTATAAATGTAACAAGAAGCTTCTTTTGGGAATCTTCTCAGCTAAATATTGAAGTTCATAATTTATAAGTTCTGTACTTCTCAAAACAAGCAACCCAACATGCTTAAGTTTTGTCCTGCTTATGACCAAGGTTGCCCTTTCTCTAATTTCCAATAGTGTGTTCTGTCTTTTAAGACATCCCCAGTAGTATTTTAGTGCTTCTATTTCTAGCTTCCTGTTGGCAATGTTTAATGTATGCACAAAGATGATGGAAACTTTTTCTATTTTGCTTTTCATTTCTTTTTTTTTCTGAGCTTTCACAAGAATTACCCTTTTTCTTTTCTCTTCCACCTCTCATCTTCCTTTCTTCCTTCCTGTCTGTCTGTCTGTCTCTCTCTTGCTCTCTCTCTCTCTCTCCTTTTAAAAAGAGATGGAGTCTTTCTGTGTTGGTCAGACTGTCCTCAAACTACTGAGCAAATGTAATCCTCTTGCTTTAGCCTTCCAAGTAGCTGGGACTACAGATGCATGCCACCATTCCTGGTAAGAATTATCATCAACATCTGTGTAACATCTCAACAGAAGTAAAGAAAAGCATGTTTCAATATGAAATTGGTTTTAAATATTTAGATAAGGAGAATAATGTAAATTTTACACTGAAATAAATACCTTCCATTGGACTTATGATGTGACTAGGAAATAATTTTTGTGGTTTTAACTGCTATGAGTTTTGAAATGTAAAGAAACACAATTCTATTTAGCATTCCTTTCTTTCTAAAATTATTTTCAAACAATTGGTTTTACTGGTGTTTTCTTGGGCTTTACTCTAGCAAAGTAGTAGTCTTTTACAATGCTTCTAAACAAGCAAACATAAAGCCTGGAACAGACTCTTGAGAATACAAAAAGAAAAGCAAACTCTTTGCATTATTGGTACAATCTTTCCTATTTAGTTTTTACATTTGCTATTTAAAATATGCTTTTTACAGATGGAAGAGAAGCAAAATGTAATGTTTTTTAACAGCTAATTTGTAAACATAAAGTGTTAATTAAAATTTGCGACTCCCAAAGTTTCCAATTAGCCTGTAAAATTTATTCTGCTATTATGATTTCACTTCTTTTATTCTATTTTACTTGGTGTATTTCAAATTATAGATTGTACACTAAAAAGATTTTTAAAATATATTTCATAAAAGTATTATGAGAGCAATAGTTTGTTTTAAAGTAAATGTCTTCCCAGATTCAGTGGAAGATAATTTGGTTTTGGTGTAAAGTGAGAACATCTAAAATAAATGATCAAACTTTTATTGAATGGATTATAATTTAGGGAAAACAATTTCTAATTTTTATAACATGTAACTAAATGGTACACATAATTCCATTTTGTATCATTATAAATCATGATATCATACATTCTTCAGATTCACTTTCATTTAAATGGTAGAAGAACATGGAAAAAATTGACTATTACTCTATGTTTGACTCTTGTATATATTTTGACTATTACTCTATGTTTGACTCTTGTGTGTGTATATATATATATATATATATATATATATATATATGTATATATATATACAAGATTGATCTCTTAGGACAAACATAGTTAAACAATTGGAACACTAACAAAGAAGAGCTAGGAATCAAGAGAATAGTAATATTAGTAGCTGCCATTTATTGACCATGTACCAAGCACTCAAACACCACTTCTTAAAATCCCAGTAGTTTCTATTTTGTTTTATTTACTAGCTTATTGGTGTCTACATGTGATAAAAGTCCCCCAAATTGAGTGTATAATTCAAAGGTCCTAGTAAATTTGTATAGTGCAACTAATACCACAATCCAACTTCAGAACATTTCTATTACCACATAAAAGTGCCTCACACCATATATAGCCATTATTCAGTCATACTCTAGCTTTCTATTCTCTCTGTTTCTAAGGATTTGTCTTTTATGGACACTTGATATAAATGGAGTTTTACAATCTGTGCCTTTTCCCCCCGTTAGTTCATAGTTGACTATGCTACATTGTAGCAAAGATGGACATTTGGATTTTTTTGAGCTATTTTGAATAATGTTGCTATGATGGATATATTTGTGTGGACACATGCTTTCATTTCTCTTGGATACACAGGAGTAAAATTGTTGCATCATATGGTGCTGTCATGTTTTACTTTTTAAATATGTGCCAGAATGCTGTCTGTAATGGCTGTGTCATTTTACATTCCCATGAGCAATATTCATTATTGTTCATTTTTTATATCACAGTGATCCTAATGATTGTGAACTATATCTCATTGTAGTTTTCATTTACATTTTCCTCATGGCTAATGATATTGATCTTTTCATGTGTGTGTTTGTCTGCTTTATGTCACTATGACAAAATGCCTAAGATAACTCATAAATGGGAAAAGTTTATTTTGGCTCAGGATTTCAAGGTTTCAGTCCATGGTAGGCTGGCTCCATTACTTTTGGGCCTATGGTGTGGCAGAACATCATAGTGGGAGCATGTGGGTAGAGCAAAGCTGCTCATCACATGGTGGCCAGGAATCAAAGAGAAAGAGCAGAAGGCTCTGGGGACCTACTATCCCTTACAAGAGTATACAATCAATGACTTGACACCCTCCCACTATGCTGAACATCCTAATGATTCCACTACCGCCCAACAATGCCACAGCCTGGCTATGAAGCCTTTGGCATATGAACATTTGAGGGATGTTTAAGGTATAAACCATAGTGACTGTTTAGAGGTTATTACTCCATGATATCTGCTTGATGAAATGTTTGTTTGTTTGTTTATACATACCATAGATTGAACCAAGAGGCAGTCAACTGATGATCCACATCCCCACCCCTTTTTAATTTTATTTGAGCCAGGATTTCACTAAGTTGCTGAGGACCTTATTAAATTGCTGAGGATGACTTTGAACTTGCTATCCTCCTGTCTTATCCTCCTGTGCCACTGGGAATACAGGGATGCACCACAGTGCCCAGCTCTATTCAATTTTTTTGTTTATATTTCAAATGCACTTTTGTCTTCTGGTAATTCAGTTGTATTAAAATATACAGGTAGTATATTAAGTTAATATACAAAGATAATATTTAAAACAAATTCTACTTAAAGTACAATATATAATATATATTATTTATCATATAAATATGATTTATTTTGAGTTGGTTTTAAAAGTTCAAAAATGTTTACATTTTGATGAAGACCAGTTTATATTTTTTTATTTTTAATAATTTAGGCTTCTGGTCTCATGTCCAAGAATACTTTGACTAATTCAAGGTCACTATTTTACTTTAGTTTTAGTAAGAAGGAAATCATCTGCTTGAATCAAATGTATGAAATATTATATGTCAAGAGCTTTGTAATGTTTTGAACAACTAATAATAAAAAAAATAAAATAAAAAAAAGAAGACACTCAAGTTCAAGGGTGTGTTTATGTGCAGGGTATTTTCCTCTTCCCTCACTTCTACCAGGTGTAGAAATCCAGTGAGCTCAGGTGAGCAAAGTCTGATACTGGGCTCAGAGCTTCCAAGGATCAAAAGTGTTTAAAGGCAGCAGAGCTGCTGTGAGTGACCAAAGTGTAAGCAGAAAGAATGGAATCGTAAGAAAACTTCCTTCTAGATTCTTCTGTGTACATTTTTTTTTTTAATGACAATAGGAGATAAACATATATAGATTGTAACTTTTGCTAGGAGTTTCAATGAGATAATGAAACTCTACTTTTAGGGCATGGACCTGTGTCAGTTCCACAGCAGGTCATTATGCTATGGATGTTACTCTGGAGCGAGCAGCCTCATAGTGAGTTCCTTGTTACATGTAGGCCCTCTGGGTTTATGAAGAACATCTCGTTGGGTGTACATTAGGTTTTGATGAGGTGTTTTGCTGACTGAATTAATCATTTTACTTCTTCTAAATTAGTATTTGAAAGTTCAACTATATATTCCAACTTAAAACAAGGGTCCTGTAAAGTGATTTTTTTGTTAGCTTTATATTTCCATATTTTTAATTGGTGAATCATAGTTGTATATAATGGTGGGATTTGTTGTTACGTATTCAGAGGTACACAAACTGTACCAATATATTGAACAATGTCTTTTCTCAGTATCTCTTCTTTCCCTTCCTTCCTCCCTCCTCCTGGTCATTTTCCTAAACTCTACTGATCTTTTCTTTGATTCTGAAATCTATATAAGTTTATATTTACTTATGAAACTTGCCTCTTTCTCTGATTATAAAACAAAGGAAAACATTGGGGGGTCATTAAATTTGGAACCTTCAAAATATCAATTGCAATTACCCAAAATAGAACAATGAACTATTATCATGTGCCAATAATTAAGGATAATCACATTGTATGCTGCTTTCATGTTGAAACTGACCAGAAAAATAGAAGTTGATGAACAATAAATGAAGAGACTGGTTCATTTTGTAAATTTATAAACCACAAATGCAGCCTGTAAGATGACCCTGTCAGTCCCATCATTTTCTACCTCCTTCTATTCCCATGCTGTTGGATCCCCATTTCTTCAAATGTGGTCTACACTTACTGTTTGTTTCTAATACATAGAAAAGAGAGTTGTCACTCCCAACATCAGGCAGCTTCCATATTGCTCCCCTCTCTCATTTACTTGCTCTAGAAGAAACTGGCTACCAATGTTGCAAGCTGCGCCATGAAAAAGCTCATAGGATAATGCCAGGTTACCTCTTGCTGACAACCAAGGATGATCCAAAGACCACCAGAAGACAAACAAAGCAGCTGGGAAGTGAATCTCCCCACTGTGGAGACATGAGATAACTGTAGCCCTAGTCAACACTTAGATTTCAGCCTTTGGGAAACCCTGAGTCAGAGTAAATAACCAAACTTTGATTGGAATCCTGATCCACAGGATCTTTGAGATCATAAATGTTTGTCTTTAACCTGCAATCAATAACCATCGCAACCATCTTTGTAACTGTTAACTTAATAAAGATATTGAATTATTTTTACTTGATTTTTCCTTTAAGAACTAAAGTTCACTGCATTTCAAATTATGATAGTTTTCATTTTGGAAAAAAAATTTTTAAGGATAAGACAGAGACATCTGGATACACTAATTGGCTAAAAATATGTCTCCCTATTAAACAGATATTTAAATATTGGCTGGTATTTACTTACAGAAGACTCTGAGCTCCATATGGGGGGAAATTTGGAGAAGTATGATAGTTGGCACCCCCTACATGGTAACCAAATAAAGCCAACACCCAGCAGTTAAGCTTCCCTTTCTCTCAGAAGGCAGATTTGTACTATTTGGAGCACACATATTGGGGGCTGTTATCATCGTCATGTCATCCATCTCCCAAAAAACAGAAGACTTAGGAAAGTATTGCTTTCCAACAAAAGACAATGCTCCCTTATGAAAGAGTGTTGGTGAATGTATATTTTCCATATTTATATGTCCTCAATGCCCTTTTACTATCCTCTTAGACATGGGGACACTGTGTGGGGTCACCCAGTAATCAGACCTGTTTTTACCTAATGCAACAGATATATAAAACCATAGGTGACTCTATTCCTTTCACTGTTTCTGGATATCAGAATCTATTATAAAACCCCACTAGGGAGCAAGGAGAAGTAAGGATGTCCTCTTAGTAAGAAATGGGCATGATATAAGCAAATGTTTCATCACAGGAGAACAAGAGATGACCTGTTCACCAGTTTCAGCAGGCCAGAGTGACATGGTAGGTATGAATCCCTGAGCTAGGGTGGGTGAGCTAGGGGGGTTATTCCTAGGTGATCTCCTATAAGGTCCAAGGAATAAGCTGCCTGGTCTGCTAGCAGAGGACAGAAAAACAGATGCAGGAATCATGCCGACAATTCCTTTGACAGAATACTATAGCTGCATCCTGAGCTCTGAATTGTGGGATAATGTGGTTTCTTCAAAGCTGCACACCCTCCAACATCCCCAACCCACACAGTAGGCAAGCCAGGTAGTCAATGATTTTTCCACATTGAAAATTAGAAGTACAAAAACAAAAACAAAAAACCACAAGAAAAAATAGGTGACTTTACAAGATTTCAGAATATAAAACCAACATACAGGAACGTATTGTATTGCTACAGACTGGCAGCAAATGTAAACATGAAATAAAAATGCAATATTTTCAATCACATTTACTAAAGAGAAATATTTAGATAAATTCTATCAAAATATAATAAAAATACCATCTACAAGAATTGTATGATGGAAACTACAAACACATACTTATTAAAATATCCAAAGTGCATACCCATGTTCACAGCAACACAATTCACAATAGTCAAAACTAAGTATCCTATTTAGGTGTCAGGAGATGAGTGTATTAAAAATATATATTTATACAATGGAGTTTTAGTCAGCCTTAAAGAAGAATGAAATTGTGTCATTTGCAGGAAAATGGATGGAACCTGAGAACATTATATTAAACAAAATAAGTCATATTCAGAAACTCAAGGGTCCTATGTTTTCTGTCTTATGTGGAAGCTAGGGAGGACAAAGGAAAAGAATTTGTTATGTGTATGTGTGTGTATCTCATGAAAACTGAATGAAGATCAGAGTAGAAGAAAGGGACCAAGGGAGGTAGTAAGGGAGAAAAATTAGTGGGAATTGATATTGACCAAATAATACTGTTTTATCGTGTTCATGTATGAATATGTAACAATAAATCTCACCTTTATGTATAGTTATAGTTCACCAACAAAAATTATGGAAAAATATTCAAATCTTTGGGCTGAGTATGTAGTTCAGAGCACATGTGAGGTTCTAAGTTCAATCCCCAACATTGTAAGCCAATGTGTGTATATATGTACACACACACACACACACACACACATACACACACACACGTAACAAATTCAAAGATCTCAATAATAGAGAGACATATTGCATTCATGTATTTTTCAACATAGTAAAGTTATCAATTCTTCCAAATTGATATCCATGCTTGACATAATAAAAAAAAAACTCTAGCAATATATTTATTAGAAACAGACAGGTTTAATCTGACGTTTATATAAAAAGTAAAAAGGACTAGAAATTTTAAAACAATTTTGAAAAAAAAAAGAAGAAAGTAGAAGAATTCACTCCACCTGATTTTCAGACTTATTTCATAACTATAGCTATCGAGACTGTGGGATTGGGATTGGAAGAAGAGAAAACACACCAAAGAAACCAAATAAGAACCTAGAAACAGAATTGTCAGCATTGCCAAGTGTTAAAGATCCTGGTAAAATGACAGGAAAGCAAGTTACATATTTAACCAATCAGCTATATGACAATAGAAGATTCATACATAAATATACATAAGCATAAACTCATCATAAAGAACTTAACAGTAAAACAAAACAAATTAGAAAATGGGTAAATACAAGAGGAGATATATCGTATGATCCTGCTAACATAATATTTCTTACATTCAATGGCTAAATTACAGAGATGAAGGAGAGATTGGTGGTTCCCTAGGGATAGAAATGGTGAAAGATAGGGAGTGGTGTAACTATATTAGGAAGATCTTTGTGGTTATGGAATAATTTGTGTATGTTGATGGAAATGGTGGTTGCAGAAATATACATGACGTAAAACTATACACATACATTATACCCATGTAATTATGATTTTGAGATTGTACATACAATGCAACAAGTAGGGAAAATTGAGCAAAGAGTAAATGGGGCCTCATTATACTATCTTTTTGCAGATTCTTATAAATCTATATTTGCTACAAAACAAAGTTTCTAAAAAGGCCACAGAGGGTAACCAAAGGTAAGAATTGAGAGAATTGATAACTTTACTCACCTTTTTCTTTTCTAAAAGAAAAATAGAATTCCACATTGTGCTATGGATTTGGAAGTATTTTTGTTCGAATCCAGTTTGCTGTATACAGTTCATAGAAAGGCAACAGAAAACCACTGTTCCAAAAGCTGCAAATGGCACTTCTTGCCGAAATCCTTGAGATGTTGTGGAACAAAGGTCTGGCTTTGATCCACAAAGCACTCATTTGCATGTATTATTCTCTAATATTTGCTATACATTAGAGCAGAGGAAGCTCATTGTTTTGCTATATTTCTTTTTCTTTTTACAACTGTTTGTTGACATTATTATTTTGCTTCATCTTTTAAAACTTGCAAAAACAAGGCTAGTTATGGAGAATATGTGGAGACAAATAACAAATGTACAATTACTCTGCCTAAGAAAGAAAACTGAGCCATAACTTAGAAGGCTTCTATCAGCTCTCTCCTATCCCATCTTTTTATTTTCACTTTTTTCTTATAGTTTTATCAATAGAAATATAATGCAAAATAAAATATTGTTTTTATATGTATAGTTTTGAACTTCAAGTAAATGGAATTATACCATGTATATTATCCTGCAATTTTCTTTTTCTATCCAGTATTAGGTTTGTAATATCCATTATTATAATGAGTTTCACTGTAGTCAATTTCATTGCTTTATTTTTTTCCTATTATAAATAATAATTTAGAAAATTTATCCTTTCTTGTTGACAGGATTTAGATTGTTTCCTGTTTTTGATATTACAATAAAGTAGCTATAACTATTCTTTTGTAGATTTCCTGGATTCAGGGCCTAGAATTTCCCTAGAGTAGATACAGTGAAACTGTTATGTCAAAAGTTTTTGCATCTTTAAATAAAGTAGGTTATAAGAAAATTGTTTTCCATAGTGGTTATTGCAATTAATACCATCATGGGCAGTTCATAAGTTCCATATCATAACTTATTATTGATCATTATTGATATGATATGTCACTCTTTAAATGTTTTCTATTTTGTGGTTGGGAAATGGTATCCCATTGTATTTTAATTTGCATTTCCTCAATTACTAGGATAGTAAGCAAAGAATTTTTTTTTTTTTTATTTTTAGTAGAAACCTTGAAAATAAACAGTCTAAGGAGATAACAAGTAGAAAGGATAGTTTGGAGGAATGAACTTCCCTCTGAGGTTATTTGCCTTGAAACTTGGGTAACAAAACAGGGTAAGTCAAGAGGTAGCTGTGGATGTTCCCAAAGGCAGAGGAAGTGGTTTTTGGCTCCAGAAAGAGGCAAAACATTCTTGTAATGCTATAACTAAGTATCTTTGCTGGTGAGTTAGAGAAGGCAGAAATTGTTTTTGCTGGACTGAAAAAGTTAAATAGAGGAAGCAGTACAGTACTTAGTCTTATTTTGAGGTAGCAAACAAAATGCACTAAAACACGGTTATAACAAAATTAGTTATAAAAACAAACAAGAAATTCTTGAGAAGAATGAACCTGACATATGTTGTGCAAATATTTTAAGCATATAAAGAATAATTAAAATATTAATAGATTTTTGGAATTTAAGAAAAATTTGATCTATTGAGTTTAAAATCTGTGTGGTCTTGTAAGACACTATATGAAAATGTGCTGTGTTAAATCTAGATGAAGTATTTCTAGCCCTTTGAAGATGCCTTCTTTTATTCTCCAAGATTTACCATATGTAGTCCCATGGGTCATTCGTTTTCTGGAGTGAAAAATAATCTTTGCTTTCCTGCCTTAAATGTTAAGGTGAATTGAATGTCACCATCCATTCCTGAAAAATGATCCACTTACTATTGATTAATGGAGCCTGAAGGAGTGAAAAGTGAAACTTTCTTGTTTTCCTTTAGTGGGTCACTTTGGGTTCCCTGGGAGGCAGATGCCAAGATGGAATCTGACATGCAAGTAATTTGTGGAGGATGATGAAGAGATGAAACAGGAGTAGGCAGGGAAGGCATTTGGACAGCAATGTGGGTCTGATACCTAAGAGTGGAGAAAGGCAAATAGGAAGAATTGTGGAAGAAGAGTTTCAGACTTCACTGCCTCAGAAAGTCTGGGTCAGGCCGATGGCCTGTCAGATTGGCTGAAGTTCAACCTGAACAGAGAGGGAACTCCTATTTCATCCATGTGAGGCCTAGTCACAGGCTGGGTGCTGGCTGAGAAGAGAGTGGCTTCATTTTGAACTCTCAGAGGGTCCTGCAGGTGCAGCACCTGAAAGCTGTCACTTTTCTATGCCCTCACAATAGGTTATTTAGAAGACAGAGAGCAAAACGTATACCTTCTTAGCTGCTTCACTTGGAAATAGAAATCAATTATACTTTCTGTTTCAAAATGCTTACAGTTTTTTTAATGTCTGAATAACAATGAAATATTACTATGTCTGGGCTAATTGATAAGCTGATTTATTAATTGTGATTATAAGAATTGATTACTGCTTTTACTAATGATATAAAAGGAAATAAGAAATTATCTGAATCAAGGTATTGCTTTAATAGACTGTTTGTAGACAAATTAAAACACTTTACAGTCTTTAAAAAATTTTACAAATTAAGCCAACATATAAGCATATGTTAGGATTCTGTGATCTTTTGTTTTCTATTTACACATAAATTCTGTGATTCTCTTTTGTTTTCCTAGTCTCAGGCATTTTAAATTGGTTTACTGTGTAGAGTATTTTTTTCTGCATGGAAAACATTAGTTATTTAGAAACTTTTAATGAGATTGTTTTCTCTGACCCAGTTGTTCTTAATAACTCAAATAGCTCTAGAATGTTTGGTTCTCAGTGATGCTGATATACAATTATGAAAATCATCTCTCCTTTGAGGTTCTAGAGTTTTCCAAAAGGTAAATTATTATATGATGCATAAATGTTTCATATTTGTTTGCCTTATTGGCTTTTATTCCTATTAATAGGAATCATATAATATAATCATATCTCATTACATCAGAAAACATCATAATTGGATTCAGGTAAAAGAGATCAAGTTCTATCAAACATATAATCATTTATCTTTCCTTTTTTAAATGTTCAGCTTTTCCAATTTACAATAGAAAAGGAAGCCAAATAACTCATGAAGGACAGAAGTAAGTTGAAAAGAAACATTAAAAAGTTGAGCAAGGTTATAGTATGTTCATAATTGAGGAACAGGTTTCTCAGGATACTCTACATTAGCATATTTGTCAACCAAGGAATTTCGTTTAGCTTTGGGAGGTCTTGTTTCTCATATGAGCTTTGATTCTGAAAGTAGTTATTGCTTTGGTCAAAGCATATTTGACAACTAATCTTATGAACATTGGAGAAAATATTTTTCTCTATATCTGTATGGAAGAATAGAAAGATTAATCTTGACAAGAACTTTTTTCCAACAGAAGCTATGCAGCCCAAGGAGGTGGAGAGAACTCTTGACATGAGCAAACACAAATGTGGCATGCATCTGTGATGGGTTGGATAATTGATCATGTCATGTGCCATTATCTAAGCCCCTTTTTTTCTCATTAGGATCTCTTACTACCCATCATGGGTTTCTGCTTAGTTACATCACCCCAGTAAACCATCTGGGAAGGACAAGATTTTCCATTTGGAACATTAGTATTCTTTGCTTTCCCAAGGGGTTCCCCTTCTAGGTCCTTGACTCCACCCACATACACTTTGCATTAAGTGCCTATCATTGGCCATCTGAATTTTTTTTTCACCTGTCAAGAAACCTGAATCTCCTTTAATGGAAATAAAGGGCACTTAATGATAGCTGCAGGAACACTGATCAAAATGGAACACAAGTTCACTAATCTTACTTTATATCAAAGCATTAACTGTTCTCAAAATCCAAATTCATACTACAAGCCAGACCTCCCTAAACTAAAAGAAACTCCTTGACTGACAAATGTGCTCATGTATATCTTCTTGAGAAATCAATTTCTCTACCACCTTTGGCATTGATTTTCAAATATGCTTTAAGAAAGTAACCTTAAAGAAATTAACCAAATCAAAATATTTTCCAAATTCAGATTTACATTATGTAGATAGACAACATATAAGCATACATTAGTATTCTGTGATCTTTTGTTTTCTATTTACACATAAATTCTGTGATTCTCTTTTGTTTTCCTAGTCTCAGGAATTTTAAATTGGTTTACTGTGTAGAGTATTTTTTTCTGCATGGAAAACATTAGTTATTTAGACACTTTCAATGAGATTATTATCTCTGACCCAGTTGTTCTTAATAACTCAAATAGCTCTAGAATGTTTGGTTCTCAGTGATGCTGATATACAATTATGAAAATCATCTCTCCTTTGAGGTTCTAGAGTTTTCCAAAAGGTAAATTATTATATGATGCATAAATGTTTCATATTTGTTTGCCTTATTGGCTTTTATTCCTATTAATAGGAATCATATAATATAATCATATCTCATTACATCAGAAAACATCATAATTGGATTCAGGTAAAAGAGATCAAGTTCTATCAAACATATAATCATTTATCTTTCCTTTTTTAAATGTTCAGCTTTTCCAATTTACAATAGAAAAGGAAGCCAAATAACTCATGAAGGACAGAAGTAAGTTGAAAAGAAACATTAAAAAGTTGAGCAAGGTTATAGTATGTTCATAATTGAGGAACAGGTTTCTCAGGATACTCTACATTAGCATATTTGTCAACCAAGGAATTTCGTTTAGCTTTGGGAGGTCTTGTTTCTCATATGAGCTTTGATTCTGAAAGTAGTTATTGCTTTGGTCAAAGCATATTTGACAACTAATCTTATGAACATTGGAGAAAATATTTTTCTCTATATCTGTATGGAAGAATAGAAAGATTAATCTTGACAAGAACTTTTTTCCAACAGAAGCTATGCAGCCCAAGGAGGTGGAGAGAACTCTTGACATGAGCAAACACAAATGTGGCATGCATCTGTGATGGGTTGGATAATTGATCATGTCATGTGCCATTATCTAAGCCCCTTTTTTTCTCATTAGGATCTCTTACTACCCATCATGGGTTTCTGCTTAGTTACATCACCCCAGTAAACCATCTGGGAAGGACAAGATTTTCCATTTGGAACATTAGTATTCTTTGCTTTCCCAAGGGGTTCCCCTTCTAGGTCCTTGACTCCACCCACATACACTTTGCATTAAGTGCCTATCATTGGCCATCTGAATTTTTTTTTCACCTGTCAAGAAACCTGAATCTCCTTTAATGGAAATAAAGGGCACTTAATGATAGCTGCAGGAACACTGATCAAAATGGAACACAAGTTCACTAATCTTACTTTATATCAAAGCATTAACTGTTCTCAAAATCCAAATTCATACTACAAGCCAGACCTCCCTAAACTAAAAGAAACTCCTTGACTGACAAATGTGCTCATGTATATCTTCTTGAGAAATCAATTTCTCTACCACCTTTGGCATTGATTTTCAAATATGCTTTAAGAAAGTAACCTTAAAGAAATTAACCAAATCAAAATATTTTCCAAATTCAGATTTACATTATGTAGATAGACAACATATAAGCATACATTAGTATTCTGTGATCTTTTGTTTTCTATTTACACATAAATTCTGTGATTCTCTTTTGTTTTCCTAGTCTCAGGAATTTTAAATTGGTTTACTGTGTAGAGTATTTTTTTCTGCATGGAAAACATTAGTTATTTAGACACTTTCAATGAGATTATTATCTCTGACCCAGTTGTTCTTAATAACTCAAATAGCTCTAGAATGTTTGGTTCTCAGTGATGCTGAGCAAACAAGACTAGTTTAATATCATTGGATTTATTAAAACAGCTATCCCTTCTGAGTTTTAATAAAGCCAATGATATCAAACTGACAGAAGCTATCCCTTCTGTCAAATACAATATAGGCATTTAGTATTTTTTTTTTACTTGATTATTTTTCCCCAAAATTCACAAAGGTTTTCTGACTAACATTGTGTCTATTAGAGTTTTTAAAAAGGACATTTGTACTTAACCAAATTGAATCATTATTCTGAACAATTTATTTCAATAGTAATTATTATGTGTGGTATGAAGTTTGTTTCCAAGCTCTTTAGGTAAATGAAAGCTTTGTTTTAGGGAATTCTAAAGATGGCAGAATAGTGGTGTCCTGTTTTTTGTGTACTTTGGTGTACTGTTTCTGGCTGCTCTGTGGAATGAAACCAAGACAGCAATCAGGCAGCGTCTCCACAAGGTCTCCCCTAGATGGAATACAACATCTCAGAGCATGCAAAAGGCTCCTGAATAGTAGATTTTCACAGAAACCACCAGAGTTTTGACCACCTGTGCAGAAATCAGAGCCTCTGAGTTCCAGTAAGACTCCCGGACTCTGGACCCAAAGCCCACAGTTCTAGCACAGACATGGCTCTCAAGTGGAGTAGCACAATCACCTAATCAGCTGAGCTCCACTCCCACGCAGTCACATGGCTGCAATCTAGCCACGGTACATGAGGCCATCCCAGCTCCCCTCACCTCAACAGACACCCTGGTGCTTGAAGCAGATTGACTCCATCATGGAAAACCTTTCTTCAGTTTCTGGTGGGCAAGGCTATCAGTGCAGATCTCCGTTAGAATACAGGTACCCGGTTTCCAACTTCCTCCACCCCGCCCCCCCCAGCTTCGATAACTCAGCACAGTGACTACCCAGCTCAAAAACCACTCTCAGTTGAATGGGAGCTCAGTGCGACCAGGCACTGCCCACCTAGTGAAAGCCTGAGGGCAAGAGTTCCCACAGTTGAGACCTGATAAGCAAGAAAGGGAAGGGATTAAAATGGAGCAAAACAGAGAATCCAGGATCAGGGAAGCTCAGGCAGGAGAGGGAGACAATGCCAGGGGATCAAGTCTTCTCACCCTGGTTACCTACATCACCCGAGGACGGACAGAGACTAAAGCTTAAAATAGACAATTCCACCTACTGGAAGAGAAGAGAAGCAGGAAGAAAATGGAATTCTAGGAGTATTTCTTTTTCTTTTTTCTTTTTTTCTTCTTATCCTTTTTCTTTTTCCTCTACACTTCTATCCTCTGGCCCTCACAACCCCAACATATGTGAAACCAAGAACTTTACATGAAATAAAACTTTGAACACTGAGTCACCTGAATAATATAATATAGAGGAATTGCATGAGCCCCCCCTTTTTTTCTTCTACTTCTTTTTTCTCTTTCTTTCTTTACTTTTTTTCTTCTTCTTTTTCTTCTTTCATCCTCCAAATTTTACTATTTTAACATCCTGTAATTTTCTAAATACATATATATGTTTGTTTTTATGCCCTCCCACAATCTTGTCTACCCTAAATTACCTCCTGACTATTCTCTTGCTACTAACCCTCTTCATTAGAGTTCTCCTTAAAATTTCCTAAGTTATATTAACTCATACCCTCACATCTTTTCCCCTTAGCATATCATCCTATGCCACCAGAAACTGTACACCTTTTATAAAATTATTGATTATATTTTAAATAATAATAAGACAGAAATCCAAATCCAACATTTCTGGACATTGAGACTAACTATAAATGTCTTAATAACAATAAATTTGTTCATAGTGATGTTGATATTGGGATCTCTTAACATTGTCCTTCCCTACAAAGGAGGGATCTTGGAACCATACAAGAGTACTAGGAATCTATAGGGTAAAAACAATAACACACCAGTCCCACAGAGCTGGAAAGAAAGAAACTTGAGCAACATGAAAAGACAAGGGAAGAAAGTACCACAAAAAATAAAGACAACATATCATTAGAAGAATTGATAGCTACAGCAGAAAAAATCACAGGGAAAGATTACAGGATTATATGAAAAAAAAAATTGTATTGGGAACTCAAAGAAGACATAAGAGAACAAACACAGGCAGTGAAAGATCACTTCAACAATGAGCTACATAAACAAATCCAAGAAGCAAAAGATTATCTCAACAGGGAAATAGAAGTTATACAAAACAAACAAAGAAACAAACAAACAGAAATCCTTGAGATGAAAGAAACAATAAACCAAATTTAAAACTCAAATGAGAGCATCACAAACAGAGTAGATCACTTAGAAGAAAGGATATCAGACAATGAAGATAAAATATATCATCTTGAAAAGAACAGACTACACAGAGAAAATGAGAAGAAACCAAGAGCAGAACATTCAAGAAATATGGGATATCATAAAAAGACTAAATTTAAAAGTTATTGGATAGAGGAAGGCATAGAGGTCCAAAAAAAGAAATGAGCATTCTATTCAATGAAATAATATAAGAAAACTTTCCAGACATGAAGAATAAAATGGAAATCCAAATCCAAGAAGCACACAGGATGCCAAATGTGCAAAATCTCAACAGAGCCACACCAAGAGACAGTATAATGAAAATGCCCAACATACAGAATAAGGAGAGAATTTTAAAAGCCACAAGAGAAAGGAATCAGATCACATATATGGGTAAACCAATTAGAATAATGGCAGATTTTTCAACACAGAGCCTGAAAGCTAGAAGATCCTGGAAAAACATATTTCAAGCTCTGAAAGATTGTGAGAGGAAACCAAGAATCTTGTATCCAGCAAAATTAAGCTTTAGATTTGAAGATGAAATCAAAACATTTCATGATAAACGAAAGTTAAAATAATTTATAGCTGGAAAACTGGCACTAGAAAACATCCTTTGCAAAATATTTCATGAATAGGAAATAAAAAATAACAATAAAAACCAGCAGAAGGGGGTAAAACACTAAAGGAAAAACTAATCAAAGAGGAAAACCAAGTCAAGTTAAATAACAAAAATAAACAAATATGGCTGGAAATACAAACCATGCCTCAATAGTAACACTAAATGTTATTGCCTTAAACTGACCAATCAATAGACATAGGCTAACAGATTAGATTTTTTTAAAAAAGATACAACAATATGCTGCCTATAGGAGGATTATTTGATAGGAAAAGACATACACAGACTGAAGGTGAAAGCTTGGGAAAAATTATACAACTCACATGGACTGCAGAAGCAAGTAGGGGTCTCCATACTCATATCAAATAAAGTAGGCTTCAAGCCAAAGTTAATCAAAAGAGATAAAGAGGGACATTACATACTGCTCAAAGGAACCATATACCAACAAGCCATAACAATCATAATTATATATGCCCCAAACCATGGTGCAGCTATGTTCATCAAACTCTTCTTAAGTTCAAGAGTCAAATTGACCACAACACAATAAGTGTGGGTGAATTTAACACACCTCTCCCACCACTGGATAGATCTTTCAAACAAATTTGAATAAAGAAACTATAGGGATCAATAACACAATCAATAACTTAGACATAACTGACATAAATAGAATATTTCAACTGGCATCAAGCGGATACACTTTCATCTTGGCAGCACATGGTCCTTCTCTAAAATAGACCATATATTATGCAACAAAGCAACTCTTAGCAAATATAAAAAAAATAGAGATACTACCATGTATTTTATCAGATCATAATAAAATGGAAATCAATGACAAAATAAAAAATAAAAATTTCTGCATCATATGGAGATGGAGCAATATGCTACTGAATGAACAACGGGTCACAAATGGCATCCAGGAGGATATTAAAAAGTTCTTAGAGATAAGTGAGAACACAGACACAATATATAAAAATCTCTGGGACACTATGAAAGCAGTACAAAGAGGAAAATTTATTGCATGGAGCACATTCCTTAAAAGAAGAAAAAGTCAACAAATAAATCACCTCATACTACATCTCAAAGCACTCAAAAAAGAAAAACAAATCAGCAGCAAAAGCGATAGAAGGCAAGAAATAATTAAAATTACAGTGGAAATCAATGAAATCAAAACAAAAGAAACAATTGAAAAAATTGACAACACTAAAAGTTGGTTCTTTGAAAAAATAATAAAATTGACAGACCATTAAACACGCTAACGAAGAGAAGGAGAGAGAGAACTCAAATTACCAGCATACATGATGAAAAAGGGAATATCACAACAGACACTACAGAAATACAGAGGACAATTAGAAATTATTTTGAAACTTTATACTCCAATAAAATAGAAGACATTGAAGGCATCAACAAAATTCTTAAGTCACATGATCTGCCTAGGTTGATTCAAGAAGACATACACAACTTAAATAGACCAATATCAAGAGAGGAAATAGAAGAAGCCATCAAAAGATTACCAACCAAGGAAAGCCCAGGACCAGATGGATTCATAGCTGAGTTCTACAAGACCTTTAAAGAAGAACTAATACCAATACCCTTCAAAATCAGGAAATAGAAAAAGAGGCAACACTTCCAAACTCATTATATGATGCCAATATCACCCTGATCTCAAAACCAGACAAAGACAATATCTCTAATGAACATAGATGCAAAAATTTTCAATAAAATTTTGTCAAATCAAATACAAAAACATATCAAAAGGATTGTGCACCATGATCAAGTGGGATTCACCCCAGGGATGCAAGGTTGGTTCAACATATGGAAATCAATAAATGTAATTTATCACATCAATAGACTTAAAGATAAGAATCTTATGATCATCTTTATAGACACAGAAAAAGCATTTGACAAAATACAGCACCCCTTTATGTTCAAAACACTAGAAAAACTAGGGATAACAGGAACATATCTCAACATCATAAAGGCCATCTATGCTAAGCCTCAGGCCAACATAATTCTAAATGAAGAAAAACTGAAGGCATTCCCTCTAAAATCTGAAACAAAACAGTGATGCCCTCTTTCACCACTTCTATTCAACATGGTTCTTGAAACACTGGCCAGAGCAATTAGACAGATGAAAGGAATTAAAGGGATATGTATAGGAAAAGAAAAACTTAAATTAGAACTATTTGCTGATGATATGATTCTATCCTGAGAAGACCCAAAAAACTCCACCAGTAAACTTCTAGAACTAGTAGGTGAATTCAGCAAAGTAGCAGGACGTATGGTTAAATATATATTTTTACCAAATATATTTAAAATCAACACCCATAAGTCAAAGGCAATTCTGTATATCAGTGACAAATCCTCTGAGAAGAAAATAAGAAAAATTAGCCCATTCATAATATCCTCAAAAAAACAAATGCTTGGGGATCAACTTAACAAAAGTGGCAAAAGATCTATAAATTTTTTTCTAAAGAAAGAAATCAAAGAAGACCTTAGAAGATGGAAGGATCTACCTTGCTCTTGGATAGGCAGAATTAATATCATCAAAATGACCATACTAACAAAAGCACTATATAGATGTAATGAAATTCTGATCAAAATCTCAATGGCCTTCCTCATAGAAATAGAAAAAGCAATCATGAAATTCATCTGCAAAAATAAGAGATCCAGAATAGCTAAAGCAATCCTAAGCACGAAGAGTGAAGCAGGTGGTATTGCTATACCAGACCTTAAACTATACTACAGAGCAATAGTAACAAAAACAGCATGGTATTGACACCAAAACAGGCTGGTAGACCAATGGTACAGAATAGAGGACACAGAGACCAACCCACAAAATTACAACTACCTTACATTAGATAAAGGTGCTAAAAGCATGCAATGGAGAAAGGATAGCATCTTCAACAAATGGTGCTGAGAAAACTGGAAATCCATATGCTACAAAATGAAATTAAACCCCTACCTCTCACCATGCACAAAACTCAACTCAAAATGGATCAAAGACCTAGGAATTAAACCAGAGACTCTGCATCTAATAGAAGAAAAAGTAGGCCCTAATATTCATCATGTGGGATAAGACCCCAACTCCTTAATAAGACTCCTATAGCACAAGAATTAAAACCAAGAATCAATAAATGGGATGGATTCAAACTAAAAGTTTCTTCTCAGCAAAAGAGACCATCTGAGAGGTGAACAGAGAACCTACATCCTGGGAGCAAATTTTTTTTCCCTCACACATCAGATAGAGCACCAATCTCTGAGTATATAAAGAACTCAAAAAGCTAAACACCGAAAAACAAATAACCCAATTAACAAATGGGCTAAGGACCTGAATAGACACTTCTCAGAAAAGTATATACAATCAATCAACAAATATATGAAAAAATGATCATCATCTCTAGCAATTAGAGAAATGCAAATCAAAACTACTCTAAGATATCATCTCACTCCAGTCAGAATGGCAGTTATTAGAATACAAACAATAATAAATGTTGGTGAGGATGTGGGGAAAAAAGTACACTTACACATTGCTGGTGGGACTGCAAATTGGTGCAACCAATATGGAAAGCAGTATGGAGATTCCTTGGAAATCTGGGAATGGAACCACCATTTGACCCAGCTATTCCTCTTCTTGGACTGTACCCAAAAGACTTAAAATCAGCATACTACAGGGACACAGTCACATCAATGTTTTTAGCAGCATAATTCACAATAGTTAAATTCTGGAGCCAACCTAGATGTCCTTTAGTGGATGAGTGGTTAAAAAAAATGTGGCATATATACACAATTGAATTTTACTCAGCATTTAAAAAAGAACAAAATCATGACGTTTGCAGATAAAAGGATGGTGTTGGTGAAGATAATGCTAAGTGAAATTAGTCAATCCCAAAAAAAACAAATGCCAAATATTTTCTCCTCATTTTGGGGGTAGGGAGGGAGAGCATGGGAGGGATAGATGAACTTTAGATAGGGAAGAGGGGTAGGAGGGAAAGGGAGGCAGCAGGGGATTAGCAAGAATGGTGGAATGTGATGGACCTCATTATACAAAGTACATGTATGAAGACTTGAATTGGGTGTCAACATACTTTATATACAAACAGAGATACAAAAATTGTGGTACATATGTGTGTTAAAAATTGTAATGCAAAAAAACAAAGTACATGTATAAAGGCATAAATTAGCATGAATATACTTTATATAGAGAGATATGAAAAATTGTGCCCTATATGTGAAAAAAGAAGTGTAATGCTTTCCACTGCTGTCATGTAGTTGAAAAGAAAAAAAAAGAAAGAAAGAAAGCTTTGTTTTAGGCTAATGTGAATTAACTAATAGGTATATAAAATAGGATATTAAAATTTAAGTATTAAGGTGATTTTAGTTTTACATGGACTTTTCACCTAATATTTTCTTTTACTTTATAGTAAAATGGTTACAGTCTATTTACTGTAACAGCTCATATTAATAATTCTTTTCATCATTGCTCAGCACTAAAAAAGAATAAGATCATGACATATGAAGGGAAATGGATGGCATTAGAGCAGATTATGCTAAGTGAAGTTAGTCAATCCCAAAAAAACAAATGCCAAATGTTTTCTCAGATATAAGGAGGTGGCTCAAAATGGGGTAGGGAAGGAAAGCATGAAAGGAAGATTACCTCTGATAGGAAAGTGGGGTGGGAGGGAAAGGGAGGGAGAAGGGGAATGGCATGGATGGTGGAAGGAGACCCTCATCATTATACAAGATACATGTATGAAAACATGAACTTGGTGTCAACATATCTTATATTCAGAGATATGAAAATTTGTGGTATAAAGGTGTGTTAAGAATTGTAATGCAAATAACAACAACAATAACAATAGAGCTCATGTAAATAAATAAATAAATAAAAATTGAAAAAAAATAATTCTTTTCATTTCTGCTATCCCTCTTTTAAGATGCCTGATCAGAAGGACTATGAAGCAATTGAAAAAAGTGTTCAATATCTCTAGCAATTAGGGAAATGGAAATCAAAACTACATTGATATTTCATCTCACTCTAATCAGAATGGCAATTATCAAGAACACAAATGATAATAAGTGTTAGCAAGGATGTGGGGAAAAAGTTACACTTATATATTGTTGGTGGGACTGCAAATTAGTGCAACCGGTTTGGTAACACATATGGATCTAGGAATGGAACCACCATATGACTCAGCCATCCCACTCCTCATTATATATCTAAAAGATCTACAGTCATCATACCATAGGGATGCAGCTGCATCCATGTTGACAGAAGTATAATTCACAAGAGCCAAACTATGGAACCAATCTAGGTGCCTGTCAAAACATGAATGGGTAAAGACAATATGGTATATATGCACAGAAGAGTATTACTCCACTACAAAAAAAAAAAACGAATAACAGGGCTGAGGATGTGGCTCAAGTGGTAGCGCGCTCACCTGGCATGCATGCGCTCGGGTTCGATCCTCAGCACCACATACAAACAAAGATGTTGTGTCTGCCGAAAACTAAAAAATAAATATTAAAATTCTCTCTCTCTCTCTCTCTCTCTTTCTCTCTTTAAAAAACAAAAAAAAACCAAATTACATTATGGCATTGGCCAATGAGTATATGGAAGTAGAGACTATCATGCCAAGTGAAATAAACTATAGTAAGAAAGCCAAAAGTTGAGTATTAATGTTTTCTCTGATATGCAAATGCTAGTCCAAAATAAGGGGAGAAAAGAAAAAAATTTTAAAAGGGAGGGGTATTCAATTAAAATAGAAGAAAGATCAGTGGAGTAGATAAAGGGAATTGAGAAGGAGGGAGGAAGATAAGGGAAGATAAGAGTAAATAAGAGATAAGGGAAGAAATGTGGAATGATTCTGACCCAGCTTTCCTATGTACATATATGAATATACCACAGTGAATAACACCTTTATGCAAATTCACATGGAACCAGTTTTAAAAAAACACAGATAAATAACATAAATATCAGCAAAGTGCTGGGAAAGCATGAGGGAAAGGGGAGGGAAGGAAGAGGGAAAATACAAGGAATTAATTAGAGCAAATTATATTCCATGATTTTATAATTATGTTAAAATGAATGCTTATATTATATATAACTAAACAGAACTAATAAAACCAAAACAAAACAAAATAAAAAACAACTAATCACTGTTACTAATGATCAAATAATTTTTCAGAAACAATGACAAAAAGAAGTCTTTATGATATGATTTCTTAGACCTTTCTAAGTGGGTGAACTTCACTAAGGTTTATGACTGAATCTGAATAGTTAAGGGATTAATAATATTTATGCATCTTGAATGTAAATGAGGGCTGATAAGTTGAATTCTGACTATACCCTGGGCTCCCAGAAACTGGAAAATTCCCCCATCCTTGTTTTCTGAAATTCTTCCATCCTTTTATGTTACCCAAAATTGCTTACCGCAAAGTCAAATCCTTCACATGACACAGGTAATACTCTTACCCTTGCTTTCTTAGGACTGAGACCTGCAAATGTTTCCCTTGTTCATCTGTGACTAGAAAAAAAAAAAAAAAAAACCACAATCTATCTCTTTTTGCCTTAACTTGCTTTTGGGATAAGACATTGACCTCTCAACTTCCTATTCCTCATGTAAGGTGTGATTAGCTGAGATTAGAACAGTTGGTCCTTGAGAAAACAGCCAGACACATTTCTGTTTATTTCTAATAATTCAAACAATTCCCCAACTGCATATCACATCATCTGTAACCTGTGTAATCCTCCCTATGAGAGTCAAAGGCAAAATCACCCTGTTGAGATACTGGTTTTTGGATGCTTTTCTTAGTGCAGTTATTTGAATAAAATCAATCTCCTTACTTGTTCATTTTTTTTTTGTGTCTTTGACAACATTACTAAAAGTATATTATTTATCAGTTGATTTGGGCATTCCTGTTAGGTACATTAATGATGCATAGTGACTTATAGGACAGCTGGATTGGAGTCTTTAAAAAAAATTAAACTATTTAGCCAAGTTAGGAACAATGTGAACAGAAGCACTTAAAGTAGATGTGAAAGAATTGACTTTGTTCAATTTTTTTTCAAGAAGATTTTACATGTCTTTCCAAAAACTAGAAAGTAATGCTGAGATGTGCTATTAATTTATTTAGGGGATAGTTTCATAATTAAGTAATCATATTTGTGAAACATATTAACCTCCTACTATGTGTCCAGTGCAATACATGGTGATATTTCATAAGACAAATTTGACTGATCTTCTCCTTGCCAGTCTGATCTCATGGACTCTCTATATGAATTAGCTTTGCCAAAAGAGTCAAGACTCACATTTTAATTTCAATTCTGCTTTTCATTCTTATAACCACCAATCTGGTTGACCTTCTTCCCATATGCTGGGCTTTCTACTTCCTCTATATCTTCAAGTTTCTGTCTACAGTAGGCTTGCGGCCTCTCCATTCCCCATGTAGTTGACAGTGCAGTTTGATCTTATAACTCAGCAGTGGGCTTAGCACCTCTTGGGTTTTGAATTCGCAACCTTCTTTTCTATTCATCTTCATGCCACAAATTTCGGCAGGAATTCATATCATTCCTACACTATTTTTGAGAAAATGAAGGCCCAGAGAAACTAAGCAATTTGTCCAGACAAACATTAAGAAAGTAGCAAGCTAGGATACAATTTATTCACAGAAAAATAGCCCAGGTACACAAATATATAGTTTATAACATTATTACTTTTATATCTCTTAGAGAACATGATTCCTCAAAATAGAATAGTTCTTTGAATTCTACTTTTTATCCTCCTATCCATATATCACAAATGATATAGCTATCATGGCCCAGTTGTCAACAAAACTCTTCCTCTTCCCATATTCTTCAAGAATTTGGCTGATTCCCCCAGGTTTCTACTCACTGTGAACATTACTTCATTTTATTTACCAAGTCCTTTCCTTCTTTTTCCTGATACTCTGCTCCTGCAGCTCTCTGTTCAGTGAGATTCTCTCTCAGATAAGCTGGTAGCTTATCTGAAAGGGTAGAGTTCTCTCTTCTGAGGGTAAAGAAGATTACATTTTGTGGGAAATGCAGGAAGAAGAGAGTGAGAAATGTTCACTCAAATATAAACAAACATAGGCTATTCACTCACAGCTTACTATAGCAAGGGAGTTCTCGCGGGGTTCTGGGAGAATTGGTGCGCGGAGCCCGGTGGAGGCAGGGTGTTCACGGGAAGTGTGGGTAGAGTGTCGGTGAGAGTTCGGGAATAAAGAGTTGCTGTTTGCGCATAAATCAAAGGCATTCCTGTATATCAGCGACAAATCCTCTGAAATGGAAATGAGGACAACCACTCCATTCACAATATCTTCAAAAAAAATAAAATACTTGGGAATCAACCTAACAAAAGAGGTGAAAGACTTATACAATGAAAACTACAGAACCCTAAAGAGAGAAATAGAAGAAGATCTTAGAAGATGGAAAAATATACCCTGTTCATGGATAGGCAGAACTAACATCATCAAAATGGCGATATTACCAAAAGTTCTCTATAGGTTTAATGCAATGCCAATCAAAATCCCAACGGCATTTCTTGTAGAAATAGAGAAAGCAATCATGAAATTCATATGGAAAAATAAAAGACCCAGAATAGCAAAAACAATGCTAAGAAGGAAGTGAGAATCAGGCGGTATAGCGATACCAGACTTCAAACTATATTACAGAGCAATAGTAACAAAAACAGCATGGTACTGGTACCAAAACAGGCGGGTGGACCAATGGTACAGAATAGAGGACACAGAAACCAATCCACAAAACTACAACTATCTTATATTTGATAAAGGGTCTAAAAGCATGCAATGGAGGAAGGATAGCATCTTCAACAAATGGTGCTGGGAAAACTGGAAATCCATATGCAACAAAATGAAACTGAATCCCTTTCTCTCGCCATGCACAAAAGTTAATTCAAAATGGATCAAGGAGCTTGATATCAAATCAGAGACACGCCGTCTGATAGAAGAAAAAGTTGGCTACTATCTACATACTGTGGGGTCGGGCTCCAAATTCCTCAATAGGACACCCATAGCACAAAAGTTAATAACTAGAATCAACAAATGGGACTTACTCAAACTAAAAAGTTTTTTCTCAGCAAAAGATACAATAAGAGAGGTAAATAGAGAGCCTACATCCTGGGAACAAATCTTTACTCCTCACACTTCAGATAGAGCCCTAATATCCAGAGTATACAAAGAACTCAAAAAATTAGACAATAAGAGAACAAACAACCCAATCAACAAATGGGCCAAGGACCTGAACAGACACTTCTCAGAGGAGGACATACAATCAATCAACAAGTACATGAAAAAATGCTCACCATCTCTAGCAGTCAGAGAAATGCAAATCAAAACCACCCTAAGATACCATCTCACTCCAGTTAGATTGGCAGCCATTATGAAGTCAAACAACAACAAGTGCTGGAGAGGATGTGGGGAAAAGGGTACACTTGTACATTGCTGGTGGGACTGCAAATTGGTGCAGCCAATTTGGAAAGCAGTATGGAGATTTCTTGGAAAGCTGGGAATGGAGCCACCATTTGACCCAGCTATTCCCCTTCTCGGTCTATTCCCTAAAGACTTAAAAAGAGCATGCTACAGGGACACTGCGACATCGATGTTCATAGCAGCACAATTCACAATAGCTAGACTGTGGAACCAACCTAGATGCCCTTCAATGGATGAATGGATAAAAAAAAATGTGGCATTTATACACAATGGAGTATTACTCTGCATTAAAAAATGACAAAATCATAGAATTTACAGGGAAATGGATGGCATTAGAGCAGATTATGCTAAGTGAAGCTAGCCAATCCCTAAAAAACAAATGCCAAATGTCTTCTTTGATATAAGGAGAGTAACTAAGAACAGAGTAGGGTCGAAGAGCATGAGAAGAAGATTAACATTAAACAGGGATGAGAGGTGGGAGGGAAAGGGAGAGAGAAGGGAAAATGCATGGAAATGGAAGGAGACCCTCAGAGTTATACAAAAGTACATACAAGAGGAAGTGAGGGGAAGGGGAAAAATAATACAAGGGGGACAAACGAATGTCAGTAGAGGGGGCAGAGAGAGAAGAGGGGAGGGGAGGGGAGGGGAGGGTGGATAGTAGAGGATAGGAAAGGCAGCAGAATACAACAGACACTAGTATGGCAATATGTAAATCAATGGATGTGTAACTGATGTGATTCTGCAATCTGTATATGGGGTAAAAATGGGAGCTCATAACCCACTTGAATCAAATTGTGAAATATGATATATCAAGAACTACGTAATGTTTTGAACAGCCAACAATAAAAAATTTAAAAAAAAAAAAGAGTTGCTGTTTGAATCTACAAGGCTTTGTGGTGGCTCGGTTATTTTGTGCCCAGCCAGACTGTGGCATTAGAGTGGGGGCTCTATCAAATAAATTAGTATCCAAGATCTATGAAAATGGGACTTTAACACAAGAGACATGAGAAGAATATCCTCAAGCTGATGGAGAAGGGCAATCTCAGCATGACAGTTGTACATTGGGTTTTGAGATAAGCCACTCAAAGACACATGAATTCAGAAGATTCCAGGAGAGATTTCTGAAAGATTTAACCATCTGATGTGGTTTAATGAATTGAAAAAATAATAATTTGTGTTGAAATATGAGTAACTAAGCAAATGAAAAACAAAATGAGACAGCTTCTACCTACCTCTCCCCCAATTTATTTTATATATTCTAATATCTCATCCCTTTCTATTAAAATGGAAGAGCAACTGTACAGTGAATATCATATCCATAAGCAGTTTCTTAAAATTGATCTCTGTTGCACACATATTGCTTCACAGTAATAAGTATTCCAACTAAGCACAAAAAGAATAGAGGTGCTCTGTATATTGTCACTGTTGTAGTCAAATTGTTAAAAAAAAGATACAAGTAGTCAGTCATGATCATAAACAGGAACTATTACACACATGAAGACCATGTCTCTTCTTGTTTTACACTCACCCTATCAATCATGCTTTTTTTTTTTTTTTGCCTTACAACCTGTGCTCACTCCATGCTTTATCCTCTGTTAATTAACTTGCTCTATATATTCATTGTGATCCAAACAAACTTTCAAGAAGTTAATTCATGGAGACTGAATGCTGATTTTAATGTTTATAAGGAGAGACAAAATATCAGAATGGGTAAAACAATGCTGGGGATGAACAAAGCTGGAGGGCTGACAGCACCTCACTTCTAGACCTGCTGTGAAGCAACAGTTATTAGGACGGTAGGATATTGGAGAAAGAATAGAAAAATAGATCAGTGGAGCGGAATGAAGAGCCCAGAAACAGACCTGTATCAGTACAGCCAATTGATGTATAGTAATGGAGCAGAGGCAACACAGCAGCATGGAGCATAGATCCTTCCTGCAAGTGGTGCTGCAGGACCTGAACATCCACATCAGCAAGGCTACAACACATGTGGAAGGAGAGACTCAGAAAGGAGTAGAAGGGGGAAGAAAAAATACTTGTAGAAACAAGTGCTAGAAACTTACCAAATTTGATATAAAACATAGACCTCTGGATTCAATGTTTCCCCTTTGTAAGCTAAAAACAAACATATCCATTTCTAGACATATCACAGTCAAACTGTAAAAAGGCAAAGAGAGAATCTTAGAAATATCAGAGAAAAACTTCTCCTCATGCCAAAGGGGAGCTCAGTGAGTTTATCAGTTTACTTTCAATCAGACACAATGGAAGGAGGTAGTGGGGTAGCATATTCCAATGAAAAATGGGGTACAGATCATCCAAAGAGTCCATGTCCAAAAAATCTGTCATTGAATAATGAACAAAAGTAAAGATACTCCCAGACAAAGACAGCTTGAAAATATCTTCTGCCAGAAGCACTACCCTACAAGAAATTCTAAAGGAAGGCTTTGGAATGGAAGAAATTGTTCGTTTGTTATAGGCCGGGATATATAGGCCTTGACCAGACAAACTTCATTTTACCCTAAGACTCCATTTCATATGAGAAATGCTTCTCTATTGAGAAAACTCCACCTCTGATATCCTGATATTGCTTAGTACACCCTGCTTAGAAACACACAGCTTGGGAAAATATTTGTTATTCTTATACAATGTAATTGTTCTCTTTTTATATCTCATTTTCCCCCCACAGTACCCTGACTAGTCTGGGTCATTCTGACACACTCTTTACATTGATATGGTTTTTTCTCACTGTTGGCCTGCAGAGTTTTGCTATAAGACTGCACCCTACCTTTTACAAGGGTTTGAAGGTTGCTACAAAGTCCTCTACAAGAAGATGAATTGCCTAATGCCCTTCCAACCTGCTGGTGAATATAGGTTCTTGGCGGACACAACATCTTTTGTTTGTATGTGCTGCTGAGGATCGAACCCGGGCCGCACGCATGCCAGGCAAGCATGCTACCGCTTGAGCCACATGCCCTCTATGCTGAGTTGATGCAAGGCAAGAACATAGTGTATAGAAGATTTGGAATTTCAAAGAGAAGAGATCCTGAACATAATGATCCCTAAGAAATAAAAATTCCAGAGATAAAAACTATGACATTGATGAAACTCAAGAAGAAATCTACAAGGAAGCAGGTGATGTCTGAATTCCAGGGGGAAAAGAATACTAAATATATTAAGGTCTTCTCTGACAGGGTTAGCAGGTGGAGTTGAAAGGAAGAATCTAGAAGGCCCAGGAGGGTGGAGGAGATGCTGGCTGGAGGGCAGGGAAAGGGTGTGGTTTGCCTCTTCTTCTTGCCTCTCCCCAGTGTAGGTACCTTATGATGAGAGGGCACAGCTCTATGACACAGGCCTGGGCCCTACTCCCCATTCCTGAAGAGAACTCTCAGGACTCATTTGTCTGAGTGAGACCGTGCTATTTAGATGATGGAGAATCCACTCTTTCCTCTAAATACCATTAATGCTGCAAGGCTGAACCCCAACTTCACCACCTGGGCAATAGATATGATCCTTGCCTTTGTGTGTGGACTGGGGCTGTTTCTCCCTTTTTTGCCCCACCTCCAGGGTATCCATCCTTCCCACCACCAACGAAAAAAGAAAAACTAAGGAAGGTAAGAAACTCTCAGGACAAACCCAATAAACAAACAGACAGAAAAAGATTCTCTTTTGTCTACTCTTCTTTCTACTTTTCCAAAATAAGTAGACACACTTCAACAAAGAGAAATCTAAGGACAGAACAGAGAATCATTCTGGGACAGGTAGGGCAGGGCAGGAGAGAGTTTCTCCTATCAGAAGGTTTCTCACTAGGGTTTCTCCTATCTGACGCTCTCAGACCATCTATGTGGTGACCTGCAGCTCACCACATGGATGAGGTCTGGACTCCTGAGATTGTTGGGAAACTCTGGAGAAGAATAGGTCATGAGCACTGCTCCATCAGTCACCTTCTCCTGGTGAGTATCTCTGGAACAAGCCTTTCCTCTGTTTTGGGCTGATGTGAGGGCTGTGCTGAGCCCTGAGGGCCTCCATCACAGGCTGGAGTACCTCTGGCCTTAGGAAGCAGAACACGGCCTGGTAACTGAGAAGAACTTGTGGAAATGAGTCTGTTCTTGAGTAGAGGATCAGTGACTGAGGATATCCATGGTGTAGTTTATTTAGAAAATCTCCTTTTGTGTTTTCCAAAGAAGAAAAATGAAGCATTTTGCCACTTAAATGTTATCTGAATAAAGAGTTTCCACTAGCTAACTGTAGAAAGGCATGCTGTTGCGAAACATGGAATGTCTGTAACTAGATTAGAAGAATAGAGAACTGGGCCCCAGCCTATTTTTTGTTCTTGTCTGTTAGAATGATAAGGTAAAGAAGGTTCTGTGCAAGAGCAGGAAGAAGAGTGGCACTCAGAAAGGTAAGGCCATGCCCTTCTACCCCAGAGGTGGCTTGTTGTCCTCTTTCTCCAAGGGACCAGATTCACACTCCCAGAGGATGTCAGCTGCAGAGACCTGAGAGGGAGGATGCTGGAATAGAATTCATCAAAGGAATTCAGAGACATTGTTCATGTTCTGTGCCTAGAATAAAGGTGTGGTGGGCCAGGAGTGAGTGATGTCCAGTAGGGTAGTGTGAGCAGCAGTGGAGCAATAATGCCTAGATATAGAGGTGGGACTTTCAGGTCCACTGTGGACAAGCTGTTTCATTTTGTTAAGGCCAATTTCTCTTTGAGGTAACCCATCTTTTCTCCCCTATAAGGTAAACACTATAAGGTGAGGATGATGGAGGTTGGTGGAGGTAAAAACACCCTATATATGATAACATGTGGCTCCTTTATATCACTCTCACTGGTCATTTGGAATTGGACACTGATGCTTGGCCTCCAGTCTAATCTCCCACGATCTCCCCCAAAGGGGCATTCCACTTAACATCTTGTAAAATCTGGGATCCTCCTTTCTCTACCACAATTTATTTTCCATTCCCAGCTTCTGGCAATCACCTGAAGAATCTGAAGGAGAGTCAGAATCTGATTTTACTTCTGCAAAGGTGAGGAATTTTCCAGTTCTCTGTGTTCTTCCATCAGGATCTGTAATGTGATCCCCCGAGACTCCAGGTTGACCTGGTAGAGTAGAATGTGACTAAATCCCTGGTGAATAGCAAGAGCTTGGTGAACCCAGTGTGTAGGGCAGTGGAGGGTCCAGAGGACACAGGTGCTCACCCCTGCCCAGACTCTTGGTCTTTTCTTCTCCTGGCTACAGCTTGTGCCTTTTGTCTCCTGCAGCCTTCTGGGAAATCTCTGGGACAAGGACAGTTCTCCTCAACTGTTCCATGAAGATGCCTCAGGTGAGGCGTTCAAGCAAGGGCCTGCTGGAACCCACGAGGTACCTTGTCAATATTTTGAAGATCCTTCTCCTACCACCTTGTCCTCATTAGCTTCTCTAGCTCCTCTGACCAAACACACTCTGCCTCTGGCCTCATCCTTATCAGAAAAACATGAAGACAAGTCTGACTTGAATAGAATCTCACTGGACATTGTCACACAGAGCCCCCTTCCAAATCACTCATACTGGGCATCTCTGATCACAGCCATCTCAGGCCTAGACTGCATAAGTTATTCAATTTCATTCCTCTCCTAATGGTGGGCAACTGCCAAACTCTTATTTTCTCTACCTGGGTACATGGCAAATTCAAGTAAGAGCATCTTTTTCACCATCCATCAGACCCCACACTCTGGGTAGGTAGAGTCTAGAGGCCTCTCTTTCACCAACTCTGATATACAGGTGCTACTAGAGATGCTAATCACCAAAAGAGCAGAACTAAAAATGTAGAAGAAAAATGCTAAAAATGGGTCCTCTGTCAAGCAAATGAGTCCAGATTACACCCTGTATTCTCTGGGAAACATGTTGAAGTCACTGGGTGGCAAGAGAGACACCACTGCACAAGCATTCTGGAACACAAAAAAGAAATTAGAGCAGCTTTGTGATTCTCAGGATTTCTATTACCACAAGGCCTTGGTGGGACCTTTAGAGCAAATATACAGCCAGCTGTTCTGGGGCCTTGCCCTCTCTGCACAGTGAGTCCCTGGTGGCTACTGCTTGAGTATCTAAGGGGTCTTCTACTTCATGATGTAAAGTTGTAGCATTTAACAAAGTCTCAGAATCTCTCTTGGTTCAATATCAGGATGAAGAACTTCTACAGCTTGGCCCAGGAGGAGGCCCAATACCAACTTTTGGCACAAAATTTGTCGCCATTTATAGCTCAGGGTCAGACCCTGGCTAGCACTTCATACTCTTTGCCAAAGCTACCACCTTTTTCTTCATCCAGATTAAGACTGGCAGAACAACTTGCACTAAATCTGAAAAGGAGGCACAGTCTTTCATTCCAACTGAAGATCAACATTTGGAATGTTTCTTGCAGAACCCACTGAAATGGAAGAAGGTCTTATTCTCTGAGATTCAAGACTCAGGAAGTCATTAACCAGCCCATTCTCAACCTTTCCCAGGGAATCTGGGCCTCCAAAATTTCCAACTCTGCCCCCATTGTTGCTGGGGACTCTAATAGCCAGGAGCTACAGAAGAAACTCCAGCAACATATTCAAAAGAGTTTAATCAGTGATAAACAACAGTTAGGCCCTCCCTGTAGATTTCTAGCATCTCAGGAACAGAAGCAGCCTCAGGATAATTTTCCAGAAAAGAGTCAGTGTCAAAAAAATGATAAGTTTGGGCCCTCCCGGCCCACTCAGTCAGCACTTGCTGGTAAAGGTATGCTGAAGATGGAGTCTAAGCATACTGAAATAACTCTGTACACTGGGCTCCATAACATTAAAACTAGATTTCCCAAGTAAGGGTCTAGAGCCAGAACTGCAGAGGCAACCAGTAGATCTATCCTGGAGCTCAGGAAGCACTTCAGGGAAGGTTCAAAATGACAATAGGGAGGATTCAGAAAGTTACTTGAGGAGGACCAGGAAGGGTGTTTCAGAAAGTAACTTATCTATAGGCCCAGACAAGAAAATTCTGGAAAAAATCCTGCAAGACCATCTGGGCAGAAAGTTAGTGCAGATCAAGGAGGGTATGATACTTGTATGTGTGCTTGGATCCTAGCTTACTGCCAACTATGCTTTTCCAAAGTCCAATGTGCACACAAAACCCATCCATCTGGCCTCATCCAAGTACCAGCAATCTTATGTGAACACCTTTCAGGAGCTTTCCTTCCTTGACTCAGGAACTCACCTGAAGCTAGAAACAGATACTATCAGGTCTCAGGTGAGGCACAAGTGGAGTCCATACCTCCAGGCTCTTTATCCCATTAATTGCAACTTAGGTGGGGCTCAAACCTCACCCCTTCCACAGCCTGTTTTCCCCTTTTCAGGCTCCTGTGACTACAGGGCAATTTCCATTGCCAAGCTTGCCAGTCTCCTGGAAGAACGTCCTCAGAAAGGTCTGGGAAAGAAGGTAATAAGAAAAATTTCCTTTCCCACTTTGCAGAGTCCCTTTTCTTCTCCCTCACTTTCCGAGGAGCACAGGACCTGGAGAGGAACCCCACTGAATGGCAATCATAGGACCTCAGAGAGCTGCATGTCTTCTCAGCCCCATACCTATGATCTTCTGCGCATGAAACAGCCAAGTAGAGATATTAGGGGGATTGAAAAAGCTAGCCTGGAGCCCCGTCCAGGCCTGGATATGTCCAGGAATGAGACACAGAGAGTAAAGATGTGGCCTCAGGAGACCCATGTCAAGGTGTGACAATGCTGGAAATTAAAGTAGGGACCAATCTTCAACAGCTGAAAAGACCAAGGAGAGAGACCTGGAGAAGGAGAAATTCTTTGAATGGGAAGTGACAGTGGGAGCCTCTGTGATGGCAAACTCCCAAACCATCAATGTGAATCTGAAGAACTCAGGGTCTCTGGAAAACAGGAAAAGCACCTCCCCTTCTAGAATTTCTATTTCACAGGATCCAGGAGACCCAAACCTGAGAGCAAATGTTTGTCGTGCTGTTCAGCTCAAAGTGGAGTTTGAGTCAGAGAAGCAACCGCAAGACCAGGTCACTGGAGTCCTGAAAGACTGCCACACTGATGAACTCTCCACCATAGATATCTCACCTTCTCAGGCATTCCTGTCCAGCTCTTAGAGCTTGTCAAGAATTAATAAGTCAATTTCCCAAGATCTAAGTGATGATGTAATGAAGGGAGAGAGCAGCCAGGGTCAGGAGGAATCCAAAGTCACAAATGTTGAGGTTCCAGGAAAGGATGAGAATGAAATGCTTTATCCAAATGTTAAGAGAAAGAGCTTTGAGAGGCCCAGACCAGGAGAGGAGAAAGAAAGTTCCCAAGAATGTGGGTTAAGCCCTTCTGCCAAGGTCAAGGAATTAGAAACTATTTCAAGCAAGTCCTTCCCTTGCCTTCCAGAGAACAGATAGTATACTCCAGGAAGCTATGTCAAGGAAAAAATGGACTTTCTGCTGTCTTTTAACATTTATATAAAAAAAAAAGAGAGAAAGAGTTCCTGAATAAAGTCAAGGCCCTGAAAGCTACTACCCAGACCCTGAGATCAGTCACAAGACAAATACCCAAGGACACTGGTGTGGTTGAACACCAGGCCCTCATGACTGTTGTTGGACAGATCCTGAGGAACAAGCTGCGACTTCAACATAGAAGTGATCCGACAGAGTTAAATGGTCATAAAGAGAACCCCACACCCTGGTGGGTGGGCAATCCTGTCAACCCAGGGTTCTTCCTACCCAGAGCAAAGGCAAATGATTAGAGATATTGCCTCTGCCCAAGGTAGTCCCAAGGGTCACAGCCCCAAGAACAAGTAGATCAGAGACAGTAATTGGACCTGGAAGCCTAGGAATCATAAACCCCCCAATCACTACCTTCCAGCATAGGCCAATTGGGATAAGCACTTCAAGCCACCTTCACCACTACCCAACATGTGTTTTTCAAAATGGTGTCCTTCATGGTCAACCAAGTCCTATTTCCCAAGATTTTCCTGGTGGAAAACCTTTCAGAAAAAAATTAAGCACATTATGAGAAAAACTGTCATCATGTGAACCCATTTTCTAATGACTAATGGCTTCTTCCTTTTGAGATTTCTATTGATTCTATTACTTCTTAATAAACATTTTTTTTCTCATCAGATATATTGATTTTTGTCTGTGCCATACTGTAAGGCAGGGAAAGGGGTCAGTGTCTTCTCTTCCTCATAGTAGCTTCTAGAAGGAACAGGACATTCAGAGGACCTACCCTAATCTCAAATTCTCTCATTGTACATGAAGGATTCCTCATTCAGTCATTATAAAAACAAACAATAGAATGCCTGAGCCTTCTCAGGATGAGGTAACCCTGTGAAGCCCCCACTCCACAGTCTGACTTAATCAGTCTTTCCCTCTCCCTGGATTGGGGAATGGGTATATAAAGGAACCAGAGAGTCCAGTAGCTTTACATATCACAAAGTAGGCAGGGAAATGTTGGGGCAGAATTAGTGTGTTGGTCTTAAAGTTAGAAAAATCTTGCTTCTTAGATTTTCTAGTGGGAAATAGAGTATGTTTGATGGGGAAGCCTCTTCTCTCCCTCATAAAAGCTTGGAATGTAGATGGGACCTGCCAACCCCCCTTAGCTCTGCCTTAACGACATGGCAGTATCACTAAACTCCACTTCTGCTTCCATCATTTTCTAGAGCAGCAGCCAGGATAGAACTTGCAGTTCTGCATATAGGTGGGGGCTACAGAGTGCTGTTGAGTGCTGCATGGCCCCTGTTCCTCATCTGTCTTCTCCTCTAGAAGGGACTGTGTGTACAATAACCATCTGATAGTAGAGCATGATAGATCTAAAGTAGAATGTGGAGAATAACTGAAGTTTGGGGCCAAGAAAGGAGGAAGAGTAGAATTGGGTGCCATAAAGAGTGCCATTGACAGGAAGCCACTGCCCTCCCAGTGCTAGCTAACAGGCTAGCATGAGGAGACCATATGGGCTGAGCTATTTACTGGTTCATCCTGGACCCATGCCTGGGTCACCCTGCTGTGGTTATCAGACCACAGGCCTGGAGAAAGTCATTTAGCTCCAACACACACTAGAGAGAAAGCAAAGTTTTCAAGTAAGGAAGGTTAATTTCCTAAGAGTAAACTTATTAAGTCTGATCTGCACATCTTTGCCTCTATATTTAACATACATCCGGCACTTCTAAACATCTAGACAGACTAGAAGTTTCAAGTTAAGGACTCAATTTGTCCACTATGTACACGATAGTCTTGAATAAACTAGACACTGTTAACAATATTTCTAATATGAAAATGTCTTCAAAATATGAGCATTCTGGTCCTTCACCCACTTAGTGGGCTATAATGCTCAAATTTTCAGAAGACAATCCTTCCTAAGAATTTTAACAAAAAAACATATAAAATTTGTTTACTAATTCTACTTTTGTCATACACTAGCAACCTCATTAACACCTAGAAAGACTACATATAGACTAGGACTTGTTTGTCCTTTATATACACTATAAACAGAGCACAGTTAAACATTCGCATAGACGTAAGTTACAACTCTTGCCTCATCTTAAGCACACTGGCATGGTGCTCCCAAGGACCAGCACACAACTCTGTACTAGTCAACAGGGGGTTTGGATATTGTCCTCCTCCCCGCAAACATTTCATAGGAATTTTATCAAAAAGAAATTTACAAAATGTGTTCTATTTTACCACTTCTACTTTTAACATTTCAGGTACTTTATAACATCAAGAAAATCTAGATATTAAAAAAAAATTACTTTGCATTTTCAATTACATATACAGTAAGGAGGAATAAAATGCATACACAAAACAATGGTTATTATACAAAAAATTTCTTGTACATAACACCAGTCTGGCACAGGACCTCCTTCTCACAAAGTCTTCTCCATATCCTCTAACCCACTGAAGAAATGTGGACAAGTGTCACTCCTAGAGGTGGTCTAACAAATCCATTTCAAACTCACTTCCAGAAGACATTTTGATTTTTTAGACAAATGGGAGTTTACAAAAGGTTATTTTCTAACTATCATATGTTGGGCAACCTCTTTATATTTAGAATGTCCAGTGTAGCACAAGTTTTAAAAGGTTGTGTGTGGGGGGGTGAGGTGGGGGGAATTGAGAGCAGTTTTTTCATATTATATACATAGGCCTTCTACAAACTGCTAGTAAAGTTCACAAAGGGTGGTGGGCATTTCCAATTGGTCAAATACAGTATGTTACTCTAACCTTTTCTCTCTTTGGTCTTAGGAGCACCAATCACCCCGGGTCACTAACTGTTCCACCCATTGTAGTCTGGGATTCTGCTCACCTTCCAGGGCATTTAAGGCCCTTGTTTGCCTTGTAGAGAAGCTAGCACAGAGCTGTCATGGGTGTGGGGGCGCCCTAGTCTGCACAGCTCCACTGTCCAATGCATGCCATAGCTCTTGGGCCCTCAAAGCCCCTGCTGGCCTCCTAGGTGTTTGGTTGGCCACCATTCTCACCAGACCAGGAAATGACCACTGCCACCTGAAGGTGCCATGTGCTCAGCAGCGGCTTTGGTGGGTCAGAGAGGATTGGGTCAGGACACCCCACACCTCCTGAGGTCCAACAGTGGCTGCAGCCATCAGGTCATCCACCAAGGGGGATAGGCTCACTGGTTTTTCAGTCTGGGTCAGCCAGTAGGCAGTTGCAGTGGGAGCTCCAGGGGGTCTGCAGGGCAGAGGCTATGGCCAGTCCATGGACCCCCAGCTCACCTGCCAACCTAGGGCGGGAGGTCCCCAGAGGGTGGGGTGGGGATGGGGAGACAAGGCCATGCTCTGTTTCTCACCATGTCAAATAGGATCTTAAAAACATATGAGAAGCACCATCTATGATCTTCTCCTGTGTTCTATCTTCAAGCCAGCAATGGGGTATCAAATCCCCTGTACTTCAAATCTCTCTGACTTTTTCTTCTGTTGTTCATGTCTCTTCTGTCATAAGACACAGACCTTCTGCTCAAAATACAAAAAAACATTCTTATTCAAACAGTAAAGTCCGAAGTCTTCGCCATGTTTAAAACACTCAATACCTCCTTTCTCTCAGCACTTCCCTCTTACCTCATTCTTACTCTTCTGTCCCCTGCTCAGGTTACCTCTCTTCTCTGTCTTGAACATGCCATGGTCTCACCTCAGTTTCTTTATACTTGCTGTTTGTCTGCTCTTGGAATTTTGACTTAGACATTTACATGACCCAGCTTTGGCTTCCTTCTGCTCTGCTAGCCATAAGAACTTCACAGAATGTCTTACTTAAACAAAAACAGAACCATACTCGCCTCCCTATTTTTCACTCTTCATTCTCTTTTCTACTTTATTCCATTTTTAGAAATTATTTTGAAATATTTTTAGATTTAAGGAAGAAGTCTAGAGAGTATATCACTGGTATAATTCTATTAAATAAACCATACAATTAATTTGGATTTAACTATTTTTACATTCCTGGTTTGTTTTAGTTTCATTATCCAAAAAAACAAAAACAAAGGAGAGGCATTATTTTGCATTAGTCATCATGACACCTTCATCTCCAATAATATATGGCAGTCTTTCAGCTGCCCCTTGTTTTTTATGACCTTGAGACTTTCCATGAGTACATATCAGCTATTTTTAGAGTGCTGTGTGTAGGATTTGGGGAAAGAAGAATATAGAGGTGAGGAGATATTTTTATCATAACAGATGGGGATGAGGTATCACTGAAGAAGTTAACCACAACTACTTGGTCAAAGTCATGTATGCTAGGTTTAACTACTATAAAGTATTACTTTTCCCTTCCATGTTATATATATTGAATCTGAATCATGAAGCCATGTTGGCATTTAAGGGGAAGTCAATTAAACCCCACCTTCTGGAAGCAGAATTTGTGGCTCTACATTAATATCACTGCAGTAACTGGTCAAAAATACTTTGAAGTTTTGCAAATATTCTATTTCTTCTTCAAGTTTCACTCATTAATAAAGATCCATCAGTGGATGTCCCCAAGAGCAACTATTACTATTGTATTCTAAAGGTAATTTTTTATTTATTTCACTTTTCCTATAGGTTATTTGAAATTCTTCAGTGGAAAAGATTTACTTCTTCTCATTTATTTAACAACTTATATATAAGTTTATATATAGTATAAACTCATATTTATATTTTATGTTAGGTTGTGATAGATTATCTTATATTTTGCCTCTTAGATTGTGTCAGCTTTGGCAATTGGTGCTTCTTTCAAATCAGCTAAAAGAGAATACTTGGGGCTGAAGTTGTGGCTCAGAGGTAGAGCACTCACCTAGCATGCGTGAGGCACTGGGTTCGATCCTCAGCACCACATAAACAAATAAAGATATTGTGCCCACCCAAACTAAAAAATAAATATAAAAAAGAGAATGCTTATTGATCTAATCCTCACCAGCACTGGATATTTTCATTTTAATAGGGGTATACTAATGTTCTACTGAGATTCTAAACTTTCATTTCCTTAATAATAATAATAATGGCAATGTTTTTATGTTTACTTGATGTTTCTATATCTTCTTTTGTGATACTCATGCTCAAATCTTTTGCCCATTAAATTGGATTGTTTGCTTTATAAGTTTCAGTTTTAAATGTTGTTTATATACTTGGATACAAACTTTTATAGGATACATAGTTTGCTAATATTTTCTCCTTGGATACAAACTTTTATATTTTCTCATTGGATACAAACTTTTATATGATACATAGTTTGCTAATATTTTCTCCTAGTTTGTCCTAATTTTTGTCTCTTGTAACAGTGATTTTACAGAGTAAATATTTTTAAATTTGATAAAATCTACTTTTTCAGTATATTTCTTTTGCAGATTGTGCTTGTGGCAATTATTTTTCCTAAAAATTCACCATTAAATCCAAATCCATACTCATTTTTTCTCCTAGGCTTTGTTATAGTCATTTATAGTTTTATATTTTACTTTTAAGTTTATAGTCTATTTAGGTTCAATTTTTGTAAAAGGTATGAAATACATATCAGGGTTCATTTCCCTGCTGCAGAACAGCCAATTATTAATACATCATCCTTGAATTGCCTTCGTATGTTTGTCAAAAGCCAGCTGAACATATTTGTGTGCATCTATTTTGGGGCTCTCTATTCATTCCATTGATCCATGTGTTGGACCTTTACCAAAACCACTATTTCTTCAATACTATTCCTTAATAGTAAGCCTTGTAATTGGGCAGTTTATGTCCTTTAACTTCATTGTGTTTCATAAGTGTGTTTGGCTACTCTGGTTCTTCTACCTTTCCATCAAAGTTTTAGAGTAAACTTGCCACAATATTTTTAAGCCTTCTGGGATTTTCATTGGAAGTGCAATGAATGTATAAATCTCAATGAGAATACCTAGTACTTTTAACAATACTGAGATTTTGTATTTAAGGATATTTTGTTAGTGTTTTACTTAAATCTCTTCTTTCACCTTGTTTTGTAGTTTTCAGCATATACATCTTGCATTTATCTTCTTAAAGTTTATACCTTTGTACTTAATTTTTGCTTCTATTTTAGATAAACATTTTTATTGATTTTTTTAAAAAAATAAATGACAGTGGAATGCATTACAATTCTTATTACACATATATGTATTATACATATATTACATATATGTATTAAACATATATATATAAAACACATTTTTTCGTATCTCTGGTTGCATATAAGTATGTTCACACAAATTTGTGTCTTCATACATGTACTTTGGACAATGATGAATATCATATACCACAATCCTTGTTAACCCCTGCCTCCCTTTCCCTCCCACCCCTCTGCCCTATCTAGAGTTTGTCTATTCCTCCCATACTCCCCCTCCCTACCCCAATATGACAGCCTCCTTACCTGAGAGAAAATATTTGGCATTTATTTTTTGGGATTGGCTAACTTCACTTAGCATTATCTTCTCCAATGCCATCCATTTACCTGAAAATGCCATGATTTTATTCTCTTTTATTGATGAGGAAAATTCAATTATGTATATATGCAACTTTTTTAATCCATTCACCCACTGAAGGGAATCTAGGTTGGCTCCACAGTTTAACTATTGTGAATTGTGCTGCTATGAACATTGATGTGGCTGTGTCCCTGTAATATGCTGATTTTAAGTCCTTTGGGTATAGACTGAGGAGAGGGATAGCTGGGTGAAATGGTGGTTTCATTCCCAGGTTTCCAAGGAATCTCCATACTGCTTTCCATATTGGCTGCACCAATTTGCAGTCCCACCAACAACATCCTCACGAACACTATTGTTGTTTGTCTTCATAATAGCTTCCATTCTGACTGGAGTGAGATGAAATCTTAGAGTAGTTTTGATTTGCATTTCTCTAATTGCTAGAGATAATGAGCATTTTTTCATATATTTGATGATTGATTGTGTATCCTCTTCAGAGAAGTGTCTGATCAGGTCACTGGCCCATTTGTTGATTAGGTTATTTGTTTTTTTGGTGCTTAGCTTTTTGAGTTCTTTACCCATTCAAAATAACTAGTAATTGAGTTAAAAATCTATTTTTTTCCTTTTACACTAAAGAGAAGACATCATATGGCTAAAGACATTTTCTTAGTTCACCAAAGTATGCCCAGATAATTTTTCCTTAATTCTGTTTTCAGATAATTAAAAAAAAATTATCTCCAGTCATTGTATCACTTAACATCATGACTACCACTAATACTACAAACAACAAAAGAAAACATGTCAGAGTAGTAATGAAGCTCATAGGTATTAAAAATTATATTTACCAAACCCAATAACTAATGATGTTCAAATTAGTGTAGTCTTTAGAATGAAAATTTACTTTTCTGAAGCCACTTGACTGATGAAAACATAAGAAAAATGATGTCTGTATTTAACAAACAGAATATTGTTAGTTAAATGTAAAAGCCAGATCATTTATTTTGTAATTTTATGTTTTATTTTGCAATACTATAAATTGAGATGGTAATGGTCTAAAATGTAACAAACATAAACTCTTGGATCCTGTGATAGCCATAACATTCCCCAAGTTTGAGAGTTTAGATTGTTTATGCTGCAGAACAAAAAGAATCACAACACACTACCATATGCACATAATACACATCTCTCTCACATTCATACACACACATATATAAATATATATGTAAACATAAACCACATATGCCTCTACACCTACACATATAGACACATGCACACTTATGTACCCAATTATACCCCTAAATATTCACTAGTCATAACATTTATACACATTTGTACATAAACACCTGCTCACGCAATTTGTGTTCAAGCAGACAAACACACATCTACACACAAACATACACAGATGAGCCATACATACATTACCCGTCCACACACATATCCAATTGTGTTAGTCAGCTTTGTGCCACTAAGACCAGAGTGTCTTACAAGAATAACTTAGAGGAGTAAAGAAATATTTTGGCTCAGTTTCTGAGGTCTCAGTTCATGATTGGCTGACTCCTTTCTTCTGGACCTGGGGTAAGGCAGAACATTATGGAAAAAGGGCATGATGGAGGAAAGCTACTCAGGTCAAGGCAGCTGGGAAGCAGAAAGTGAGGAAGGGACCTGGAATAGATAAAGTTCCCAAGGTCAAGCTCCTGGTGACCTACTTCTTCCAGCTATGCTCCACCTGATTAGTTAATACTCAGTAGTCCATTTGAATGATTAACCCATCCAATAGCTTAATCCACGAATCTGGATCCCAACATGTAGACATTGCTGTGCTATCTAGCACATGAGCTTTGGGGAATATTCCAGATTCAAGCTATAACACTAATTCCAGATCCAATCCATGTCCCAAAATAATTTAAAAGTTGGACTTCTATAAATATGAAATCATTCTAATAACTGAGATTTCAAAACCAAGTAAAATATTTAAATATTTATTTGAACAACTAAATTTTAAGCAAAGAAAATATCCTTGAAAATGCTCTGAGTGTTATAAACTGAGAAAATAAATTGTGAACCATAATGTTCTCATTTGGAAAGCAATTCCATTTCATCCCAACCTGTTTCTCTATTCTCTCTCTGCCCCAATTTTCTCTTTTCCTCTCCTCGTGTGATGTGTCATCTTGACTTGAATGTAGAAAAAACATTTATGCTGAAAGTAACCAGCAATTTATAGGCTGATACCAATGACTGGGCTATTAGTAGGAATAAAATTAATCCGTAAATTCTAGCATTCCACTGTTGTTAATGTCACTCCAAGTGTAAACAGACAGAAAGAATATGTGTTATCTTAAGAGTAATAATACTTTATAAATTCATCCTTGGAAATGAAAAGATACCACACATAGAACAAGCTCAAGAACTGAGAAAATATATTTCTTTTAATTTTCAATAAGTTTCTCTTTAAGAGAAAATAAGTATGTAAGGAAATAGGGCTATCTCAGATCCTCAATTACTCAAAGACCATCACTGACTTGCTGTGATTCACCTCTACTCAGTGGAGGAAACAGAATATGAAAAGAACTACAAAGGAACAGCAGGCTGGCCAGCACATCCTACCACTGAGTGACCAGAAATAAAAGCTTGTCTTTCTAAGGTTGAGTGATTCCTAAGTTGTTTGTGTTCCTAGACATGTACCCACTGTCCTCTTTCATTCTGCATTTATCTACAGATCTCAGAGCAGAATGCTGAATAAATGTGCAAAAGACCCAAATAATTTTGGTTTTCATTTGAAGATTCTTAAATTCTATCAGTGTAAGAGGACCAATAAATTGGAGAATACCTGACATGGTTAGGGGGAAAAAAGTATTTGTGTATGTGTGTATTCTCAAAAGCCCTCAATGTCATTCGGTCTAACTAAAAATTTAGAAAAAATAAGGAACTCAATAACTGCCCAACAAATTTTACAAGGAAATAATAATAAAGATCTAGAAAGAATGATTAAATAATTAATAATCAAGTTTTAAACATTTTCATGTATTCTTTATAAAATTTCCATATGCTGAAAAACAAAGGAAAGCTATGCATTAGCCCTTTTCTGCATATCTGACTGTCTCCTCAGGAGTGTACCTAAACACAGATACATGTGCAATTAGGCTGTGGATACAGCTCAGTGGTAGAGTGCTTGTCCAGCATACCTATGTTCAATATTTGGTATTTCAGAATTAAAAAAAAAGATCTATATGTATGCAACCTAGCCATTTGTTTTGTTTAAAGGAATTAAAAAGAATTTTAGTCATTTGCTTGCTTCTTGAATGAATCATGAGGAGGAGAGCTGCAAACTATATCTATGCTTGAAAATGAAAACCTCTGCAAACTACGTTTACTTAAAAATTCCTCATCTAGAAAGATGAGAGGAGTGCAGCAAGAAGATAATGAACCATGCAGTGTAGCCTCTGAGATGCAAATCGGTCCTTGTGACTTTTGAAAATGAACACTGTCTCATAAATACTATTTTTTCAAGCCTGATTCATTCAGTGATGAGAAGATGATCACATGTAACAAAACAATGGAGTAACTCACAGAAACTGCAAAAACTTATATACATGCCTTCTCTTGAATAGAATATCAACTCTGAAACAGAAAAAAAGAGAAAACAGCAGCCTATGCTACTGATTACACTGGAAAATGGGATACCCTTCAGGACTAAAAAATCACTGTGCAACTAGTCTGGAAATAAAAATCAGAAACATCACCATACCAGATTGTAGGATTATGCTTCACAATGGAGCCAGCTTTCCAACATCCTAACTTCAGCATTACCTGTTGTCTTCTCAGTCTTTAACAACCACACAGAAATGGTTTGGGAGAGCTGACTTTGGAGAAAGGGTTGAGAGCTGGTCATCTTTATTGCTGTTATGATGGTTTGTATCTCTGCTCACAGCTGGGACAGATATGTAGGGACCTCTAGAGAAGTTATGCCACTGTGCCCTAGGAAAGCTCATCTGGTTTAAAAGATGGACTCCAGGTCTGGATTAAAGGAAAGCAGAGATCTAATTATCCTGAAAAAATGGGAATTCTATCCTGGTTGAGAATAAAGCAAGGGTTCTCTTTGCTAAATGAGTGATGGCTCCCAGTAGGCCTCAGCTCCAGGTTCAAGACAGACTTTTTAACTGCATTATAAAAGATCAGTAATGGAGAGATATTTACCAGACATTGCAGGATGTTGTAGTGTTATCCATCAAATGTAAATACTGGCAGATTTTATTTAAATTCTAGAAATAAGTTTAATGTTCATAAGATTATTTATAATATCAGCCCAAAACAAATATCTGTGAATTTGGAATTTCAGTCTCCTTTCAGATCAAATTGGACTTCCAAAATGTCTTTGAATATAATACTTAGTCCCTCAGCACATATTGAAATAAAGACATTCAGCAAACTTTAATTCCTATTTCAGACATCTGGATCTCATGATCTACATGGGAGTTTATTGTATTTCATTTATGCTCAGGGTCAGAATGAGCCTGTAAAGGAACTTTTCAATTATTAGGACTGGCCTGTATCCAGATCTCTCTGTCACTGGCCTGATTCCTGTGTATGAGTTCCAGATCTTAATGGGTCCACCAGGACATGTAATTCCCTAGAGAGCACATCTCCTTCTAGATGCTCACAAAATCTCCAACACTGACACCTTTAAATCTACCTCAAAGGTTCAAACTGACAATATGTCATGCATCAGGCAATGTCCTTTTTCTCCAAACAGAGTGTTTTTTTGTCAGTTTAAAGAGTATTGTAGGGAATCTAATGAAGCTGTGGGAATTTGCTAAGCACAATGGGATGGTGTGCAGAATCCTAGAGCTCTGATGGTCCATTTCTACTGCTTGTTGTGTTAATTTTTACTCCATGAAGCCATGTTGCTTTATCTTCTCTAGAGTTCTTCCAGTCCATGCTACTATATCCACCCAGGTTCTCTTCTTAATCACCTATTCTAGTAAGGGATGGAGGAGATTGATATATATTAGGAACAAGCTGCCAGCCAGTCTGTTTAATAAAGGGAAGAAAACTTTTGCTTATTTCAGAACTTGTAATGCATACACCATTTAAAAATATGAGTAGAAATTAGAAGTTTTAATAGTTTAATTACCTGATGTGTCCCTGAAAATGATGCCTCTCTTCTCACTGCAAAATGCTCCCAGTGCCTGGCAGGTACTTTTCCTTTTAACATGCTGAAGTATGAGCCAAGAATCTATTGAAAATGATAAATGTACTCTTGACTTTTCCAGCTCCTATGAAAATAAAATAATTTATTTTTACATATAACTTTTTTTCTATTTTTCCTTGACAGAGATTAGAGAAATAAGAAAAAGGCATCCATCAATCCCTAAGCAGGGATTGATTATCTGTCATGGATAAGGCAGTTTTCTGGATCTAGAAGTCAAGAGAATGAGTTACCTGTCAGTGATGACTGTGGAATTTGGCAGAAGCACAACAGAGATGAACCCAGTCAATCAATAATCACCTACCAAGTACTACATGTGGAAGTCACTATGCTGGGAACTGGAGATTTAAAGACCAAGAAATAATAGACCCTTGAGGCTTTCACTCTCCGCACAGATAGAAGGCCAGATTTAGAATGAGAGATATTATTGGACATAGGGTCAGGAGGCTCATAGAAGCCAATTTAGCAGAATTGGCTAACAGATATGACAACTGTAAATTGATAATGCTAATCAAAAACACAAAACCAGTTAAACACAAATTTTAAGGGAAAATTATCATTATTACTAAATCAAAGTCTTTGTTATTAGACTTAACACTGTACCATGGCATTTAGCATAACTGCATTATTTATCATTGTGGAACAAAATATCACCCATATCAGAGAGAACATTCTGACAAATAAACGACAAATGAAAATCCACATCATGTACAACCACAAGAATGGGATCCTAATTAGGAAAAGTTATACTCCGTGTATTTATAATATGTCAAAATACACTCTACTGTCATGTATATTTAAAAAAGAGCAAATAAAAAAAGAAAATATATAAAGATGGAAAACACCTTTCCCCCAATATTAGTGGCTAAAAACAGCAGTTATATTTGTTCATAATGCTCTTTGGGGCAGATTCAGCTGAAAAGTTCTTTGCATATCTTATTTGAGATTTTTTCATGTGGTTGTTCTCCTGGAAACTGGCTCTTCCAGGATGTCCTCAATTGGAAGATATCATCTCAATTCTATGTAACCTTTCACCTCAAGAGGCTGGTCCAAGCTTCCTCAATCAGAAGGAACACATTTCAAAAGGAGGGAAGAAGAAACCATGAGACCACTTGAGGCCTGGGATCAGTTGTTGCAAACATCCTTTTGGTCATTGCTAGGCCAGAGAAGTAAATGGGGAAAACATTTCTAACTCTTAGTAAGAGTCCATAAAGCCACATTGCAGTGAGAGGTGAATTTAAGAAATTGAGAGATTTGTTTCAATCATCTAAGAATATAATGACATCTTAATGCTCAGACACTCAGAACTTCAAATACCTAATTTTCACAATATCTGAAAGATCTCTTCCTTTGTTTTCCTGAGGTTCATAGTTCAATTCTTTCTAACTTCATTTGGAAATCATCAAATTATAAACATATTAGTCTTACCAATAAACAAGTATATATAGTATGTATTTCAGAAAGTTCACTCAGATTACTTTACTATGTAGGTGTAATACTACTTACACATGGATTATGAGATTAGAAAACAATAAGGATTAATGATAATGACAATGATAAATATGCTCTGTTTTCACAGATGTACTCCCCTTTCTTAGGATCACCATTTGAGAATATCTGATTAATGTAGGGCTCTTCTTGTTTGACACTAAGTTCAAAGGAATTAAAAAGAAGTTCTACATAGTCAAAGTGATCACTGTAAAAATTGGGAACACTTATGTTTACGGTACAGTGTTCAGTTTTAGATTACTTGATAAAAGAATAGAAAAAGAAAGTCTCTCTCTCTCTCTCTCTCTCTCTCTCTCTCTCACACACACACACACACACACACACACACACACGCACAGTGCAGGACTAGGGATAGATAGAACCTAAGGCCTTGCACATACTAGGCAAGACCTATGCCACAGAGGTACACCCCCAGCCCTTAATTAAGGTTTTAATATTCTAATTAAACAAAGTGCATTTTGCTTTTTAAAAATATAATTCAAACTGACTAACAATATTTTGAGTACAGTGACAATCACTTAATATTGAACAACCAACAAGGTCATCTCCAAAATAAGCTTTCTAACTGTTTCTGCTAGCTATTGATTAAGAGGATCACATATTTTTTTTCTTCTCCATTCTGTTAATGTGGTATGTTCATTAAATTTTCCACATGAAGAATCATCTTTGCATCCCAAGAATAAATTCCACTTGGTTCTGGTTGCATAATCCTTTTTACGTGGTATTGAGTTAAGTTTGCTAGTATTTTCTTGAGAATTTTTTCATCTAAACTAAGCAGGGAACTCTTTACATTTCTTGTACTATCTTTGTGAGTCTTCAATATCAGGGTAATGGTAGTCTCATAAAATAACTTTGGAAATATTCATCCTTTTTCAATTGTTTGGAATAGTTAAGAATTATTGGTATTGGTTGGTTTAAATATTTGGTAGAATGTGCCTGTGAAGAAAACTGTTCTTGGGCTTTTATTTGTTAGGAGCTTTTTGATTATTGATCTGATCATCAACAGATTAATGGATAAAAAAAAGTGTGGCACTTGTATACAATGGAATATTATTCAGTCTAAAGAAGGAAGGAAATCCTACCATATGTGGTAACACAGGTAACCAGGAGAACATTATGTAAGTGAAATAAGCTGGACCCAGAAGGACATGTGCTGCAAGATTCCATTTATATGAGTTTTCAAAAGTGGTTAAACCCAGAAATGTAGAGTACAATGGTGGTTGCCAGAAGTTGGGGGAGAAGAATGGGGAAAATGGGAGTTTCTGTTTAAAAGGCATGAATTTTCAGTTAAGATCAAGAGATGTGCTATATGACATTATGCCAATAGTTAATGATAGTATATTGTGTATTAAAAATTGTTAGGAAGATAGGTCTCATGTTAAATGTTCTTACCACAAAAACATAAAAACCTGACAAATAAAAGTCTTCATAGATCATTTTATGCCAATTACTTCTATTAGAATGAGGAAAGATTCAGTTGATATGCTCAAAATTTGCACTAGAAGAAGTGGCCTGAAAAGCATCCCATCACTCATGAGTTTCATGAATAGGTTTCTTTGCAGATTTCATCTACCATAAGGTTATTCTGGCAAGATTATGAGATAGCCTTACCTTGTCTGATTTTTCTTAGCAGGCAGAGGCAGTTATTCTAACTGGTGATTGATCAGAGAAGCACCTGGATATTCTTAGTCAAAGCTCCTGTGTGAGAGTCCTGAATAATTTGTAACTCCTGCCATGAGCTCAGCATCTGATTTATTATTCCTCATCACTGCAGCTGCCTGTATGTGTATTGAAAGCACACAGAGTACAGGAATAAGACCATCACCATCTCCACACATAGTTCCTAAACAAGACATACAGTGGAAGTTAGATGCCACTTTACAAAAACTCCAAACTAAGCATAGAGCTTTCCTATTAGAGGCTTGGACAGTATTGACTTATCCCCCTTTCCTTTTCTCCTCTCCCTTCCTTCATTCCATCTTCATGATCCTCTTTATAAAATTTGTTTTACTTGTTACAGTTAAAAGCGAGAATCCAGTGAAATCATTGCCCACTTTGTTATAGTGCAAATAAATTCAATTTGAATTGAATTGAATACAAGAAGCCAACCAACTATACAAATGATCGATACCTATATATAAATGAAGAAAAAATAACATTTATTCAGAATTGTCCATGAAGCATTTCTCAAAAAATAACCTAGATGTTCAATGTCATAGATATATAGCCTAAGCATACTTTATTTTTTAATGAGTTGAGGCACTGCCACTAATTGATAACCAAGGGTTCTCTATCATATTTTTGTTTTATTCCAAGATAGTTCTTGCACAAAACCTACTGAGATTCTTCCATTAAATTGTATATATCCAAAAGGTTAATTGCATGTGAATTCTGTCTCCAAAACAGCTGATATAGAAAAAGAGGGAGGGAGGGAGAAAGAAAATAAATATATATTACTGTGTGGTCCATGTGGCTGCACCTTCTAAGAGTACTGTTGACCAGAGATTCTTAGGCTATAGTGGATAACCCTTTTCCTAGCATGTAGGAATACACATGCTAGGAGACTGGGGGAAGGGCTCCACTAATACCTTCAGATCACATAGTAAATGTATACTGAGTGCTCATTTTTCCTTAGATTCATTTGTTGGAGCCCTACACATACAGGTGAATGGGGACTTTGGGAGGAAATTGGATTTAGATAAGGTCTTGAAGATTGGGCTGCCATGGTGATATCAGTGTCCTTATTTTTCTTTTTTAAAGGCAGAGAAACAAGAGGTCACTCTCTGCCTCTTTGCCATGTGAAGACACAATGAGTGCTGGTCTGCAAGCAACAATGAGAGCTCTCACAAGAAACCCAGTCTTCTGATACCTTGATCTTGGACTTGCAGCCCTCAGAACTGTGAGAAATAAATGCCTGTTGTTTCAGTCACACAGTTTACACTATTTTGTCATGGCAGTCCAAGAAGACTAATGCATTACCTCTGAGCATCTCAAAGCTTATCTTCTTTATGCTTGGGCATTTTTGCAAAATTGACAGAGTACAGATGGTAAAACTTAAAAATCTTTACCCCAAGAGTACATAGAAGACTCCACTATCATGAGCATCTCTCTTATTTCAGGATTTTCATATACAGGTTTCGCAGAGAAAATGATATAGTAGGTTTAAAAATGGCCAGAACAGAGTCAGAACAAATAAAAATTTAGCTCAAATTAATGAACAAAATGTTTCTGAAAGACTTAATCTCTATTTCACTAAACATGGCAGTCATGATATATTTAATTAGCCCCTGCTTCATGATTCACCTGCCCTTCCCTTTCCATTAATGCCAGAAACACAGCAAACTTGAAATATTTTCTAAGAATATTCTGTGGAAGGCAGATAAATTTGATTATGGCTTATAATCTTACTCAGTTTTTCTCTGTAAGCTAGTAGGTGAGAACCTATTCATAGTTATTTAATAGATATACAGTTTTCTCTTAAAATATGTCTCTACTTCTTTTCTCTCTTTGTGTACAGAAAGAAAAGTTTTCAAATTTCATAAAAGGAAGCTGCCATACCCACATCCCAAAATGTCATAGGCCATAGTGTCCTGTCTCATGCTATTCCTTTAAGTGACCATTCACTGCTTGATACTCCTATGCTACCTCTACATTAGTTTCATTTTTAATAAAGTGTAAATAAGTTCTAGTAATAAGCAAGTTTACTTAATAAAAAAAAACCACTCTCCACATGTTTTCATTAATGAAAAACAGGATGATGTATCTAAAAAATGACACCTACAGCTCAGGGAGGAAAATGAACATGGACTCTTACAGGGTGATGGGCACATAGGGCATATTTAATAAAAAGGAGAAAGGAAATAAGAGAGAATGTGCAGATGTCTAAAATAATATCTGAAGAAATTTCTAAAGAGATGATTATAACCTATAATAAATTTCCCTTGAAAATACCCATAATAAGGAGCTGTCGTAAGGGAGATTTAAGGAGATTTGCTGGAGGTTCAGGAAAAGATTCACAAGCAATAATTCTCTTACACAGGGAGGTAGAAATTTGTGATGGCAAAAACCCAAAGCACAACTCAGTGGCAAGACTTTGAATGCAACCTTAAGATATAGCAGTGTCTATATTGGAAGAAACTGGAAGATTATTGGTGGAATGAATTGGTTGGGGTAATGTGTGAGGAATCCTGAATGCCATGCCAAATCATGTGTCACCATGTTCAGTGCTTTGCCCATAAACAATGGAACTCTGGAAGAGGGTCTTGACGAAGAAATAGCATCATCATGAAGGTAAACTATGATCACATCTTGCTCTTTTCACTAAGCATAGCAACCTATAATCCCAGCTCTTTGGGAGGTTCAGCTGGATCACTTGAATCCAAGAGTTCAAGGCCAGCCCTGACAGTTCTGCTCAAAAAAAGAAATGAGAGAGAGAAAGAGAAAGAGAGAGAGAGAGAGAGAAGGAAGAGGAAGAAGGAGGAGGAGGAGGAGGAATGAAAGAACAGAGGAGAGGGAGGAAGAGAGAAGAGAGAAAAATAAAGAGGGAAGAGGAAGGAAGGGAGGAAGGAAGAGATAGATGATAGATAGATAGATAGATAGATAGATAGATAGATAGATAGAAAGATATGAAAGAAGGAAGGAAGGAAAAATGGAAAATAAACCAAGAAAAGCAGGGAAGAGAAGAAAGAAAACAGGAAGAAATAAGGGAATAAGGGAAAAGGAAGGGAGGAAAGGAGGAAGAGAAAGAGGAAGAAAGGAAAAGGAAGGAAAGGAGAAAAGGAGGGAAGAAGGAAGGAAAGGAGGAAAAGGAAATAAAAGGAGCAATATGTGGCAGCAATAATAGTTAATAGGCTCCCTAGAATATTGGTTGTACCTTCTTAGGGTGAAATGGCAGAGTACCCATTAAAAATTTTGACTTAAAAGTATTTAATATTATAAAGAAAATAATATGCACAGAATATTTTTAATTTATTTTCTAATATTTTCTTAAAAGCAGAATGCCAAACTGTATTGTGATGACTCTAATTTATTTACTGATAAATATACAGAAGCTGGTTAGAAATTCTGTGGGCCACCTCATGGAAACAAACCAAGTTGTCAGAAACTCTTAAAATCTTCTTTAAAACAAATTCTAAAACTTGTCTAAAGGGCCTATAAAATATTTATTCAAGAAAACTCAATTAAATATTAGTGTAAACAGTAAGAGTCTCTGGCATTTGAGCTACACTTTGCACCCTCCCTCCCCATTCCAACACTCAGAGAAGCTTGATGGAAGCTCCACTCCAAGTGGATGTGGCTCAAAGGACACTTTAGGATGAATAGGCCACCAGCTTCTCTCATCCTCTCCAATTCTAAATTTAAGGGGCTAAATTCCTGGTGACTGTGACCAAGGAGTTGGAGCCTTTCTTCTACCTACCCACCCCCAGCCTACACAATGGAGGTGTTACTTGTAGGCATAGCAGACTGAGACTATGAGGGCCATATCAGCCTTCACTGTAACTCACTTGCTGAGGAGAAGCAAATAGAATATCAGAGACTACTGTCACTTCCAACTGAGCCTAGCACAAAGACAATGTGCCATCAAATAAACTCAATAAAGAAGCAAAAATGATAAAGAGGAGCCAAGTGGAAATTCAAGTGGCTTAGAGAATTTTCACAGAATGGGTAAGAAAAAAGAATTTGGATGTTCTTTTGGAGAGATGTGGGATGGTCCACTCAAGAGTTCTAGAAAATATCTCCTTCATAAACTAAACCACAGAGCAGCTATTTCACCAAAGGGAACCAGAGAAAGAACCCTCCTGGGTTCTGAACAAATTGATGACTGGCCTCCAAAACTAACCCTGCCCAAATTTAATTGTATCAGACTGATGAAGAATTTATGTGCAGAATATTCCTGAAAACAATAGAGAAATCAGTCAGTAATTAGTGAACCTAAAGGACAGGAGCATGTTGAGAGAATAACAACAAATGAAGCCAGCAGCATCATAGAGATAAGGGAAAGTGACAGTGGGAAGGAGCCCTGACAAAACTACTAACATCACAGGATGACTGTGCACATGCCGAAGGTTGCCCTCCACTACCACCACACATAACAATGCTTCATACTGCAGAGGGATCAGATTCACAAGACAGCCTAGGTACACTACAAAACAAACAAGCTAATAGCAACAAGTATAGAGAAGGGAAAGGAAGTAAGTATGCAAAACTAGCACAAAAAAATCTAAAATGTTCAGTATTTTAAAAAAATTTAATTTGTTTTAATAAATTAGAATGCATTTGTGCACTTTGATATACATAGATGGGGTATAATTTCTCATTTTCTGATTGTACATCTTGTAGAATCACATCAGTCATGCAGTCATATATGTACATAAGGTAATAATGTCTGTTTTATTTTACTATCCTTCCTATCCTGGTATTCCCTCTTCTCCCCTCCCTTCTCTGCCCTCTACATAAACTAAGGTAAACCTATTCTTCCCTAGTGCTCCACCCCCTATTGTGAATTAGCATCTGCATATTAGAGAAAATATTCAGTCTTTGGTTTTTGGGATTGACTTATTTAGCATAGCATGATCTTCTCAAACTCCATCCATTTACCAGCAAGGCCATAATTTCATTCTTCTTTAAAGCTGAGAAAAATGTCCAGTTTTTAACAACCAAATGAAATAGTAACATGTATCACAACAGGCAAAAGGCAAGTAGCAGAAACTTCCTGTGAGGATGACCAGGTCAGATTTAGTGGACAAAGACTTCAAAGCCGCTATTGTATACATGCACAAGAGCTGAGGCTAACTCAGCTTAATGAAGTAAGGGATGGCATACGGATAATGTGTCATCAGATAGACTCAATAAAGAAGCAAAAATGATAAAGAGGAGCCAAGTGGAAGTTCTTTGATTGACAAAGTACAATAAGTAAATTTTAAAATCCACTAGAGGGGCTTAACACATTTGGGCTCTGTGTTAGTCAGTAGTTAGTCACTGTGACCAAAATACCTGACAAGAAAAACTTCAAAATTTACTTTGGCTCACAGTTTCAAAGGTTTAGTCTATGCCTGGCCAACTTCATTGCTTTGAACACTAAATGTAGCAGAACATTGTGAAGGAAGTGTATGGCAGAGAAAAGCTGCTCAGTTCACAACAGCCAGGAAGCAGAGAGAGCTGGAGTGCAAGGATTCAGCCATAATACAATACCAAAGATACACTCTGTGTGACCTTCTTCTCCCAGCGTCACCCTACCACAATTAATCCATTCAAATTATCAATCCATCAAATGGATTAGGTTACAGCTCTCGTAATCTTATCATTTCACCTTTGAATATTCCTGAAATGTCTTACACGTGAGCTTTTTGGGGGACACTTCATATCTAAACCATAGCAGACTATTGAGAGAAACAGTCAAAAATCTTAAAGACAGATTGATAGAAATTATACAATGTGGAAAAGCAGGGAGAAAGTGAATAAAGAAAAATACTTAGAATTTCAGAGAAACATAGGACACCATTATGTACCTCAACATATACTTAATAGGAGTACCAGAAAGACAGGGAGAGAAACAGGAACAGAAAGTATTACTCAAACAATGCTTGAAAACTACCCAGTTAAAAAAAATCAATCTATTCATCCAGGAAGATTAATGAACAAGTCATAGTAAAGATATCAAAGCAACAATCTGTACAGACAACAGCAAGATAATTACACTATATATATACACACACATTGAATTTGGTTATCTATTTTTTATGGTTTATTTTTTCCTGTTTTTTTAAATATTATCATGTATCACAACCAATAGTAAGTGTTGATGAGGATGTGGGGGAAAAGGTACTATTATGCATTGCTGGTGGGACTACAGATAATGCAACCACTCTGGAAAACAATATGGAGATTCCTCAGCAAAACTTGGAATGAAGCCACCATTTGACCTCAGCTATCCCACTCCTTGATTTATTTCCAAAGGATTTAAAATTAGCATACTACAGTGAAACAGCCACATCAATGTTTATAGAAGCTCAATTCACAATAGCTAAACTATGGGGAGCAAATCTAGATGCCCTTCAACAGATGAATGGATAAAGAAAATGCAGAATATGTACACAATGGACTATTACTTAAAGAAGAATAAGATTATGGCATTTGCAGGTAAATGGATGAAGCTGTAGAATATTATGCTAAGTGAGATAAGTCAAACCCCCAATAATAATAATGATCAGTGGATACTGATCCAAAATGGGGTGGGTAGGGTAGAATGAAAAAATTTTGGACTTGGCAGAGGGGAATGAGGGGAAGGAAGGAGATGTGGGGATGGGAAGGATGGTGGAATGAGAAGGACATTATTAACCCCATATATAAGTATGATTACACTACCAGTGTGACTCTGCACCATGTATAGCCAGAGGAATGAGAAATTGTGCTCCATTTGTTTACAATGTGCCAAAATGCATTCTACTGTCATGTATAACAAATTAGACCAAATTTAAAAATAAAAATCAACATATATCACTTTTTAATTAAAAATATGTTAAAATACATTTTAATGGCATTATTATTAAAATAAAATAAATGAATAAATGATTTTAATACTCTAGATAGGATGGTGGTTTAACAAATTAGGAAATGGAGTGGTGAGGCAGGTGGTTACTTGTTCCTTACAGACTGGTATGTCTTGCTCAAGTGTGTGGAAAATTACTGGGTTTTCTTGTTCTGACTTTATGCCTGTCTAATTTCTATTAAACATTCTAGATTTGGGGAAGAACTATTTCATATACTTGAATTATACCTGCATAAAATAGAAGCTATACTAGTCAGCTTTCCATTACCATGACAAATAATTGAGAAAATCAAATTAGAAGAGGGAAGATTTATTTTGGCTCACAGTTTCATATTTTTTTAAATCCATAGTTGCTGCATTCATTAATTCTGGGCCTGATCTGAGGTAGTACTGCATGGCAGAAGGGCATGGCAGAGGAAGTAGCTCATGGCAGCCCCCAAGGAGAGAAGAAAAAAGAAGGAAAAGGGAAGAAGGAAGAAGGAAGAAGAAAAGAAGTAGAAGTAGAAGAAGAAGAGGAAGAGGAAGAGGAGGAGGAGGAGGAAGAGGAGAAGAGGAGGAGAAAGTGGAGGAGGAGGAAGAGGAGGAGAGGAGGAGGAGAAAGTGGAGGAGGAGGAAGAGGAGGAGAGGAGAAGGAGAAAGTGGAGGAGGAGGAGGAAGAGGAGAAAGGAGAAGAAGAAGGAGAGAGAGGGAGAGAGAGAGAGAGGAGAGAGGAGAGAGAGAGAGAGAGAGAGAGAGAGAGAGAGAGAGAGAGAGAGAGAGAGAGAGAGATGCAGAGAGATGCACACACTAAAGAGAAGAAATATGCCAGGGCACACTTCTAGTGACAAGTCTTTCAACTATGTCCCACCACCTACGGTTTCAAAAACCTCCCAATAATTCCATAAAATATGATGCCATCAGTGACTCCATCAATTGATGAGGTTGGAGCCTTCAGGATGCAATCACTTTCCAAAAGCCCACTTCTGAATGTGATTGTTTTTGGGATCACAAAACACACTAAGGTGTGTGATATTCAACACACCTTTGGAGGATACTCTAGATCTAGATCATAATAGAAGCTGACTGGTACAAATAAAATCAATGAGGATTATGATAATGTATATAAGGAATTATAAAGTAGACATGTTTAGCAAGTTAAATACTATTGCCTTTACAAATTCTTCTGCTTACTAAAGATTGTATACATGAAGGTTCTGACTAGTTCATATCTTTTTTCCATGGTTTCCCACAAAATTACTGCATTAATGCTCTAGATTCATTCATTCACCCCAGGGAAGCTAATTATTCCTTAAGGCAGCCAATTTTGACCTTTGTTAATTTTGTGTTTTAGGCATTATAAATCTAAATTTGTGATGGAATGGCAGTTTGATTACTGTAAATGATTGACTTAGCAAACAAATGGCTTCAAATATTCTTTCATCTTAGCACTTCTGTTCTAAGCTGTGATATACTCTGATATTGCTGTACATGTTCCAATGTTTCCAAAGAGAGTATAATCTCAGGGAGCACAAGAGAAAAATCAAGTGTGTCACATGAAACTCTTTTTGTTCTGTGCTCTGTGTCATCAAGACATGTGCCAATCTCTCAGGGACTTCAATCCAACCTTGTGGATTAGGTTCAAAGGGTTTGAAAATCTTTAGAAATGTTTTGAGCAGATAAGTGAGTATATGTGGAGGACTGAGGTTCATATATCCATGATGAATTACATAATTTTAATGATTCTTAGAAAGATTTTTTACCTGAAAAGTATCAAGATCTACAGCTCTAAAATGAACTAGACTCTGAGTTATTTCTTCAGCTCACACTGCACTTATTTGTAGCTCATGGATCTACACAAAATGGCAGTATGGAATGTGTCTAGAAGTTCTGAGGCACAGAAGAGAAGTATGTATAAAATAATCCACTGAAATGATTCAATGTTAAACACAAAGAATTAAACATTCAAGAAATTGGTTTCAGCAGGCCAAGTCAGGGAAGTATAATTTAAAAAGTGGAAATAAGTCTAAGTTTTTCTTTCCCATAATCAAAGGGCATTGGTCAAGAGCAGACTCCAGAAAGTGAGAAAGAAGATGCTATGCATCCTGTTATGGTTTCAAAGCAACCTCATATAAAATAAGCATGAAGGGCAGATGGCTTTGAGTGTGGATGGGAGAGAAGGGAAAGTGCTGAGTACACAGGGCAAAGTAAGGATTGGTAGAGATCTCACAAAGTGGATGGCAGGGACATAATACAAGGGGCAGCCATTGTTTCTTTCTTTCTTCAACATATGTAGAACTATTTTTTTGTGTGTCCAAAACAATCTTCTGTTTTTTTTTAATTGCTCATCTCAATTTACTTGTATGGATAAGCACAAATTATTTATAAACACATAATAGATATACTTCTCATAAGAGTCTTAGAAAATAGAGTCTCTATTTAGTTTTATGAGAGGGATTCAATATTCTTGGTTAGATAGTCAAAAATCAAGCATAACCTTTTATTTACCAATGGTTTAAGGATTGAGTGTATGCACATAGGCTTTTACATACTGAATAAAATGAGGCCCATAAAGGTGGGCTTTTTCTTCAGGAATAGTGAATGTCAAATCATCGAAAACAAAGCTCCATTCACTGTATTCACAAGGACACTTTCATATCTTCTCTAGGACAGTTCAGAACTAGTGCTTCAAGGGCAATAAAGACTGCCATTGTGTATAGGATATTTCCTTCCTTGATTTGCTCATTGTGAACTTGGTTTTATTTTTGTCTTTGTAGCTGTTTTATTTCTTTTTTTTTTTTTTGCTCATTTATCCTAAGATTAGGCCATTCTATTTTTCTCTTCGTACATCTGTCACCTATGATTTTTCCTTTTCTCATTCTCAATTTTATTTTTCCTAATAAATGTATTTCCTGCTTTCTCCATGAGATTTGATGTTCACAAGAGACTTGGAACATCTCCTTTTCTGTTCTGTGTGAAGACAGGCAAGTTCTTGCATTTTATCAAAATGCACAGACACAAAATAAAAGGGACTAGAGGAGAGACAGGAGCCTTATGAAACTCTGTGCCCATTTCCTTCTTTGAGATTATCCTTTCTGATGTTTCTCTGAGATTTCTTTCAAAATATTCAGAGAAAGTTCTATACTTCCCAATAAGCTGTCCAAGCTACTGCTTCACTGAAGTACTACTGTCTCCTAAGGAAAAAAATACATATCTTGCCATTAGTCTAAAATTGTTTCTACTTCAGCACTCATTATTTTCCTTCTAATTACCTCTAGTAGTTCCCTTCATAATAATCTACATTTGGAACTATATCTCCCATGCTGGTGATTGCCTCAGTTTTTGTAATTCTATAATATGATTTACTTCAGATTTTTATGCAACACTATGTACTTATATTATTTTAATCTCTGAAGACATATCTTTAAACACTGTGATACCTACAGTTTCCTGGTGAATCAGAAGTTTATATGCTAACATTTTTCCAGAGTGTACAATTCTAGGGAAGCAAGGCAATGGGGCAGGGGGAGAAAGAGAACAGGGAAAGAGAGCAAATGGGAAGGATTGTGTTACTCATCAGACTAACACAGGGAAGCAGTGTGGCTGATGGCCCAACCACAAAGGGTATTTAAGAGATGCAAGTTGAACTACGTTTTCTCAGGATAGTATTGGGGAGGAGAGTTCATCTACGAAAGGACTTATTAACATTTTCTTTCCCCCATGGGTGTCAACTCCCTCAAATCTGCAGTTTCCATTATCCAGGTGCTCAAAGACAGCCACAGGAGACCAGAAGTGGCCCCATGAGAGCAGTTCTCTTTTAACATAACAAGATGATCTTTCTTGTCCAGCTGGACCACCACATAGAATCCTCTGTCTCTGGTGATTGGTAATGGTGACAGCATCAGCAACCTATATTATGGCCCTGGGGACTACATAGTGGTTTTAAGAGATGTTGCTCATCAAACAGAGTCAATGCCTGTTAAAACAGTCTCACATAGCACCCTTAATAGAGAAAATAACTCCTATTAATGCCCACATGCTTCATCTCCCATTTTTCATATGGAGCTACACATTGTGCAGTATCAATTTTGTGCATTTTTCTTGCCTCAGCCCCATAAGTTTCTCCACTGGAGGCCTCTCCTCCCTCTGGTGACCTTGACTCTACCATTAACTCTCAAAAGCATGTACTTCAAAGTTCATGGTATTGGGTTATGTTTTACATTAACCATTTAATCAGTGATGCTTCCTTTGACCAAACTCTGAATTGTTTTGCTGCATTTCCATCTTTTACCAACTCATTCACAATAGTCTCCAACCTGCACTGGGCTCTGTCTCTCAGGGATCAGAACAGTCACTTGATTATCTGTTCAATCCGTAAATCAGTCTTCAATTATTGAACACTGGAATTGATTGCCATATTTCATTTTTATAAATAATAACTAATATTTACATACATCTATGATTGTTTCTTCAGGATATTTTTCTAAAAGAGAAAGTGCTCTGCATTTGGAAAAGTTAACTCATATTGAATTTTCTCACAGAGAGCATTGAAACATGCTGATTCATCACAAAATTTACAATTATGTGAAGCATTTAAAATATCTTGAAAAATAAGATAGGTGATACAGATTGCTTTATTCATATATCTATGTGATTGTATGGTAGAATCTATGCAGTACAAAAATATAAGAGATTGTATTTGTTTCTCCATTTACTTAATAGCGAGGCTTTATTTTCAAAAAAAATTTTTTGTCATAAACATAACTAAGATGGGAACTATTTTGTAAATGATATATAGAGCCATGTAAGCTACCTACATGTTTAGAACATTCATTAACATAGCTGTACTTCCCAGAAGTATTTTATGTTTGCCTTGCTAATAAATAAAACTGTGAATGTTACTTTGAGTAGAGCTCTGAGCATCAGCAAGTCTCTTTCTATTGAGAAAAACAATTTTATGCTCTCACTTATTTTTTCTTTTTCTTTTCTTTTTTTTAGAGAGAGAGACAATTTTTTAATATTGTTATTTTTTCGTTTTCAGTGGACACAACATCTTTATTTTTTATTTTTATGTGGTGCTGAGGATTGAACCCAGTGCCCTGCGTATGCCAGGCGAGCACGCTACCACTTGAGCTACATCCCCATCCCTTTTATTTTTCTTTTTTCTCTCTTTTCTAATTTAATAAATTCAGGATCTCATATATGTTAGGCAAGCATTCTACCTCTGAGTTACATTCTCAACCCCTGACTTTATTTGTGATGCTTAAGAAAAGTCCACATAGATTCTTCTTCATGAAAATTTAATTTCATAGAGTAAGGAAGCAGCCCTACTTCTAATTTCAGAACTCTCTGATAAACTATATTTACTGTATTTTTCATATAACAGATGTGTAGTACTTAAAAGCCGGTAGAGAATGTGTATCCTGTGGTTTTATACTCTTTACTTTATAAGTCAGGATTTTTAGTTTATGTTTACCTTCAATCCAGGGTTCTGTCCCAGTTGTTTATGATAATTCCATTTTATTTTACCCTGTTCAACCTCTAACAATATTTTAGCGCAAAAGTATTCTCCAAGATACAGTGATGAACACACGGGTATAAATTATGTTGTACATAAAGATTTCTATATCAAATGAATATAATCAATCAGGCAAGTTTTTATATAATTACCTAAAGTCATTCTATCATGAATATTGTCTAAAAATTACTTTTTACATTCTAAACTATATTCTAATTCTGGGAAAATAAAAAAATAAATAAAAATTGTGAAAATGTCTTTAGTAATGCTTGCTACTTTTGCCATAAGGTCATCAAAAGCAAGAGTGTCTCAGAAACTGTCGCCGACCAGAGGAAGTAAAGGACACAGAAGAATGACTACAAAATGCAATGTTGCATTGTAGTTTGCATTTACAAATAGAAGAAAGCACACAAGTAGAACAACTGTGGAGTTAAAACAAAACAAAAACCTTGTCATTTATTTAAAGTAGTATACCCTTGTTTATTTCTTGGTTTTGATAAAAACATTCTGTGGTCATATAAGGAATGAATGTAGAGGAAACAAATGATGAGGGCGCCAGTGCATTACAAAGCATCTACTTATTTTTTTCTGGAAGTCTAAAATCATTCCAAACTAAAATTTCTTAAAAATTAGTTTGGCGAGCAGTGCAGCACTGGAACCCATGGCAGAAGGGTGAAGCTTGAGCCCCGCGGAGTTCTGGCAGCGCGGAGACGCAGGTTACTGATCCTTCAGGGCTGGAGGGGCCAGACTGCAACCCATGTCACCACAGGGCACTAGAGAGAGGACCAAATTCTGGACATAACATAGGAACAGCCCAGATCCCTCCACCTCACTGGACACCCTGGTGTGGAAATGGGAAGTCACGATATTGGAAAATCTACCTCATCAACTTTTGGCAGGTGTAGTAGACAGTGCAATGAGCATCTGAACAGGTGTGTGATTACCAGCCCTGCCTCTACCCAGCTGTGATAACTCAAAATTGTTCTCGTCAGCTTTTGGTGGGTGTGAATATCAGAGCCCAGTGCAACTGAGAAGGTGCGTGATCTTCAACTCCCCCTCCCCCAGATGTGATAACCCAAAACCTTTCTTGCCAGCTCTCAGTGGGTGTGGCTATCAGAGGGAATATGGCAGAACAGGTTGATGGTTTCCAACTCTCCCTCTCCACAGCTGTGATGACTTGGTGACTACCCAACACATAGATAGCATTTTGTTGATCAGGAGCATGTAATGGCAAGGGTGCTGCCCACTCAAAGTGAACACAGGGCTGTGGACAAGAGATCCATCAATTGAGGCCTGATGGATAGGAGAGGTGAGGGGGATAGAGACCAGGAGCAACCCAAAGAGACAGGATTGTTGGAGAGGCACCCAGCAGGTGAGGGAAAGCTGCCTCACACACGGATTGCTTCCACCACCCTTAGGGCAGAGACTCAACCTGGAATGCACAACACCACCTACTGGAAGAGAAGAAAACAGAATTCTAAGACTGCATTTTTTCCCCTTCTTTCCTTTTTTTTCTTTTTATCTTTTTCTTCTCTCTTTCCCTCTCTCTCTTTTTTTATTCCTTTCTCTCTGACTCTTTCCCCCTTTTTCTTCTCCTTTTCTTTTTTGCTTTTCTTCCTCCTTATCTTCCTATCTCAACCTCCCAATTGTTACTATTTCTACTATGTGTAATTTACTAAATGTAAATAGGTGTTTGTTTCTATGCTTCTTATTGTCCTCCCACGTACTTAACTACCATAAAATACCTCCTGTCTATTCTCCTGCTAATAACCCTCTTCATTAAAGTTCACCTCCAAAGTAGCTAATATATTGCTTCTCGGCCTTTTGGCTAAGATCAAGTGCAAAGTAGCTAATATATCTTAACCCCATACTCTCACATCTTTCCCCCTTAACATAAAGTCCTCCACCTGACCCTCAGTTCTCTACACTACATACTGCTCAAGGAACCATTCACCAACAAGACATAATGAAACTAATGAATATATTTTAAATTGTAATTGAATCCAACATCTCTAGATATAGAGAGTAACTATGAATATATTAATAACAAAAAATAGCTCATAGATAATGTATAGATAATGTATAGTCACACAGAGCTGGAAAGAAATGTGAGTAAAATAAAAAGACAAGGAAAGAAAGGACCACAAACAATGCAGTACAATTCAACATTAGAGGAGGTAATAGCCACAGAAGAAAGAATGTCAGATAAAGATTTCAGGATATACATGGTTTAGATGATCTGGAGCCTCAAGGAAGACTTTATACAGCAAATGCAGACAATGAAAGATCACTTTGACAATGAATTAAATAAACAAATCCAATAAGCAAAAGATCAACTCTACAGGGAGTTAGAGAAATCCTGGAAATGAAGGAAATAAAAAAAAAATAAAAAACTCAAATGAGAGTATCACCAGCAGAGTAGAACACTTAGAAGGCAGAACATCAGACAATAAAGACAAAGTATATCATCTAGAAAAGAGTGTAGACAGCACAGAGAGACTGATAAGAAACCATGAGCCGAACATCCAAGAAATTTGGGATAGCATAGATACCAAATTTAAGAGTTATTGGGATAGAGGAAGGTGAGAGGTTCAAACCAAAGGAATGAGCAATCTGTTCAATGAAATAATTTTAGAAAACTTTCCAGACATGAAGAATGAAACAGAAATCCAAATCCTAGAAGCCTACAGGATGCTGAATGTACCAAATCACAAGAGATCCACACCAAGACACATTACAATGAAAATGTGCAACATACAGAACAAGGAGAGAATTTTAAAAGCCACAAGAGAAAGGAAGAAGATTACATTTAGGGGTAAAACAATTAGGTTAACAGCTTATCTTTCAACACAGACTCTGAAAGCTAGAAGATCCTGGAACAACATACTTCAAATGCTGGAAGATAATGGGTTTCAACCAAGAATCTTGTATCAAGCAAAATTCAGCTTCAGGTTTGAAGACGAAATAAAAACCTTCCACGATAAACAAAAGTTAAAAGAATTTACCACTAGAAAACTGGCACTTAAAAACATCCTTGGCAAAACATTACAGGAAGAGGAAATGAAAAATAACAATGAAAATCAACAGTGGGAGGTAGTATAGTAAAGGAAAAACGAATCAAAGAGGAAAAACAATTCAAGTTAAATAACAAAAATAAACAAACATGTCTGGAAATACAAATCATATCTCAATAGTAACCCTAAAAGAAAATGGTTTAAACTCACCAATCAAAAGATGTAGGCTATTAGACTAGATTAAAAAAGAGATCCAACAATATGCTGCCTACAGGAGACTCATCTGATAGGAAAAGACATACACAGACTGATGGTGAAAGGTTGGGAAAAATCATACCACTCACATGGACCTCAGAAGCAAGCAGGGGTGTCCATACTCATATCAAATAAAATATACTTCAAGCCTAAGTTAATGAAAAGGGATAAAGAAGGACACTACATACACTCAAGGAACCATTTACTAACAAGACATAACAATCATTAATATATATGCCCAAAACAATGGTATAGCTATGTTCATCAAACAAACTCTTCTCAAATTCAAGAGTCAAACTGACCACAACACAATAATAATGGGTGATTTTAACACACCTCTCTCAGCACTGGACAGATCTTCTGAACAAAAGTTGAATAAAGAAACAATAGGGATCAATAATACAGTTAATAAGTTAGACTTAATTGACATATATAGAATATATCAACCAACATCAAGCGGATACACTTTTTTCTCAGCAGAACATGGATCCTTCTCAAAAATAGACCATATACTATGCCACAGGGCAACTCTTAGCAAATAGAAAGGAGTAGAGATACTACCATGCATTTTATCATATCATAATGGAATGAAATTGGAAATCAACAATAAAATAAGGAAGAAAAATTCCTACATTTAATGGAGAATGAACAATATGCTACTGAATGAACAATGGGTTACAGAAGACATCAAGGAGGAAAATTACAAATTTTTAGAGGTAAATGAAAACAGACACAACATATCAAAATCTCTGGGATACTATGAAAGCAGTACTAAGAGGAACATTCATTGCATGGAGTTCACTCCTTAAAAGAAGAAAAAGCCAACAAATAAATGACCTCACACTACACCTTAAAGCCCTAGAAAAAGAAAAAAAAATCAGCACCAAAAGCAGTAGAAGGCAATAAATAATTAAAATCAGAGCTGAAACCAATGAAATTGAAAAAATTGACAAAACTAAAAGTTGATTCTTTGAAAAACTAAATAAGATTGACAGACCCTTAGCCATGCTAATGAAGAGAAGAAGAGAGAGAACCCATTACTAGCACATGGGATGAAAAAGGCAACATCATAACAGACACTACAGAAATACAGAAGAAAATTAGAAATTATTTTGAAAACTTATACTCTAATAAAATAGAAGATAGTGAAGGCACCAACAAATTTCTTAAGTCATATGACTTTCCCAGATTGAGTCAGGAAGCTATACACAAATTAAACAGACCAACAGCAAGTGAGGAAATAGAAGAAGCCATCAAAAGATTACCAACCAAGAAAAGCCAAGGACTTCACGGATATACAGCTGAGTTTTACAAGATCTTTAAAGAAGAACTAATACCAATACTCTTCAATCTATTTCAGGAAACAGAAAAAGAGGGAGTACTTCCAAATTCATTCTTCAAGGCCAATATCACCCTGATTCCAAAAACAGATAAGGACACCTCAAAGAAAGAAAACTTCAGACCAATATCTCAAATGAATATAGATGCAAAAATCCTCAATAAAATTCTGACAAATTGGAAACAAAAATATATAAAAATGATCGTGCACCATGATCAAGTGGAATTCATCCCAGGGATGAATTTCCGTATGGTTCAACATACGGAAATCAATAAATGTAATTCATCACATCAATAGACTTAAAGATAAGAACTATATGATTATCTCAATAGACATAGAAAAAGCATTTGACAAAATACAGCACCCTTTTATGTTCAAAACACTAGAAAAACTAGGGATAATAGGAACTTACCTAAACATTGTAAAAGCTCTCTACACTAAGCCTCAGGCCAGCATCATTCTAAACAGAGTAAAACTGAAGTCATTCCTTCTAAAATCTGGAACAAGACAGGGATGCCCTCTCTCACCACTTGTATTCAACATAGTTCTTGAAACACTAGCCAGAGCAATTAGAAAGATGAAAGAAATTAAAGGAATAACTATAGGAAAAGAAGAACTTAAACTAGCACTATTTGCTGATTATATGATTCTATACCTAGAAGACCCCAAGAAACTTCTAGAACTAGTAAATGAATTCAGCAAAGTGGCAGGATATAAAATCAACACCCATAAATCAAAGGCATTTCTATGTATCAGTGACAAATCCTCTGAAGAGGAAATGAGGAAAACTATGCCATTCACAATATCCTCAAAAAAAAATACTTGGGAATCAACTTAACAAAAGAGGTGAAAGATCTATACAATAAAAACTATAGAATCCTAAAGAGAGAAAAAGAAGACCTTAGAAGACAAAAAGATCTACCTTGCTCATAGATAGGCAGAATTAATATTATTAAAATGACCATATTATCAAAAGCACTATATGTGTTCAATGCAATTCCAATCAAAATCCCAAAGGCATTCCTCATAGCAATAGAAAAAGCAATCATGAAATTCATCTGGAAAAATAGGAGACCCAGAATAGCTAAAGCAATTCTAAGCAGGAAGAGTGAAACAAGTGGTATCATTATACCAGACATTAAACTATACTACAGAGCAATAGTAGTATGGTACTGGCACCAAAACAGGCTGGTAGACCAATGGTACAGAATAAAGGACACAGAGACTAACCCACAAAATTACAACTACCTTATATTTGACAAAGGTACCAAAAGCATGCACTGGAGAAAGGATAGCATCTTCAACAAATGGTGCTGAGAAAACTGGAAATCCATGTGCAACAAAATGAAATTGAATCCCTATCTCTCACCATGCACAAAAGTTAACCCAAAATGGATCAAGGATATAGGAATTAAACCAGAGACTCTGCATCTAATAGAAGAAAAAGTAGGCCCTAATATCTCCATCACATTGGGCTAGGCCCCAACTTCCTTAATAAGACGACTATATCACAAGAATTAAAACCAAGAGTCAACAAATGGGATGGATTCAAACTAAAAAGTTTTTTTCTTTTTTTCAGCAAAAGAAATAATATGTGAGGTGAATAGGGAGCCTACAACCTGAGAACAAATTTTTACCCCTCACACATAAGATAGAGCTCTAATCTCTAGGGTATATAAAGAGCTCAACAAGATAAGCACCAAAACAAAAACAAAAACAAAACAAACAAAAAACCCCACAAATAATCCAATTAATAAATGGACCAAGGACCTGAACAGACACTTCTTGAAGAGGATATACAATCAATCAACAAATATACAAAAAAAAATGCTCATCCTCTAGCAATCAGAGAAATGCAGATTAAAACTACTCTAAGATACCATCTCACTCCAGTAAGAATGGCAGCCATTATGAAGTCAAACAACAATAAGTGCTGGTGAGGATGTGGGGAAAAGGGTACACTTGTACATTGCTGGTGGGACTGCAAATTGGTGCAGCCAATTTGGAAAGCAGTATGGAGATTCCTTGGAAAGCTGGGAATAGAACCATCATTTTACCCAGCTATTCCCCTTCTCAGACTATACCCAAAGCACCTAAAAACAGCATACTATAGGTACACCACCACATCAATGTTTATAGCAGCACAATTCACAATAGCTAAACTGTGGAGCCAACCTAGATGCCCTTCAGTGGATGAATGGATAAAAAAATGTGAGATTTATACACAATATAATATTACTTAGCACTAACAAATAGTAAGATCATGGCATTTGCAGGGAAATTGATGGCATTAGAGCAGATTATGTAAATGAAGTTAGCTAATCTCTCCACCCCCCAAAAATAAGTGCCGAATGTCTTCTCGGATATAAGTGGGGTGACTCCAAATGGGGTAGGGAAGAAGTGCATGGGAGGAAGATTACCACTAGATAGGGAAGTTGGGTGGGAGGGAAAGGGAGAGAGAAAGGGAATTGCTTGGATGGTGGAAGGAGACCCTCAACATTATACAAAATACATGTATTAAGATGTGAATTTGCTGTCAACATATCTTATATACCGAGATATGATAAATTGTGGTATAAAGGTGTATTAAGAATTATAATACAAATAATAATAATAATGATAATAAAGCTCATGTAAAAAATAAATAAATAAAAATTAAAAAAAATAGTTTGGCATGATGGAAGAGAATTGACTACCCATGATGGTAAAAAGGATATATAAAGATCTGGAGGAAAATAAAAATGTGATTTTTCTCATTCAACAGTGAGAAAAATGGCACACTGGCATTCAAGGTATATGAGAAATGACATGATAAATAAGATGAGGGAGAGTTTTGAGGGCTAGGTTGAGAAGAATGTGGAACATCAAACATCACATCCTGGTGATTGCAGAAAGCAGGTGTGAACTTAGCCAAGGAGAAAGATTTCTCTGGCCATCAAGAAAATAACTTGATTCAACTCAGCCCACTCATTAAAAAGCATGTGTATATTCAATTGTTCTCTATTATGCACAAAACCCTGGACCCTGCAGAAGAAGAGAAGAATAGAATCCTTGACCTCAGAAGCTGTGTTCCCTCGGAGAGACATATGACCAAGCCTGAGTCAAAGTGATCAGGGCAGCCCGATATATGTGGGGAGTGTGGGGGAAAGTAGGGCTGGAAGGACAGGACCTTGGGCTAATGAGTTCAGGTAGTGAAGGCTTCCCAGAGAAGGCAGTATCTGTGCTGAGCAGAGAAGGATGAGCAAGAGTATGTCAGATATACAAGAGGGAGAGAGCTCCAAAAAAGGAATTACTATACTGTTCAAAGGACAAGATTTGAGGCTGTTCGCGGTAGCTGCAGGCAATTTAAAGAATAGAAGACTCATGTTATGTTTCCCTAATAGAAGTTTACCAAATCCTACTTTGTAAATAAAAATGTATTGACCATTCCATGTAACTTTAATTTGTAACAAAATTTATTTACCACACAAAACAATATGTATTTGGTTATTAAATAAACATTAGGAAAAATATCTGAAATTTACTAACAGAACAAGACAAAACAAAACAACCCTTACGCAATCATAAAATATAGCAAAGCAAAACACTTTGCCTATGGAAACCAACTCCCACAGGTTACGAAGACCAGAGAAGCCAGGCACAGAGGTGCATGCCTATAATCCCAGCAGCTAGGAAGGCTGAGGCAGGAGGATTGCAAGTTCAAATCCAGCCTCAGAAGTGCGAGGCACTAAGCAACTCAGTGAGACTCTGTCTCTAAATAAACTACAAAAAATTGGGCTGGGGATGTGGCTCAGTGGTAGAGTGCCCCTAAGTTCAATCCCTGGTACAAAAAAAAAAAAAAAGAAGAAGACAAGAGAAAGCCAGAAGTTAGCATTTACACAGGTTTTCAATTTAAACTTAGCAAGACAAGGAGTCAATAACTTCTACCTAAATTCAAACTTCTTAAAGTTTAGGGATGTATTTAGGGAACAGCTAGTTCCTGAGCAGCTTTATTAAAAACATACAGGAAAAAATTGCAAAATTATAAAACTTGACTTTTGGCAGAGATGCCAGGAAAAATACTAACTTACTGAGAGCTCTACAATTATTGATCAGAAAACCATGCCCATGTCACTCTGGAGCTCCTTGGATGACTCCCCTCAACCCTCACCCCCGACCCCAGCTCCACTGTGACCCATCAGGGTTCCAGCACACATTGTCCATGATAATCTGCATCTTTGCAGCACCACCCACATTTATCTGTCAGTACATATGTCAACACCAACCTCAGAGCATAGACAAATCTAAAACAGCCCCCAAATTAAATCTATATCATTGTCTGAGAATTGCAAGCATGCAGCAGAGAAGCTAACAACAGTGTATCAGACAACTGCTGTTACTGCTATAATGATCTGAGAATTATTTAAAAATCTCTAAGAACTAATATCAGGATTACCAGTACAATTTTCTGAAGCAAACCAAAAGAAACAAATCCTTGCTATTGTGATGCTAAGAAGAATACTCTTAACCATGAAGATGGGTGACCGTTCACTCATCCTCCAGCTCATGGAAGCACTACCAGGAAGAAGAAAGGTCTGTTCTGACACTGCCTTTTTCTGTGAATTTCATTCAACCCAGCCCAGCAGCTGCTCCTCACTGAGGAGGTGGCCTGTTCATTCCCTCATTACAGTAACAAGACAGGTGATTTTCTAGACCCAAACAACACAGGAAATGGCCATTTGCTACCACTATTTTGCTAGAAAAAAAATTTCTGTCCCTATATCTGAGTCTATGCCTGGTAAGGAACAAAATATACACAGTAAAGCACTTTTAGCACACAGGAATGTCTCCTTGGGTGAATTTAGCTTACTACAACTCAGTGCTGATGTTAAAGAATGGTTCCCATGGGCAATGAGTAATACAAACTCTTAAGATTCCCTGGAATCATGCCATGCCTCCAACCCCAGTCTCTTACAAGCATTTGTACAAAATTTGTTACCTAGTTCTTCCAAGTACAAGTCACTAAAGGTCTATCCATTCTTCTACAAATTGAAAAACATACATCAGAACACAAATACACTGCAAAAAGGGTGGTAAGCATGGAATAAACATCACATGCTTTGAACGCTTTCCATATTAGAGAGAGCCTGTGTGGCTTGGGGTATAGGGCACAAGAGCAATGCATTTGCGCTCAAGCCCAGTCTGAAGTGGTGGAGTGGTAGATTTTTTTTTCATGGCTGGGATTCAAACACAAGGGACCTCACTAATGCTAGGCAAATACTGAGCTACACTCCCAGTCCTAACAGTGATAGTTTTCAATGGCTGACAGTTTAAGATTGTAGTCAGAAAGTAAGATACTATGTTCATAGGAAGAATTCAAATGCCTAAGTGACCCCTTGCCTCTTGGAAAGGAGATACCAGGAGTATTAAATTGCTTGTTTACTTGACTAATCCCAGAATGAAATGAATACAAGAAACATACTTAATGTAGTGATCCCAGATTTTTGGTTGCTTGATATAGAGTAGTAATGTTAGCAACCATACAGGAAACACTCAGAGATGTGCAAATGAAAGACATTCTATAGCACAGAAAGAAAAAAGAATGGAGATATATGTGTCTTTGGCAATAATCCCTTATCTTTACTATTAAATATGGAGAATGTAAACTGCTGACACAAGTTTGGTTTCAGTTTAGCCAATGCACATGTACCATGCCAAGAACTGTGGATTTGTGTGGAATAGGAATATGTTACTGACAGGCTTCTTCTCCAGAGTATCAGAGCACTTTAGTGTGGGATCAATAGAAACCAACAAAATATGCAATTTGATTCTTTCAAAATGTCTGCAATGTCTCACCACAGCTTTCTTAAAAATTGAACATGCAGAGTTTCAGGCAGCACTGCAAGGGGGCTGTGGGGCCCCTTGGGGTATGGCACACATTTCTCAGGATAAAGGTTTAAGAGCTGAGTAAATAGGTTAATAATAATTTTTCCTTAGCCTTTTTATGAAGATTAGAGAATACAGGTTAATGTCTGCTACACAGAACACACTAAATAACTATGGGTAATTCTTATTTATGGGATTTCTTTTCTAATTAAAATGTATTCTAGCTGTCTCTCATCTAAAACAAGCCAATAAAATAAATTTAATGATCTGTTAAAAATAAATTCGTTTATTTTTTTTTTCTTTTCTTTCCTTCCTTTCTGCCTTCTTTTCTTTTTTTTTCTCTTTAACAAGATAGAACTCTAGAAACTAATTTCCATCTTACAGAATAATTATCTGGGGTTTTCAAAGGGGTGGTCACAAAAACCTTAAGATGTGTAATACAATTTTACAATGGCCAAGCTTTCAAAGCAGAATTTTTACCTTAGCAGTGAAGTGACTGAAACCTTCATGGGTGTTTGCTCAGCTCTTGAGATTCTTTGTTCTCCTTCTCCTCCCTCCCTCCACTATTCCCAGCAGTCTGTGTTGGCTCTACCCTGCTGCTTTCCCTAGGCCTCCCCATGGCTGCCTGTCTTCTTAATGCATTGCATCATTCCTGTTATGGTTTGGATCTTGACTGCTCCCCAGAGGCTCATGTATTAAAAGCTTAGTGTCTAGTTTGGTGTTACTGGGAGGTGGTAGAAATTTCAAGAGGTGGGGCCTCATGGGAGGTCTTTGGATTACTGGGATTGTGCCTTAGAAGGGGATTGTGGGATCTCTTTCTCTTTCTCTGTCCAATGATGAGGTGAGAAGCTTTTTCCACCATGCACTCAAGTCATGATAAGCTGCACTTCCACCCAAGGCCTAAACAAAAGGATCCACCTGATCATGGACTGGCATCTCCCAAACATTGAATGTACATAAACTCTTTCTCTTTATAGTTGATTATCTCAGGTATTTGTTATACTGGCAGAAATATGACTACTTCAATCCCCAAAATGCTGTATATGCTCAATTTGACCTGAAGGTAATGTAGATAAAAATTCTTTTATTGCACACACATGGTAACTGTCTATTCTTTTGCTGGCCTGTGCTTCCTCCAGCCTGTGATGATGTCTTTGCATTAAGAGTGGATTGATTAAGTAAATGTGGCATAGTCATACCACAGAATACCTGATAGCCACTATTTTTAAAATGAATATATAGAACAAGCATGAGGTATTTAGTACCAAATGTATGTAGCTAAATGTTCTAAGTGGTCTGATTGAGGTATGTTCTATACATGTGAGTGTTTAGAAATCAGAGTAACCATGATCACAGAATGTATCTCCATAGGTCAATTGAGAATGTTTAACATTGCACTGTATTTATTGCTCTTGAATTTTCACGTAAGTGTACACTCTATCTACAAATAGTAGAAAGTTGATAAATTTATAATGAATAAATGTGTTAAAATTTGGATTATAAAAAAGTGATACACCAAAATATAAATTAGTTATGTGATTATTTGGAATAATTATTGTTATTTGGAATAATTATAATTTGGAATAATAATAATAATAATAATAATAATTGATTATTTGGAATAATCACATAACTAATTTATATTTTGGTGTATCACTTTTTTATAATCCAATTTTTTAAATTGTGATTTATGTCAGTACATCTTTATGTGGGCACATATCCCTTGCTAGAGAATACAAGGGGAGGAATAAATGCATAATTCAAATTTTATTAGTTGCTGTTAATCCAAATTCAACTAGAAATTAATGTAAAATTTCTCTAAAGTTGTAATAGGTCTAGTGAATAATGCAATGTCCCTTATAGAAAGCCTACACAGAAGTGGCTTAAGAATGCATCTAGTGGGATTTTAAAGTAAGATTCACCTGCATTTGTACTTATTTGGTTGCTGGTAGGTCTCCTTTCAAGAGCTCTGCATTCTTTCTTTGGAGGCCAGCACACTAGCCAGCATTGTCTGAGGACTGTATCTGCTTACACCACAAGGAAACCTCCCAGAAAGACAGATATGGTGCTCTGCCTGCTAACAAGGGAGGAGCACATCCCAGGAGAGCTCCGAGCTTCACCAGGGACATTCCTGTTCTTTTCACTAAGTTTCTTTATTTAAAAGCTATTTTTGTATCTTTTGAGTGTTTGGCTCCCTCTTCTGGAAAATCTGCTTCACAACTACAATTTACTTCTACAGAAGTTGGACACAGGTGATGGTGTTCTAGGCAAACTGAGGTATAAAACAATCTAAAATATCAAAATACTCGTATTTCTCAAACAATAAGAAAGGTTGTTATTTTTTTCAAGTACCAAGCCTGCAAAACATTTATTATTTTCTATGGTTATACCTCCTCTTTATTAAGGCCCAGAAAGTCAATGTCCTATGCAATTTGAGAAGGTCTTGAATATTTTTAAAGCAAGAGGATCTAAAATAACTGCATGCTATTAACTCTCAACTTATAACTTTGAGTCTCAATGTTATGCTTGAGGTTCTGTGGCTAAACATTCTACTGTACTGAATAAAGAGATACAACAAATAGGCTGCACAATATGTTTCTTCAAAGTCCAAGATGCTACTCCTTAAAGATGTGGGGTTGGGTGAGGTCCAAATCAGGCCATGGTGAAATTTATGCTCATGTAAGTATTTGGGTTTGTGTAGGATTCCATACTCTATTGTTCTTACACTTATACAGGATAGCCTAACATGCCCAAGCAAAGGGAGGCTCTATGTATGAAATGCAAGTGTAATTATGCTTTGGGAAAATGTCTAGGAGAAAGACTACAACATTGGTATTACCATTACAGCTCTGATCCCCAGGTGAGGGCTCAGTTCTCTGCCACCAACTTAATATTAGACATTGGGTGAATTCAAACTTTTGCATGTGTAACATGAGGGTCATGGGCTGTCCCTAAGCTACTGCTGGCTTGTGTCATTTACAGATTCCACATAAAGAGGGTAGAGAGATTTAATGAGCCTCTTTGTGAAGCTGGAGTGTATAAATGTTGCCCCCAGTGAATGGCCACCTTTGTGTGAATAAATCAAAGGTTAACATAGGCCAATATAAGACATCTCATTACATGATGATATGCAGCTTTCACTAAATTTTAATGATTCTGAAAATTTCTTCTAAGTATTGTGATAAAACAACAAGACTTGTGAACAATGTTAAAAGGATTCCAAACTGCATTTGGATTACTCTGATTTTCCTGCTGTTCCCAGATATCAGAAGTCCAGTGGGATCATAGTAATGTCAACACAGCAAGGTCACCAAAAGCTTGTTATAAATGGGCTCATTGTTCTTGTCAATGATATTTGCTGACAGCTTATTTTGTTTTGACAGCATAGTGAATTTTGATAAAAATATAGTCATTTCCTCCCACAAGAATTATTATTTTAAAAAAACGAAGTAAAATATAGTTTAGCACTGTCAGTTTGAGATAGCAGGTTAGAGCACAAAACCCCAGGAAATCCGTAAGAAAAATGATTCAATAGCAAGCTTTTTTCTAATGTTCATCCTCCTAACATGGTAAACTCTCACCTAAAACAGCCAAAGACTTCAATTCTATGATATTCTGTATTTCCTTCATTCAAGTTAAGGAAAAGAGAAGATCTAGCATTTTTCTTCATTGTGCCCTTTCAATCTACTAGTACCTAAACATGAAGCACAAATTTTCAGAAGAAAATGCATGAAAGTGTTTTTATAAAGTTTCTACCTGAGGTAAGATTTACACAGGTAATTCTCACAAAGGTAAGAAGACAGCTAGAAGCATTTCAAATAATGCAAACTAAATGTCATAATATCTATTATCACATTGTCCTACATATATCATTTATAGTTAAATATTGATAGCATCTGATTATTTCAGAGTCTTTATAGTGCTGTGAGGTAAAAGTAGCATGGTAGAGAGTGATTAGGTGGACCTATTTACAAAGGCATGAGTCAATCCTGTGCCTCAAAAACCAAGCAAGCCTGTTTGACAGAGAAGGCAGTGTGAACATCTTTCCACTAACAAGCATTGGAAACCCATGAAAGTTCTATGGGATATTGGAAGATGATCAGAAATGTCTCTCTTTGTACTTGCTGAGCAATGGCTAGAAATAATTCTACTAACTTCCCCAACTAATTAACTTTGAAATTTTGCTTTAATCTTAGTCAAGTGTCAAAGTGTGGAGGAAGAGCATGAGGAAAGAAATTGTGGTCTAGGCTCAAAATATCACATTTTCTTTCTCTATTTTATCTTAGCAATAAAATAATTGACTCATTTGTTTAATGATTTAACACTGGCTTTCTTTCACTCTGACAATCTGAAAGAGTCACAAAGTTGACAGTAGGCAGTGCTATTCTTTGCAGGTAAATGGATGAAGTTAGAGAAAATAATGCTAAGTGAAGTTAGCCAATCCCCCAAAAACAAATGCTGAATGTTTTCTCTGATAAAAGAAGGCTGATTCATAGTGGGATAGGGAGGGGGAGCATGGGAGGAATAGATGTACTCTAGATAGGACAAAGGGGTGGAAGGGGGCATGGGTTTAGAAATGATGGTGGAATTAGATGGACATCATTAGCTAAAGTCCATGAATAAAGACACAAATTGAATATACTTTGAGTACAACCAGAGATATAAAAAATTTGTGCTCTATATGTGTAAAATGAATTGCAATGCTTTCTGCTGTCATATATTAATAAAAAATTAAATAAAAATTACTACTATCACATTTTATATGCACTTAAAATTGTTATCAGGTTTTAACTTTTTAGGTATGCTAATTCTCATAATATTAACATTAATAAGAACCTTAATACTATTCCTATAAGGAGACTTAGATCAATGCTATGAAGCACAAGAAAACAAAAAAACAACAGAAAGAAAAATTTATCTTCAGGCTGGCATGGTGGCATATGTCTATAATCCAAGCTACTATGGGACCTGGGGAAGAAGGATTGCCAGTTTGAGGTTAACCTGGGCAAGTTAGCTAGACCCTCTTTCAAAATACAAAAAAAAAAAAAAAAAAAAAAAAGACAGCTGACATAGCTCAGTGGTAGAGAGCCCTTGAGTTCAATTCCCAGTACCAGAAAACAAATCTCTTTCTCCCACTGTTTCTTGTCAGCACATTTTACATTGATCTAATCTAAATGACCACAAATTATCAACATTTAAAAAGTTAATTCAGGGGCTGGGGTTGTGGCTCAGCAGTAGAGTGCTCACCTTGCACATGTGAGACCCTGGGTTTTATCCTCAGCACCACATAAAGAAAATAAATAAGTGAAATAATGGTATTGTGTCCAACTACAACTAAAAAAATGAATATTAAAAAAAGTTAATTCATTTCAGTTTTACTTTGTACTTCCTTTGTTTATGATAATTTATTGAAGAGTTAAGTGCACAGCAATTAAATAGTTAATATACTAAAAAATTCATGTTTCAAAAAATCTATGGACTAGAGACCTATCATTAAAATCCAGAGAACTGGGGCTGTGGTTGTGGCTCAGCAGTATAGTGCTCTCCTAGTTCATGCAAGGCCCTGAGTTTGATCCTCAGCACCACATAAAAAATAAATTAAAAAATAAAGTTATTGACAACTACAACTAAAAAATAAATATTTTAAAAAATATCCAGAGACCTCATCTGAAATAATAATTTAATCTCATTAGTTCTTTCCTCTCAAAAGTCAATATTTAGCCCAAAGAAAAAAGAAGTCACAATTCATACTCTACTATAGACACACAATAAAATTTCCAGTAAGATCTTACCTCCTGATGGGATCCAAGACGGCAGAGTAGAGGAGATACCATTTCTGGCTGCTCTGTGCATGAATCCAAAAAAGCAGTCGGATGGCTTCTCCATAGGGACTCACCTTGACAAAATACAGCATCTCGGAGCATGTGACAGGATCCCATACAGTGGATTTTTGCAGAGTCCACCAGTGCGGAATGCGCAGAACAAAGAGTCGCTGTCTGTCAGTGGGACTCCGGACACCGGTCCCAGAGTCCCCAGTTTAAGCGCTCCTGAGACTCTTTGGTGGCAGAACAGAGGCACAGGGTCAGCACCTCTGGAGAGCTGCAGAAAGCCATGCTGCAATACGCTTCCCGGCAGGTAGCCTGATAGAGTTCTGGCCAAAGCACAGGGACATTCCAGCTCCCCCCACCTCACCAGACATCCCAGCAGGGAAAAAGAATGGACTCCATCTTGGAAAGCCTGTCCCGCCATTCTTTGGTGGGCGTGGCTATCAGTATGGATGTATGACTGAAAAGGTACCTGTTTTCCAACTCCCCCTCCCCCCAGCTGTGATAATTTGGTGCAGTGACTATCCTAGACAAAAACAGCTCTCAGTTGAACAGGAAGGAACACAGTGCAACCAGGGCGCTTCTTACCTGGAGTGAACCCAGGGCTGAGAGCAAGAGATTCTGCAATTGAGACCTGATAAGCAAGAGAGGGGAGGGGGTAAAAAACAGAAGCAACTCAGAGAGACCAAGCAGGGAGGCTCCAGGCAGGAGAGGGAGAGCTCAAGCCTTCTCACACTGGTTAACTCCATCACCCTGAGGGCAGAGACTCAAACTGGAACAGACAACTCCACCTACTGGAAGAGAAGAAAACAGAATTCTAAGAGGTTGTTTTTTGTTTTTGTTTTTTTTTTTTTTTTTTTTTTTTGGTCCTCTTCTCATCCATTTTATCCTCTTTCTTTCTCCTCTACCCTTCCTCTTCTGGTCCTCACAACCCCAATATATGTGAAACCAATAACTTTGCATGAAATAGAACTTTAAAAACTGAGTCACCAGAATAATATAATATAGAGGAATTGTATAAGCCCCCCTCCTTTTTTTCCTTTTCATTCTCTCTTTTTTCTCTTTCTTTCTTTCCTTTTTATTTTTATACCTCCCTCTCTTCCTCTTTCAACCTCCTAATTTTTACTATTTTTACTTGGTGTAATTTTCTAAATACACATCATCCTATTGTCCTCCCATGTACTCATCTACCCTAAATCACCTCTTGTCTATTCTCCTGATACTAACCCTCTTCATTAGAGTTCTCCTCCAAAGATGCTAAGATATATTAACCCCATATCCTCACATCTTTCCCCCTTAACATAACATCCTATGCCTGACCCCCAGTTCTCTATATGCCACCAGAAACTGTACACCTTTTATGAAACTACTGACTGTATTTTAAATAATAATTGAATTCAACATTTCTAGACATAGATACTAACTATAAATGTCTTAACAATAAAAATTTGCTCATAGGTGATGTATTGTTGATATTGGGAACTGTTAACATTGTTCTTCCCACAAAGGAAGGATCTTGGAACTATACAAGAGCATTACAAATCTATAGGGTAAACACACACACACACACACACACACACACACACCAGTCTCACAGGGCTGGAAAGAAATGCAAGCTACATGAAAAGACAAGGAAAGAAAGTACCACAAACAATTCAAGACAATCAATGAAATAAAAACAAAAAGAATTAACATCTATAGCAGAAAAAATGACAGATAAACATTACAGGATATACATGATTCAGATGATTTGGAGTTGCAAAGAAGACATAGACAACAAACACAGACAGTGAAAGATCACTTTGACAATGAGTTACATAAACAAATCCAAGAAGCAAAAGATCACCTCTATGGAGATAGAGGTTATACAAAACAAACAAACAAATAAACAAAAAAACACCAAACAGAAATCCTCAAAATGAAAGAAATAATAAACCAAATTAAAAACAAAAATGAGAGTATCATCAGCAGAGTAGACCACTTAGAATACAGGACATCAGACAACAAGAACAAAGTATATCATCTTGAAAAGAATATAGACAGCACAGTGAAAATGATAAGAAACCACAAGAAGAACATTCAAGAAATATGAGATAGCATAAAAAGACCAAATTTAAGAGTTATTGGGTTAGAGGAAGGCATAGAGGTCCAAACCAAAGAAATGAGAAATCTGTTCAATGAAATATTATCAGACATGAAGAATGAAACAGAAATCCAAATCCAAGATGCCTACAGGATGCCAAATGCGCAAAATCACAAGAGATCCACACCAAGACACATTATAATGAAAATGCCCAACATACAGAATAAGTAGAGAATTTTAAAAGCCACAAGAGAAAGGAATCAGATTACATACAGGGGTAAACCAATTAGGATAATGGCTGATTTTCAACACAGACCCTGAAAGCTAGAAGATCCTGGAATAACACATTTGAAACTCTGAAAGATAATGGGTTCCAACCAATAATCTTGTATCCAGCAAAACTAAGCTTCAGGTATGAAGATAAAATAAAAACCTTCTGCAATAAACAAAAGTTAAGAGAATTTACAGCTAGAAAACCAGCACTAAAAAAATCCTTGTCAAAATATTTCATGAAGAGGAAATAAAAAACAACCAGCAGAGGGAGGTAGTACACTAAAAGAAAAACTATTCAAAGAGGAAAACCAAGTAAAATTAAATAACAAAAACAAACAAATATGGCTGGAAATACAAACCATATCTCAATAGTAACCCTAAATGTTAATGGCTTAAACTCACCAATCAAAAGACATAAGCTAGCAGACTGGATTAAAAAAAAGAAATCCATCAATATACTGCCTACAGGAAGCTCATTTGATAGCAAAGACATACACAGACTAAAGATGAAAGGCTGGCAAAATCATACCACTTACATGGACTATGGAAGCAAGCAGGAGTCTCCATACTCATACCAAATAAAGGAGACTTCAAGCCAAAGTTAATCGGGATAAAGATGGACATTACATACTGCTCAAGAGAACCATATACCAACAACACTAACAATCATAAACATATATGCCCCAAACAATGGTGCAGTTATGTTCATCAAACAAACTCTTCTCAAGTTCAAGAGTCAAATTGACCACAACACAATAATCTTGGGTGACTTTAACACATCTCTCTCACCACTGGACAGATAATCTAAACAAAAGTTAAATAAAGAAACTACAGAAATCAATAACACAATTAATAACTTAGACTTAATTGACATATATAGAATACATCAACCAACATCAAGAAAGATACACTTTTTTCTCAGCAGCACATGGATCCTTCTAAAAAATAGACCATATATTATGCCGCAGGGCAACTCTTAGCAAATACAAAGGAGTAGAGATACTACCATGCATTTTACCTGATCATAATGGAATGAAATTGGAAATCAATGATAAAATAAGAAAGAAAAATTCCTACATCACATGGAGAATGAACAATATGCTACAGAATGAACAATGGGTTACAGAAGACATCAAGGAGGAGATTAAAAAATTCTTAGAGGTAAATGAAAACACAGACACAACATATTAAAATCTCTGGGACACTATGAAAGCAGTACTAAGAGGAAAACTCATTTCATGGAGTTCATTCCTTAAAAGAAGAAAAAAACAACAAATAAATGACTTCACACTACAACTCAAAGCACTAGAAAAAGAACAAATCAGCAGCAAAAGCAGTAGAAGGCAAGAAATAATTAAATCAGAGCTGAAATCAATGAAATCAAAACAACAACAAAAAAACAATTGAAAAAATTGTCAAAACTAAAAGTTGGTTATTTGAAAAAATAAATAAAATTGATAGGCCCTTAGCCATGCTAACAAAGAGAAGGAGAGAGAGAAATAAAATTACTAGCATACGTGATGAAAAAGGCAATATCACAACAGACACTACAGAAATACAGAAGACAATTAGAAATTATTTTGAAACCTTATACTCTAATAAAATAGAAGATAGTGAAGTCATTCATAAATTCCTTAAATCATATGATCTGCCCAGATTGAGTCAGGACGATATACACAACCTAAACAGACCAATATCAGATGAGGAAATAGAAGACATCAAAAGACTACCAACCAAGAAAAGCCCAGGACCAGACAGATACATAGCCAAGTTTTCCAAGACCTTTAAAGAAGATCTTATACCAATACTTTTCAATTTATTTCAGGAAATAGAAAAAGAGAGAATGCTTCCATACTCATTCTATTAGGCCAATAACACCCTGATTCCAAAACCAGAAAAGACTCTTCAAAGAAAGAAAACTTTAGACCAATATCTCTAATGAACATATATGCAAAAATCCTCAAAAATTCTGTCAAATTAATACAAAAACATATCAAAAAGATTGTGCATCATGATCAAGTGAGATTCATCTCCAGGATGCAAGATTGGTTCAACATACGGGAATCAATAAATGTAATTCATCACATCAATGTACTTAAAGATAAGAATCATATGATCATCTTGATAGATGCAGAAAAAGCATTTGACAAAATATAGCACCCCTTTATGTTCAAAACACTAGAAAAACTAGGGATAACAGAAACATATCTCAACATTGTAATGGCTACCTTATGCTAAGCCTCAGGCCAACATCATTATAAACAGACAAAAATTGAAGGTATTTTCTCTAAAATCTGGAATAAGACAGATCTCTCATCCCTTCTATTCAACATAGTTCTTGAAACACTGGCCAGAGCAATTAGATAGATGAAAGAAATTAAAGGAATAACTATAGGAAAATAAGAACTAGCACTATTTCTGATGATATAATTCTATATCTAGAAGACCAAAAAAACTCCACCAGGAAACTTCTATAACTAGTAAATGAATTCAGTAAAGTGGCAAGATATAAAATCAAAATCCATAAATCAAAGGCATTTTTTGGTATATCAGTAACAAATCCTCTGAGAAGGAAATGAGGAAAACTACCCCATTCACAATATCCTCAAAAAAAAGATACTTGGGAATAAACTTAACAAAAGAGTGAAGGATCTATACAATAAAAACAACAGAAACCTAAAGAAAGAAATCAAAGAAGACCTTAGAAGATGGAAAGATCTACCTTGCTCACATATAGGCAGAATTAATATTATCAAAATGACCATACTACCAAAAGCACTATACATGTTTAATGCAATTCCAATCAAAATCCCAATGGCATTCCTCATAGAAATAGAAAAAGCAATCATGAAATTCATCTTGAAAAATAAGAGACCCAGAATAGCTAAAGCAGTTCTAAGCAGGAAGAGTGAAATAGGTGATTTTGCTATACCAGACCTTAAACTATACTACAGAGTAATAGTAATAAAAACAGCATGGTACTGGCACCAAAACAGACAAGTAAACAAATGATACAGTATAGAGGACATAGAGATTAACCCACAATATTACAACCACCTATATTAGACAAAGGTACCAAACACATGCACTGGAGAAAGGATAACATCTTCAACAAATGGTGCTGGGAAAACAAAAAATCCATGTGCAACAAAATGAAATTGAATCCCTATCTCTCACCATGCACAAAAGTTAACTCAAAATGGATCAAGGATCTAGGAATTAAACCAGAGACTCTGCATCTAAAAGAAGAAAAAGTAGGCCCTAATCTTCATTATGTGGGATTAGGCCCCAACTTCCTTAATAAGACTCTGATAGAACAAGAATTAAAACCAAGAATCAACAAACGGGATGAATTCAAACTAAAAAGTTTTTTTCTCAGCAAATGAAATAATCTGTGAGGTGATCAGGGAACTTTCATTCTGGGAGAAAATTTTACCCCTCACACAACAGATAGAGCACTAATCTGTAGGGTATATAAATAACTCAAAAAACTAAGCACCAAAATAATAATAATAATAATCCAATCAATGAATGGGCCAAGGACCTGAACAGACACTTCTCAGAAGAGGATATACAATCAATCAACAAATATATGAAAAAGTGCTCATCGTCTCTAGCAATCAGAGAAATGCAAATCAAAACTATTCTAAGATATCATCTCACTCCAGTCAGAATGGCAGCTATTATGAAGTCAAACAACAACAAGTGTTGGTGAGGATGTGGGGAAAAATATACACTTATAGATTGCTGGTGGGACTGCAAATTGGTGCAGCCAACTTGGAAAGTAGTATGGAGATTCCTTGGAAATCTGGAAATGGAAGCTCTTACTCTTCTTGGACTATAGCCAAAATATCTAAAAACAGCATACTACAGGGACACAGCCACGTCAGTGTTTTTAACAGCACAATTCACAATAGCTAAACCATGGCGCCAACCTAGATGTCCTTCAGTAGATGAATGGATTAAAAAATGTGGCATTTATACACAATGGAATATTACTCAGCACTAAAAAGAACAAAATTATGGCATTTGCAGGTAAATGGATAGCGTTAGAGAAGATAATGTTAAGTGAAGTTAGACAATCCCCCCAAAACAAAATACAAATGTTTTCTCTGATATAAGGGAGGTGACTCAAAGTGGGGTAGGGAGGGAGAGCATGGGAGGAAGATTCTTTCTACATAGGGAAGAGAGGTGGGGGGAAAGGGAGGGGGAGGGGATTAGTAAAGATAGTGAAATGTAATGGTCATCATTATACAAAATACCTTCCAAAAGAAAGCATCCTGTCCCTATGATTTAACCAGTGGATAAGGAAGAAATGATACCACTTCTCTGATACCAATTCCCTACAATCATCCACAAAATAAAGGAAGAGGAAACAGTTTTTGTTCACTGCATGACATTATCATTAACCTAATTCTAAAACTAAACAAAGACAGAAAAAGAAAATTATATGAACATAGATGCATAAATCTGCAACAAAATGTTATCAAATCAATAAAATAAAATATAAAAATTATACACTACAACAAATGGGATTTATTCTAGGCATGCAAGAATGGTTCAAAATTTAAAAATAAATTAATGTGTAAACCATCATATCAATTAGCAGAAAATCACATAATTTTATCATTAGATGAAGACAATATTTTTGAAAAAATCCAGCATCTATTCAAGATAAAAACTCAGTGAACTAGGAATGAGGAAATTTTGTAACGTAGATAAAGAACTTCTTCATTATACTCAATGATGACAAAATGGATGTTTTCCCAGTAAAGCTGTAAACAAGGCAAAGATAATCCCTCTCACTAGAATTATTCAACATCATATTGAAAGTCTAGCTAATTCAATAAGAAGGGAAAGTAAAAGTTATAAAAACTGGGAAAGAAAAAATGAAATGACTTTTTCACACAGTTGAGATGCTTGTCCATGTACAAAACCTCAAAGATTCTAGAGTACTTTCTGGAACTAATCACAGAATATAGAAATTTTCCAGGATAGCAGTTATAACATGCAAAATTCCATTGCTTTCCTATATGCCAGTATGAAGAACTACATTTTGAAAATGTAAACAAATAATATGTAAATATTTATATAATTTACATATAGAACATTTACAATATCATTGAATATTAAATATGTAGATATGAATCTAGCAGCTGGGACTGTGGCTCAGTGGTAGAGAGCTTGCCTGGTATGTGTGAGGCACTGGGTTCAATCCTCAGCACGACATAAAAATAAATAAATAAAATAAAGATATTGTGTTCATATACAATTAAAAATATTTTAAAAAACTGAAAAAAGTAGATATGGGGCTGGGATTGTGGCTCAGAGGTAGAGCACTCCCCTAGCACGGGCAGGACCTGGGTTCAATTCTCAGCACCGCATAAAAATAAAGGCATGGTTGAAAGTAGTTGAAAGACTTGCACTTCCAAAGCTTAAAACTTTATAATATTATACTAACAAAGAAAGTATGGCATTTGTAAAGATAAATGGAACAGGCCAGTGAGCCCAGACATAGACACACACCAATAGTCAACTGATGTTTGATAGAGGATTAAAGGCAGATAAGTAAAGAAAATGATAGCCCTTTTAATAAATGATGGAAGAACAACTGCTCATAAACACGCAAAAACTAATAATCAAGACCAAGAATTTATTTTACAAACATTGATTCAAATTTGATTATATGCCTCTATAAAAATTCAAAGTTAGACATTTTCTTTTAGTGCATTTTTTTTTTTTGTACCAGGAATTGAACCTGGGGTGCTTAACCACTGGGCCACATCCCAAGTCCCTTTTTACTTTTTGTGACAGGGTCTCACTAAGTTACATTGGGCCTCCCTAAGTTTTTAAGGGCCTTGCAAACTTATAATCCAATTCCTCAGCCTCCCAAGTTGCCGAGACTACAGGTAGGTTCCACTATGCCTAGTTGGAAATGAGATTTTAAATAAAAACCAAAGGCATATTTTATATGGAAAAATAATTCAAAAATATTATTTTAATAATAAAATTATTTTTAAAATACAAAAAAGAACAATTAAAACTCAAAAATTTAAAAAACCTTAATTTTAAAACAAAAATAACTTGATAATTCAACAAAATATTATGCAGATAGCAAATAAGCATTTGAAAATATGTGCAACATAATTTATTATTAGGGAGCATCAGACAATATGCTGTTAAAGTTACAGAGCAACAGAAACTCATTTCTAGTGGGATGAAAAATGATATGGTCACTTCTATGGTTTGGATGTTTTTGTCCCTTCAAAATTCTTATGCTGAAATGTGACTCCTAAGGTGATGGTAGTGTACTTTTTTGGGAGATGATTGGGATAAGTGCTTCTACAAAGGGTTTGAGGAAACCTTTTTGCCCCTTCAATCTTGAGAAGACACTCAGAAGGCATGATCATGAGGAAGTGTCCCCACCAGACACCAAAACTTCTGACTTCTTCTTCTTTTTTTTTTTAAAGAGAGAGAGAGAGAGAGAAAGAGAAGAGAAAGAATTTTTTTTTTAATTTTTTTTTTATTGGTTGTTCAAAACATTACACAGCTCATGACATATCATCTTCCATACATTTGATTCAAGTGGGTTATGAACTCCCATTTTTTACCCCAAATACAAGTTGCAGAATCACATCGGTTACACATCCACATTTTTACATAATACCATATTAGTGACTGTTGTATTCTGCTACCTTTCCTATCCCCTACTATCCCCCCTCCCCTTCCCTCTCATCTTCCCTCTCTACCCCATCTGCTGTTGTTTAATTCTCTCCCTTGTTTTTTTTTTTTTTCCCCTTTCCCCTCACAAACTCTTATATGTAATTTTGTGTAACAATGAGGGTCTCCTTCCATTTCCATAGTTTCCCTTCTCTCTCCCTTTCTCTCCCCCCACTCGTCTCTGTTTAATGTTAATCTTTTCCTCATGCTCTTCTTCCCTGTTCTGATCTTAGTTGCTCTCTTTATATCAAGGAAGACATTTGGCATTTGTTTTTTAAGGATTGGCTAGCTTCACTTAGCATAATCTGCTCTAATGCCATCCATTTCCCTGCAAAATCCATGATTTTGTCATTTTTTAGTGCTGCGTAATACTCCATTGTGTATAAATGCCACAGTTTTTTAATCCATTCATCTATTGAAGGGCATCTGGGTTGATTCCAAAGTCTAGTTATTGTGAATTGTGCTGCCATGATCATTGATGTGGCAGTATCCCTATAGTATGCTCTTTTAAGGTCCTCAGGGAATAGACCGAGAAGGGCGATAGCTGGGTGAAATGGTGGTTCCATTCCCAGCTTTCCTAGGAATCTCCATACTGCTTTCCATATTGGCCGCACCAGTTTGCAGTTCCACCAGCAATGTACAAGCGTACCCTTTTCCCCACATCCTCGCCAGCACTTATTGTTGCTTGACTTCATAATGGCTGCCAATCTTACTGGAGTGAGATGGTATCTTAGGGTGGTTTTGATTTGCATTTCTCTGACTGCTAGAGATGGTGAGCATTTTTTCATGTACTTATTGATAGATTGTATGTCCTCCTCTGAGAAGTGTCTGTTCAGGTCCTTCGCCCATTTGTTGATAGGGTTGTTTGTTATCTTGTTGTTTAATTTTTTGAGTTCCTTGTATATTCTGGATATTAGGGCTCTATCTGAAGTGTGAGGAGTAAAGATTTGTTCCCAGGATGTAGGTTCCCTATTTACCTCTCTTATTGTTTCTCTTGCTGAGAGAAAACTTTTTAGTTTGAGTAAGTCCCATTTGTTGATTCTAGTTATTAACTTTTGTGCTATGGGCGTCCTATTAAGGAATTTGGAGCCCGACCCCACAATGTGTAGATTGAAGCCAACTTTTTCTTCTATCAGGTGCAGAGTCTCTGATTTGATATCTAGGTCCTTGATCCATTTTGAATTTACTTTTGTGCATGGCGAGAGAAAGGGGTTCAGCTTCATTTTGTTGCATATGGATTTCCAGTTTTCCCAGCACCATTTGTTGAAGATGCTATCCTTTCTCCATTGCATGCTTTTAGCGCCTTTATCAAATATAAGAAAGTTGTAATTTTGTGGATTGGTCTCTATGTCCTCTATTCTGTACCATTGATCCACCTTCCTGTTTTGGTACCAGTACCATGCTGTTTTTGTTACTATTGCTCTGTAGTACAGTTTGAAATCTGGTATCGCTATACCTCCCGATTCACACCTCCTGCTTAGAATTGCTTTTGCTATTCTGGGTCTTTTGTTTTTCCATATGAATTTCATGATAGCTTTATCTATTTCTACCAGAAATGCCGTTGGGATTTTGATTGGCATTGCATTGAACCTGTAGAGAACTTTGGGTAATATCGCCATTTTGATGATGTTGGTTCTGCCTATCCATGAACAGGGTACATTTTTCCATCTTCTAAGATCTTCTTCTATCTCTCTCTTTAGGGTTCTGTAGTTTTCATTGTATAAATCTTTCACCTCTTTTGTTAGGTTGATTCCCAAGTATTTTATTTTTTTTGAGGATATTGTGAATGGGGTGGTTTTCCTCATTTCCATTTCAGAAGTTTTGTTACTGATATACAGGAATGCCTTTGATTTATGCGTGTTGATTTTATATCCTGCCACTTTGCTGAATTCATTTATCAGTTCTAGTAGTTTCTTTGTAGACCCTTTTGGGTCTTCTAAGTATAGGATCATATCGTCCGCAAATAGTGATATTTTAAGTTCTTCTTTTCCTATTTTTATGCCTTTAATTTCTCTTGTCTGTCTAATTGCTCTGGCTAGTATTTCAAGGACTAAATTAAATATAAGAGGTGAGAGAGGGCATCCCTGTCTTGTTCCAGATTTTAGCGGGAATGCCTTCAGTTTTTCTCCATTGAGAATGATGCTAGCCTGAGGCTTAGCATATATAGCTTTTACAATGTTGAGGTAAGTTCCTGTTATCCCCAGTTTTTCTAGTGTTTTGAACATAAAAGGATGCTGTACTTTGTTGAATGCTTTTTCTGCATCTATCGAGACGATCATATGGTTCTTATCTTTAAGTCTATTGATGTGGTGAATAATATTTATTGATTTCCGTATATTGAACCAACCTTGCATCCCAGGGATGAATCCTACTTGATCATGGTGCACAATTTTTTTGATATGCTTTTGTATTCGATTCGCCAGGATTTTATTGAGAATTTTTGCATCTATGTTCATTAGAGATATTGGTCTATAGTTTTCTTTCTTTGAAGTGTCTTTGTCTGGTTTCGGGATCAGGGTGATGTTGGCCTCATAGAATGAATTTGGAAGAGCTCCTTCTTTTTCTATTTCTTGAAATAGCTTGAAAAGTATTGGTATTAATTCTTCTTTGAAGGTTTTGTAAAACTCCGCTGTATACCCATCTGGTCCAGGGCTTTTTTTGGTTGGTAGTCTTTTGATGGCTTCTTCTATTTCTTCCTTTGTTATTGGTCTGTTTAAATTGTGTGTGTCTTCCTGACTCAATCTGGGCAGCTCATATGACTTAAGAAATTTATCGATGTCTTCACTGTCTTCTATTTTATTAGAATATAGGGTTTCAAAATACTTTCTAATTATCTTCTGTATTTCTGTAGTGTCTGTTGTGATATTGCCTTTTTCATCCCGTATGTTAGTGATTTGAGTTTTCTCTCTTCTTCTCTTCATTAGCATGGCTAAGGGTCTGTCGATCTTATTTATTTTTTCAAAGAACCAACTTTTAGTTTTATCAATTTTTTCAATGGTTTTTTTTGTTTCAATTTCGTTGATTTCCGCTCTGATTTTAATTATTTCTTGTCTTCTGCTATATTTGCTGTTGTTTTGCTTTTCCTTTTCTAGGGTTTTGAGATGTAGTGTGAGTTCGTTTATTTGTTGGTTTTTTCTTTTTTTGAGGAATGAACTCCAGGAAATGAATTTCCCTCTTAAAACTGCTTTCATTGTGTCCCATAGATTCCGGTATGTTGTGTCTGAATTGTCGTTTATCTCTAAGAATTTTTTGATTTCCTCCTTTATGTCTTCTGTAACCCATTGATCATTCAGTAACATATTGTTTATTTTCCATGTGATGCAGGATTTTTCCTTCCTTCTTTTTTCATTGATTTCCAGTTTCATTCCATTATGATCAGATATGGTGCATGGTATTATCTCCACTCCTTTATATTTACTAAGAGTTGCCCTATGGCATAATATATGATCTATCTTTGAGTACGATCCATGTGCTGCTGAGAAGAACGTGTATCCACTTGATGATGGTTGATATATTCTATATATGTCGGTTAAGTCTAGGTTATTGATTGTGTCATTGAGTTCTATAGTTTCTTTATTCAGCTTTTGTCTGGAGGATCTGTCTAATGGTGAGAGCGGTGTGTTGAAGTCACCCATAATTATTGTGTTGTGGTCAATTTGACTCTTGAACTTGAGGAGAGTTTGTTTTATGAATGTTGCTGCACCATTATTTGGTGCATATAAATTGATAATTGTTATGTCTTGTTGGTGAATAGTTCCTTTTAACAGGATATAGTGTCCTTCTTTATCCCTTTTGATTAACTTAGGTTTGAAGTTGAGTTTATTCGATATGAGTATGGCCACTCCTGCTTGCTTCCGAGGGCCATGTGAGTGGTATGATTTTTCCCAACCTTTCACCTTCAGCCTGTGTATGTCTTTTCCTATCATATGAGTCTCCTGAAGGCAGCATATTGTTGGATTTGTTTTTTTGATCCAGGTTACCAGCCTGTGTCTCTTGATTGGTGAGTTTAGTCCATTAACATTTAAGGTTACAATTGAAATATGATTTGTACTTCCAGTCATGTTTATTTATTTATTTATTTTAGTTTGGCTAGTTTTTACTTTTTGGTTGTTTTCCTCCGCCTTTACTGAGATACCTCCCGCTGTTGGTTTTGGGCACTGTTTTTCCATTCCTCTTCTTGTAGAATTTTGCCCAAAATGCTTTGCAGTGCTGGTTTTCTGGCTGCGAAATCTTTTAGCTTTTGTTTATCGTGAAAGATTTTAATTTCATTGTCAAATCTGAAGCTTAATTTTGCTGGATACAGTATTCTTGGTTGGAATCCATTATTTTTCAGCGTTTGAAATACATTGTTCCAGGATCTTCTCGCTTTCAAAGTCTGTGATGAAAAATCAGCCGTTAACCTAATTGGTTTACCCCTGAATGTAATCTGCCTCCTTTCCCTCGTAGCTTTTAATATTCTCTCCTTGTTCTGTATGTTGGATATCTTCATAATTATATGTCTTGGAGTTGGCCTATTACAGTTTTGGATGTTTGGGGTCCTGTAGGCTTCCAGGATTTGGCAATCCATTCCATCTTTCATCTCTGGGAAGTTTTCTAGGATTATTTCATTCAATAGGTTGTCCATTCCTTTGGCTTGAATCTCTGTGCCTTCTTCTATCCCAATGACTCTCAAATTTGGTTTTTTGATGAAATCCCATATCTCTTGGATAGATTGCTCGTGAGATTTAAGCATCTTTTCAGTATTGACTATATTCTTTTCAAGTTGATAAACTTTGTCTTCATTATCTGATGTTCTGACTTCTACTTGATCTAGTCTATTTGTAATATTCTCGTTAGCATTTTTAATCTGGTTTATGGTTTCTTGCATTTCTAAAATCACTGTTTGGTTTTTTTTTAAGATCTCTATCTCCTGGTAAAGCTCGTTCTTTGCAGTTTGTATTTGTTTGTTTAGTTGGTTTTCAAAATATACTTTCAATTCTTGGATTTGCTGTCTCATGTCTTCTCTAAAATTCCGTTCCATCTGAGTTAGGTATGCCTTGATTTCTTTCCCTGTCCATGTTTCTGATGCTTCTAGGTCCTCCTGTAGATTTAAGTTGTCCTGCATTATCTGTACTCCTTTTTTCCCTGTTTTTTTCATGTTGTTCACGTTACTTTCCAGCTCTATTTGACTGCTTTGTAACTGCCATCTCCTATACATTTGTTTTGGCTTTGTTTATATCTGTTGTTTCTCCTTTGTGGTGGGAGAGTATGCCTATAGATGTTGGGCTTTATTGTACTTTAGAGCTGATTCATTCAATTTATAAAGGGCTTCCGGATTTTGTATGCATATAGTGATTTGTTTTTTGTTCTTAGGACTTTATGTTGGGTGCTATGAAGGTATACGGGTTAGTATGTCTTGGCTACTTTAGAAGATTGCTCTACTGAAGGGGGATGCTAACCGTCAATTGGATCAGGGTGTTGGTAGTAGCTAGGTATTTAGGAGCACTATAGACGGCCTGGAAACATTCACCTGTTTGCATTTAGACAGTTACACGAAATGGAGGACATAATGCTTGGGATGAAAGTTGGGGGGAAGGGAAAGGAAGGTGCTCTTGAAAAGTAAGAAGGAGGGGGAGTTAGATAGCATAGAGGAGAATGGAAAGAACAATAAAACTTGGAAGGGGAGAGAAAGAGGGAAAAAGGGAGAGAAAAGATAAAATAAAATAAGAAATAAAATTAGGTCTTAGAGATCCATTTTCTTCTCTTCCCGTAGGCAAAGCTGTGCCCTCCAGGCTGAGATTTGCCCTCAATGTGTCAACAGCAATCCCTGTAAGGCGGCTCCTGGGAGTCTCTCAATCCTGTTGGTCCAGAGCCGTTTCACTTCTACGGCCCCTCCTCCCCTTCCTCCTGCCAGCCAGCCATGTCCTGTGCACCGGAGGAGGTTCTCCAAGGATTTGGTTACACTTTCAGCACCTCTGGGTGCTCTATTTCCCTAATGACTGAGCACTCTCTCTGTCATTCATCTAAGCCCCAGTGCTGTGGAGCTGTGTTCTGGGAGTCAATAGTTTAATTTTTCCTGACCCCTTTGGTGGGCACACCTTCGGAGTCTGGCGGCTAAGACCATTGGTGTCGCCACTGGTGGTAATGGGAGTTGGGGGTCGAGGATCCCATCTGCTTCCCTCAACCCCTACAATCACGACCACTCCGCTAGCAGTAGGAGGAGTTGGGGGTCTGGAGTGTCCTCTGTTTCCCTCCGCCCCTACTGTCACGCCCTCTCAGTTGGCAGTTGGGGGAGTTGGGGGTGGGGAGTCTTCTCTGCTTCCCTCCGCCCCTACAGTCACGCCCATGTCACTGGCAGTATTGGGAGTTGGGGGTCGGGAGTCCCTTGGCCCTTACAGTCACGCCCACGGAGAGATTTTGAAGTTTCCCGGTTGTTTGTATCTGATGCGGGTGGGAGTCACACACCTGCCAAAGTAGATTCCGCTGGGAAGGAATCTCTTTGGCCGAACTTTGGTGACTTCCCCTCTCTGCAATGGCGGGCCCCTGCCTCCTTGCTGGAGTGTCCGAAGGGAGGGGTGGAACTGGCTTGTCTCTGGTCTGACCCAATCTCTGGTTTTAGTTCCCAGTTCGCTATTTCATAAAGTCTTGGTTAGATTTCCTTCACGCCGTCTCAGGGGGGGAGCCGTTTGCCGGGTGAGTGGGGCCGTTCGCAGTGGGGGCGGGGCCGTTAGCAGAGCTTGGAGGGCACAGGCCGTCTGCCGGGCAGGGACCCTTCTCGAAGCGCAGGGCCGCTGGGGGCCGACTGCAGAGCCTGGGGTGGTGGCCGCGGGCGGGGTGCCAGCAGAGCCCGGAGGGCGGGGGCCCCGTTTGCCGGGTGGGCGGGGCGTTAGCAGCGCCGCCGGGAGGGCACAGGCCGTTTGCCAGGCCAGGCAGGGATCCTTCTCGCTGCGCGGGCCGCCGGGGCCGCCTGCAGAGCCGAGCCTGCGCTGGCCGGGGGCGGGGCCGCCAACGGAGCCGGGAGGGAGGGTGGGGGGGGCGTTTGCCGGGTGGGTGGGGCCGTTTGCCCGGCCAGGCGGGGACCCTTCTCGGCGCGCCGGCCGACGGGGGCCGCTTGTAGAACCCGGTAGGCAGTGGCCTCGTGGCTAAGAGCCGGGCGGGCGGGGTGGCCGATCACCGAGCGAGCGGGGCCGCCAGGAGAGCCAGGATGGCGGGAGCCGTCTCCTGGGCCAGGCGTGGACCCTTCTCACTGCCCCAGGCCGCCGGTGGCCGCTTGCAGAGCCGGTTGGGCGGTGGCTGCAGGATTGGACCTCTGCGCCCGCGGCCGGCCAAGATTCACTTGTTTGGGGCCAACTGTCACCTCTAATATAACTTACTACTTCCTGGAAGGTCTCCTTTCAGCGGAATTTTGCTAGAAGTTCCTCAGTAGGTAGAATGTAGCTGTTTTAATGGGTGTTTCTGATCCGGTTAATGTGGAGATACTGAAAGTGCTGCTTCCTTGCCGGCCGCCATGTTGGATCCCCCGAGAAAGAATTTTTAAAAATATTTATTTTTCAGTTTTCGGTGGACACAACATCTTTATTTTATTTTTATGTGGTGCTCAGAATCGAACCCAGCGCCCCATGCATGCCAGACGAGTGTGTTACCACTTGAGCCACATCCCCAGCCCCTGACTTCTTAATCTTGGAATTTTCAGTATCCTGGACTGGCAGAAATAATTTTTTTATGATTATAAGTTACCCAATCTAAGGTATTTTGTTATAGCAGTCCAAAACAACGAAGACAGCCAAAATGAAAGATACTGTGGCAGATTCTTATAAAACTAAATGTATTTTTGCTATATCAAGCACTTTTGATAAATAAAGACATTTATATAATTGATTTAAAAATTGTGCTTACACAAAAACCTGCTCCCAAATATTTAGAGTTGCTTTATTCAAATACTGGAAGCAACTAAAGTGCTCTAAAATAGGTAAATGAATCAACAAACTGTTATACATACATATAATGCAACATTATTAGATGATAAAAAGAAATGAACTGTAAAGTCATGAAAATACATAAGTCAATCATAAGTGCATATTTCTAAGTTTAAAAAAGTGCTCTTTGATAAATTATAAACTTCATGATTCATTTATATAACACTCTAAAAAAGAAAAAAAAAATATATATATACATACAATTCCCAGGACTTCAGAAGAAGAGAGAGAGGGTTGAATAGTTGAAGTTCTGGGCACTATATAAGGCATGACACTATTCTTTATGAAAAATCAAAGGACACATGACACCACTGTTTGTCCAAATCTGCTGAAGTTTATGATAGAAGAATGAACCTTATGTGTGCAAATTTTCAAAAAATATTAAGAATTTGGAGTAAACACAAAGGGCATTTTTGAATGTGACAAAAGTACTTAATCATATTAGAAATAAATGAAGCAATGTCACTGAAGAGAGTGGATGGGAAATTGATATATAATTTTGTAAATGAGCAAAAACCTGTAAAACATAAGTAAGGTAAAACGAATCTACACTGTAGCTAGTGAAGTTGCATCCAAATGGAGATATAAGGTAATAATTCTAATGCCACAATGACTGTGTACTGGAATTGAGAAAGTGTACAGATGGTAGATCAAGAGGGAGCCAGTTCCTCACATTTGGAATAGGAGTGTATGAATAATATGATACTAGGATGATCCTTGTAGAAATAGAGTAGATCATAGGATAAACTCATGCTTACTCTACCACAGACACATACACAAGATGGGCTTGGGGTATCTTGCAGAATTGGAAACTAAGATAATGCTTTAAAAAAGAAAGAAAACAAACAACAAACAAACAAACAAAAACCAAGTAAACTAAAAACTTATCAACAAGACAACAAACAAGCCAACCAACAAACAATATATCAATGGGACACAGGAAACAACGGAGTAAGCTCTATATGGCCTAGGTTGTCAGAAAAAAAATCTAAAAACAAAATAATATTTAAAAATATAAAATAAATATCAATGAATCTATATTGATATAAATAAGCACTTAAAGAAATAAATACTGGGGAAGAGGAAAGAATTCCAAATTCCTCCATGCAGAATCCCAGAGACATTATTCCATCTTCAAGGAGATGGAATATACTTCCCCACTCCATAAACGTGGGCTGTGCATAGTGATTTTCTTCCCAAGAGTGCAGCATGGAAAGACAGAAGGGGGTTGGTTAGAGTTACTGCACAGTGGAGAAATGCAGCAAACACTACATCAACCAGGTTAATTTCAATCAGTTAAAATCAAGTGATAAGTAATATCAATAGTATATACCTTGACATGACATGATGAGAATGGCATTTTAACTTATGGTCTTTCTTCCCCAAATCTGTGATCCATGCACTATCATGAGAAAAACATCTGAGAGTTGTCAATCAAAAAGCATTATACAAAATATATGAACAGTACTTTTCAAAACTAACAAGGTTATGAAAACAAGGAAAAATTAAGAAACTGTCCTAGTCAAGAGGTACCTGTGAAAATATGATAACTAAACAGATGGGGTCCTGGAATGGAAAAAGAACATTAGATAAAAATTAAGAGGGGCTGGAATTGTGGCTCAGTGGCAGAGCACTTGCCTAGCATGTGTGAGACTCTGGGTTCGAGTCTCAGCACCACATACCAATAAATAAAATAAAGCTCCATTGACAACTAAAAAAAATATTTAAAAATTAAGAAACTAAGAAAAGCTGAATTAACTATAGATGTTGGATAATAATAATAATAATAATAATAATAATAATAATAATATATCAATATTGGTTCATTAATAGTAATAATTGTACCCTGTTGATTTTAAATGAGCATAATAAGGAAAACTAGGTTCAGAGTGTATGGGAACTTTCAATACAATAATTTCAACTTTTCCACAGTTTTAAAACTTCTCTAAAAAGTAAAAATTATTTATCAGCTCTCACACAGAGCTTAGAACTTGTCAGAATCATTGAAATGGCCATGCAACGTATCTGTTGTATCCTACATAGATGATTTTGGAAAAAAAATTTCATCTTCAGAAGTAGTAAATCCTAAAATAAATGTTCTATACAAGCCATAATCATGATAAATATAATGGAAACTCCATTAATGGTGAAAATTTTCTTCACCTCCTTTTCCAAGTATTTTGCATATTGCTTAATGGATTTATGAATCTTAAAGATGAAAAACAGATTTCCTAAGAAAATTTTTAACATCTGAGTTGAATTTGACTCCTTCTGATATCAAATTTGGATTTAATATTGTTAAGTAAGAAAGTCATATGCAATTAGAGATAGTTTTATTTCTTCCTTTGGAAGCTTTCTATCCTTGCCTAATTACCCTGTCTAGGACTTGTGATATTGTGGTGAAAGCATCCTGCATAATATAGTCCTTATCTTGGAGAAGAAGCTGTCAGTTTTCCACCACTGAGTTTCAGATTGCTTGTAGGATTTTTATGTATATCATTTATGTTCACTTAATTTTCTTCTGTACCTAGTTTGTTGAGAAATTCTAAAATAGAAGTTTCCTGAATTTTGTTCAGTGATTTTCTTCATCTATAAAGATAATCATGTGGGGATGGGGATGTGGCTCAAGCGGTACCGCACTCGCCTGGCATGCGTGCGGCCTGGGTTCCATCCTCAGCACCACACACAAACAAAGATGTTTGTGTCTGCCAAAAACTAAAAAATAAATATTAAAAATTCTCTCTCTCTCTCTCTCTCTCTCTCTCTCTCTCTCTCTCTGTCTCTTTAAAAAAAAAAAGATAATCATGTGGCCTTTTTTTCTGTTAACAAGTTGTGTCATATTAATTACTTTGCATTTGTATCTAAGGACTAAATCCCACATGTTCATAATATATGACATTTTTATATAATGAATTCATTTTTCTTGTATTTTGTTGAGAATCTTGCAACTGTGTTCATCAACATAGTAGACTATAATTTTCTGTTCTTGCAGTGTTTTTGTTTGGCTTTGATACGAGGGCAATACTGACTTTGTAAAATGAATTTGAAAGTGTTCCCTTCTCAACATTTTGGAAGAGCTTAAGAAGTATTGATGTTAATTATTAAATACTTGGTTGAGTTCACCACTGCAGCCATTTCCTGAGTTTTCTTTCTTAGACAGTTTTTGACTACTTTTTCATTACTGGTGTATGTTCAGATTGTATTTCTTGATGATTCAGTCTTGACAGATTGAATGTTTTGAGGAATTTATCCATTTTTCCTAGGCTATCCAACTTGGTAGTAGGTAATTATTCACATCAGTGATCATTTTATTTATATTTAGGATTTTTTTTAATTTGTGTGCCTTCAGTTAGAATATCTGTTTTTTCAATTTTCAGTTAGAATATCTGGTTTTTCAATTTACTTGAGTATTCCTCTCATTTTAAAACTAGATTAGGTAAGCATGTGTTAAATTTATTTATCTTTTCAAAAAACAACCTCTTAGTCTTGCTGTCCAGCCTAATTGGGGTATAATTGACTAAAATTGTGTATTTTAAGGTGTACAATGTGACATTTTTAATATAGATATACTGTGAACTACAATAATGCTAACATCCATCACCTCACTTAGTAACTAAATCTGAATGTGTGTTTGTGGTGAGAACATTTTGATCTATTCTCTTGGAAAATTTCAAGTGTACAATGAAGTTTTAATTGCAGATACCAGACTGTATATTAGATATTCAAAATGTATGCATACCAGATAACTGAAACTTTGTAACCTTGAACTAATATCTCCCCATTTCTATCAACTGCTGGAAATCACTATTATATTCTCTGCAACTATATGTGATTCAACTGTATATGATTCAAATTTCTAGATCCACATAAAAACTGAAACTTCTTAACAATTCTTTCTGTGCTTGTCTTATTTCACTTAAAACAGACATCTGTAGCATTCATTCTTTGCAATGAATGATAAGATTTCCTTCTTATTTAAGGATGAATTATATTCCAGTGCAAGCATTTGTGTTAGTCTCACAATTTTCTTCATTTATCTGTTGATTGGCACAAGTGGGTTTGAGATTTGGCTCTAAGAATAATGCAGCAAACTATCATGAGAATGCAGAAAACTCTCAGAGATAGTGATTTTCTTTCCTTGGGATATACATACACACTAGGTTTCCTAGAACACATATTAATTCTATAGTTTGAGGAGTCTTAATAACATTTTTAAAAAGCTTGAAACAATTTTTATTACCATTAACAGTTTACAAGCTTTCTTTTTTCACATTCTCATCAACATTTATAATATTTTTTTTTATTTTAATAATAGCCATTCTAGTTGGTGTGTGGTGATACTTCATTGTAGTTTCAATTTATATTTCCCTAATGATTTGTGAAGTTGAGACTTCACAAAAAAGTTGTTCTTTTTTTCAAATACTGACTACCATTTCTATGTGTTATTAGGAGAATTGTCTATTCAGGACTTTAGCCATTTTTAAATTGGAATATTTTTTTTCTTGCTACTGAGGTGTTGATGTTATATCATTTGCACATTAACCCCTCTAATTGCATTGCTCAGGCTGACCTCAAATATGTGATCCTCTTCTCTCAGCCTCCCAAGTAGCTGAGATAACAGATACCATGGTAGTCAGCCAGCTTATTTGCTATTTTCAAAAAAAAAAAAAAAAAAAAATATATATATATATATATATATATATATATATATATATATATGAAGGTAAAGATTAAATATTTAATATACAGAATAAAAATTACTGCATAATAATGTTAATGTCAAAATGCTATATTTGAACATTCTTGTAGCTTGTCAGAGTAGTAGAGAAAAAATAAATACATATAAAAAGCATTCACTGAGTGCTTATCAGGTACCTGGCAACATACTGACCCCATTAGGGCATTTACTCACTTGATTCATAAAACATCCATATGTCCTAATTACTATTATTATTTTCATTTAACAGATGAGAAAACAAGCACTGGGAGGTTTATTTCCCTGCCCAGTGTCACACAGTTAGTAAGGAAAAGGACCGAGAATGAAACCCAGGCAGTCTGTCTAGAAAACTAATATTCTACACCAGCATTCTTTGGAGTTTAATGTGCATATAAGGATATCATAAAAAAAAGCTGATCCTGATTCAGTAGGTCTGAGGATTGGGCCTGACACTCAGCATCTCTTATGAGTCCCCGGATTATAGTATACTGCTAGTCCATGCAGAACACTGGATGTATCTATTATGCTAAATGAAATAAGCCAATCCCCACAAAACAAAGTTTGAATGTTTTCTCTGATATGTGAAAATTAAAGCACAATAAAGTGGGAGTGGGTAGAGAAAAGAAGTTTAGATTAGACAAAAGGGAATGAAGAGAGGGGAAGGGGAATAGGAAGAGGAAAGACAAAAGAAAAAATCTAATATAATTTTCCTATAATAAAATACCTAAGTGAATCCCACCACCATGTACATCCATAAGAATGGATCCTAATCAGAATAAGTTATGCTTGATTCTACTCTCATGTATAAATAAAAAGAACCAATAAAAATAATTCAAAAATTATGTAATATCTAATTGGTGGACATGCTGTAATTTTTCTCCACTAGATTCACTTTTTAACATGCATAATTCAACCAAGTAGATTTTAAAAGCGAGAAGAAAAGGAGAGAGAGATGAAGGAATAAACTCTCCATTGGCCCAAGATATAGGAATGGCCTGCCAAAGATGCCATCCTGTAAAGGGAGATTCCATGAAGGCACTGACTAGGGGCAGTCAGGAAATCACCAGGACCTTCAAAAGTATACTCAGGGTCACTTAACACTCGGGTCACTTAAGCATGCACAGAATTTGTGATCCCGTGGAAGTATTCACCAAGAACTTGAGGTAGTGTGGCCAAGTGCCTGTGGAGGATCCAGGATCTTGTCACAGAAACACAGAAGCCTGCCTGGCTACTGAAATACAGGAGTGAGGGAAAGATAAATCAGAGCTGTAAGAATTTTCAGGTTCTCTAGTCCCAGATGTACTATGGCTTCTGTGAAGTCAGCTTGAAATTACATGGGAGGTGGAGCCCTCACATGTGGGGGTTAGCTGGAGAGACACTGCAGTTTACAGCAAAACTCAGCACACAAGTTCATTCTTAGACATTCTGTGTTCCTTGTGGTGGCCTTGGCTAAGGTAAAGAAGTGCAGAGATACTAAAGGTGTTGGCAGACGCCACATTTGGTATGTGCATCAACCCAGGTCTTCTCTGGAGGATGAGGCCAATGATTGTTCATCTTAGAGACCCTGCCTTCAGGACATAAGGTGGAATCTTGGCTTTAACCCTTTTTCTTCTGCCTTTGCTTGGAACCCAGGAAGAACACAATAAATATTGCAAAGCAGATCTTAATAAATATTACTTGAATAAGTGAAATAAATGGTTGAACAAATATTAGACCAACCTGAGAAATGCAGAATTGGGTTTAAGTCCATGAGCCTGGGTAAGTGATGTCAGCACTCTGAGATCTTTTTTTTTTTTTTTCTGCCCTCTGCATTTATAGAGTGATTCTTGTTCTATGTGTGCAGCACCTACTCCCATAAGGACAGTTCTGAACTCAAGTTAGAGTTGCATCTAAGAAAAAAATCTAATGGCTTCTGGGGTGCCAGAGACAAAGTGAAGAAATAAACTGTAAACATTTACAGGTTGCCAATAAATTATTTGCAAATTTAAAATCTGAATAGTGGAGAAGACTTAAATACTTTTTTTTTAATTGGCAAATTACTTGTTGGTCTAAAAGGATCTAGTTTTGAAATAATTTCTTTCAATATGAAATAAATATAAATAAATGAAACTTTTTAAATATGAAAAGAAAAAAAATACGATGTCTTATAAAAGCAGCAGTGAAATTCAACTTGCAGGGAAGATCCAAAGACTGGTTCTCACTTATTTTGGAGAGAGCATTAGAGATTGTCCCTACTTGCAGAAACAGGTTCACATTCTCCATTCAGACCCATTAAATCAGTGCTCATTATCCCTGACTATGTGCAGTTTGAAAGTGGTTTGTAAGAATAGCAGGGGAACACAGGTGGCAGGGAGATTCCAAAGGAAAGTTTACACTTAATTCACATAGAGTGCATTGGTTATCACCCCCATTCTAAGCATCAGGTTTATATTCTTCATGTGGGCCATTCAGGTCTAATGCGCATTATGAATGAATATGTGCAGTTTGAAAATGACTTGCTGTGTGAGCGTGGTGGTCCATGACTATAATCCCAGAAGCTTGGGAGGTTGAGGCAGGAGGATCACAAGTTTAAGGACAACCTCAGTAACTTAGCAAGACCCTGTCTCAAAATAAAAATATAAAAAGGGCTGAGAATGTGACTTAGGGGTTAAGTGCCTTGGGTCTAATTCCTGGAATAAAACAAACAAACACACAAACAACAAAGAACAAAAAAACAAAGACTAGTTGGAGTAGTAGTGAAATGCAAGTGACTGGGAACTTCAGAGGCAGATTCACAGTTAATGGACAAATAAGGCATTATGAATTGTACCTGTGGCTCTACCAGTTTTATGTTTTTTGCTACTTCCCATTAGAGCCTGTTCTCCTATTGGACAAATTTTTCAGTTTGAAAATGGCTTTTAGTTTCAGTAAACACGAGTAGCAGTAATTTTCCAAAGGCATGTTCTCATTCATTTCATGAAAAAAAAAAATTGGGAATTGACCTCTATTACAACACTTTGTTCACATTCCTTCACGTGCCCATGAAGAGCAGAGCTATTTAAGGCTAGATGTGTGCAATTGGAAACCTGCTTTCATGAGCATCAGGAAAAGAAGATTGGCTGGGCTGTCCCCAAAACAGTTTCACAATGTAATCACAGAATATTCAATGGAATTTGTTTCCCTGTAGCACTAGGTTCATATTGTTCATGCCTACTTTGAAGGTTGACTGCTTTACATGGCAAAATATCTTGCAGTTTAGAACAGGTTATAAGAGCAGCAGTGAAAGGATCCAAAGGTCCTTTCTGGGAGATCCCAAAGTCAGGTACTCTTTTCATTCAGAGATGTCATTGGGATTTTTTCTTGTGTTAGCAACAGGTTCACATTCTTAATGTTGACTTTAGTAAGTTTACCACACATTTTGACTGAATATATCCTGTTTGAAAACAGTTTGTAGGAGAAGCAGTAAATTACAAGAGGCAGGGAGGATCCAAAGGCAGGTTCTTATTAAATTTATAGATATGGTTTTGGGAATTGTTGCCCATAGCAGCATCAGTTTTACATTATTTATTTCAAAGCACCAGGGCCAGTGCTCATCGAGGCCAAATATGTGTAATTCAAAAATGGCTTGTAGGTCTCCATATACTTGCTCCCATAGTCTCCATTGAACACTCTGGGGAAGAGTAGAAAAGGAATCAGTAGTAGGTAGCTTCAGGGTTTTGTAGTCTCATCAGTTAATGGAACACTTACACTTGTCCTATGTTTCCAAATATTTTCACCTTTTAAAATTTAAATTAATTAGTTTATTTATTCATTTTATGGTCTTGGAGATGGATTTCAGGGTCACTGTACAATAGAATTATATCCCCAGGTCTTAATCATTTTCAGTTTTGAGACAGTCTCACTAAGTTGCTGAGACTTGCCTCAAATTTGGTATCTTCCTAAGTAAGTCTACTGTGTCACTGGAATTAAATGTATGTGCTGCTGAGTCTAGATGAACTTGAAACTTTAAAGAAAATATCCATATTTTCCATGGAAGCACATTGAGGAAGCTATGGGTACTATTAAGAATGGGTCCTGAGAATTAGAATGCAATATCTGATTGGTGGGTAGAAGCACTTTATTATATCTGTATTAGCTTCACTTTGGTAAATGCACAATGCATCCAGCTAGAGAGAGCTCCAAGAGATTAGAATGGAAGAGGCAGATGGGGAAATAATACCTCCCCTGGCCTGAGATGTAGGTCTACAGGTAAAAGTGAGTTGCCAGCATGGCACAGCCTAGGGGCAGTCAAGAAGTCCTAAGCACCTCATGATATATTCAGGTCATGGAGTATTGCATGCATGCACATTGCCACACTGCTTAGAGGAAATTTTCATTGGGGAACTAAGAAGGCAACTCCCAGAAATGGGATAGGAACCAGGGCCTTGTCAGAATTCTAGAATCTGAACTCTCTTCTCAAGTATAGGGTGAAGGGAAGGGAAGGCAGAGCAGTGGAAATTTTTATGCCCCCTAGTCCCTGATGGGTGTGGTGCCTATGATATTGCATGACCTTATCTTGGAGACAGAGCACCCACAGGTGAGGGTATGGACCATAGCTGCTATAATTCATAGCAACTATTCAGCATCCAAGGGCATATTTAGGCACTTTCTGCTCCTTCTGGTGGCCTTGGCTAAGACATAGACCAGCAGAGCTAATAAGGGTGCTGGCCAATACTACACTTTTGTTGTGCTGTCTTCAGACTAGTGATCAAGAGGCACAAGGCTCTTCATTGTAACCCCTGTGTTATCAGCTAGTAATTATTGATCTCACCCAGACTAGTCACAGGAGGTTAATTTAATGTCTCAAGTTAGGGCCAGAAGGACCCTAATAAATGTGCCTCTGGGACAACAGACTGCATGCAGGTTTTCATAACAAGGACACAACATAGTCAGCCAACAACCCAGGGCCAAGCAGCCAATTCCACCACTTCAGGGAAACCATTCTGCTCCTCCTAGGAATTTCTCCCTCCTTGTTCTGTCAGCAATAGTCTAAGACTTCCTGATACTGGCACCATTACATTATAGCTGTGACCAATTCCTATGGAAAAATATACTTCAGCTTATCCTGTTTCTCCTAGTAATTTGCTTAAGACAAGTCTCTTCACTCAAAATCTGATTCCCTAGCTGTGACCAAACAAATTCCTCTTAAGTTTATTCAGGAGAGTATTAATAGTCCAATGTGCCAATATTGGGCTTGGAGAATCCTCAGGAATGTGACTTAATGGGACTCTAGACTGAATGCCAGTTTCCACTCATGCACACTTCCCAGCCCACCAACCATCTGCCTGTCAAGGACACTGCCTTGGAGAAACAGTTCTCTTCCCCCAGTGTAGGGCATGATGTAACACGTGGGGCATGTTGCATCAGAAAAGAGAAAACCTACCCGCTTTCTGGTCCTGGGGCCATGTGTGGCTAAGATGGTGCCTGGCAATCAGCCAGGAGGCCGTGCTGTGGGTGGTGATGAAAAATCAGACGACCTCTAGGATAGGCTCAGAACCCTTGCGCCCTCGTGGACAGCTCTGTCACCCATTACAGCCTGTAGGATGGGTGTAAGAATGAACTCTCCCCACCCTGCTGACCTTTATTCTGATTGGCTCCTGAACATTATATTAGCTGTGTGTATTTTCTCAATAAACTGAGATCCTGCTTTGACTGGTCTCCCTGGCGCTTCTAATTGTCCTCCAGTGAGGGAGGGATGGCTGCTGGCGGCCAGCTGACCTTTGCCTTTCTTGGCTCATCCTAGTTGGGGCAAGCTCTCCCCAATCTTTCTCGCAGGTCAGGAGGAAATGGGGGGCAAAAAACCCCAACACCCTGGGATTTCCTTCTCCCTGATCTGCCAGGAATGGTCTCAGAATACCTAAAACCAGCATCCTTAAATCCTTCATGCACTCTATTTCTGTGGGAAACCCTTTATTTTATCTTACCATCCTTCTATTAGTGATTAACGCAGGGCAAATTTGTGATTCTAGCCTGGCTCCCCATCTGTGACCCCATCACTAAAGTCTGGCCAGGGGAGGATTGCTTCAATGTGCTAATATTGGACCAGAACAATAAAGTGGCTTTCTGGGGCCCCATCCTGATTATAGAAATCCACTCATGCCCACTTCACATTCCAATCTTAACTTGTGACCAAGCCACACTCACTTATCAGGAAAAACTATACTTCTTTCAGGACTTTCTTCCTACCAGAAATCTCCTTCAGTTGCCTGTAAAGTGCAACTTTGCACCACATTTCACCTAATTTAATTGAAAATTTTACCTCAGCTTTAGAAATATCTTCCTGGAGTTACTACAGATCAAGGCTTTTGAATGTGGGCCCTGGTTCCCACATGGAACCAATCTCCTCCTAAATCTTGCCAGAAAAGGGTAATTCTAATGTTCAGATTTAAGACATAAGAACCCTCAGAAATGTGTGTCTGTTTGGTTCCAGTCTTGGAGACAGTGCTCACTGAATGCAAACTTCACATCCCAACATAAACCTAAGGCCTAACCATGCACATTCCCTTGGAGAAATGTTTCTTCTTTCCAGGAATTTCTTTATCCCTCGTCATCCTAGAAACTTTCTCAGGTTGCCTGTAGTTGGCTCATTTGGATACCATTTGACACCTACGTCTGTGGTTAAAAAACAAAACAAACAAACAAAAAAAAAAAAACAAACCTTTACTTCAGCTTTTCCTAATGGTTGGAGTGGGGAAAGATTCTTCATTTAGTCCTTGAATACCCAGATATAAATACTAGACTCTCTTGTAAAACTGGCAATGGGAAGGTAATTTACAAGCCTCAAGGATGTGTCAGAAGAAGTCTCACAAATATGGATTTCTGGATATCAGACTGGCTGCAGGTTTATATGTATGAGCACTATATAGCCCACATACAATTTCGAGCCAAGGCAAGACCATCTCCTGAGAGAAACAGCTGTCCTCTGCCCAGGAATTACTTCCTCACTATTCTGCCAGGAGTGGCTTCAGAATTCCTGAAACTGGCATCCTTATAGGACTGGTGTACCCCATTTCTGTGTGTGGGTAAAACTTTACTTTTGTTTACTCTGCTTCTCATAAACATTCATACAGAGCAAGTCTCCTTTTCAGCATCTGGATTCCCAGCTGTGATGAATTAATCTCGTCCTAAATATGGTTAGAAGAGAATTGTTCCATGGAACAAAGTTTGGGACTAAAGAACCCTGAGGAGTGTGGCTTTCTGGGGCCACATCCTGGTTTCAGAGATCTAGAACTGCATGCTTCACATCCTGCCAAACCACTTCCATTGCTGAGGAGAACCTGTTCTCCTTATTCTTGGAAAGTTTTCCTCTTTATTTTGGCAAGCAATATCCCTGGGTTGCCAAATTTGCATTATCCTTTGCCTTACCTCTTTATTTTTACTTTTTAAAATGTTAAATTATTTATTGCTTTCTGTTAAATTTTTATTTTTATTCTACTTTTTCTAGAACATTTTAATGCAATATGCCATTATTCCCAGAAATCTTTATTATGACAAATAGCAGAACATTATATAGGTACATATATGTATGTATATAAATTTTAAACACAAACATAGTCTACAAATTTAAATTTTAAAAATATCCAGTAGTACAAGTTATTAAGATAAACAAATGACCTGTTTTGAGTTTTAAATGCAATTATAATTAGTACATTCCTGGTTCAAAAAACAAGAACATTCTAATAAAAATTATCACAAAATAAAATTCTGTTTTAATTGTCTCTTAATGAGATTAGGTGTTATTTATTATGTATGTTTAATTGGGAAACAGTTTAATTGTTTATCACTTTTTGGTTTGCTATCCTAGAGGGGGTGCTTATGGTAAGTTTCTAGCTAGGGCTTTTTTAGAATGAAGAAAAGAAAATCTCTTATGTGGGTATCACTCCAGGCAAATAAATATCAGCAGTTGAATGTCATGTTTTGCAGTTATTTAGAATTGTCCACCTCTTAGAAATTTATTCTTTATTCCATAAATCTCAAGACATTATACCTAGAAAACAACTTCTCTAATAGATGATACATTTTTATGAATTGGCAAGAGTATATTATGATTTCATTCATATAGTTTAAAAGTACATTGTTATTCGTAAGTATCAGCATTTTTATCTATTAAGCCAAATTTAAATTTATTAATTATTTAGAGAAATGAATATAGCTCAACTAGGTATTCTTTACATTGTGCTTGGGAAAATTCCTTTTTTGAGGCACTTTCCCTTGTATTTTAGTATACTTGGTATTCATGACTCTTACTTTTAAGTGCCAGAAATTATCCTTAGACACTAAACAGACATTGTGGCTATCAGATATTTTGGACATCCAAATACCTCGATACTCTGAATACCCTATTTTCAAACATTGTTAGGCAAGTATAACTGTCCCTGTTTGATAATCACTGTCTTAAATCTTCAGTATCCTGTTTAAGCCTTTTCTTCCTTAAAAGTTTTACAAGACTTGTTTAATTGTAGAAGTCCTCCACTATTATTTGTTCATTTTTGTGTTTCTTACTATTTTGATTTGAGATATAGAGTTCATGCTTTGTATCTCCATTATAGACTGTAACCCTCATGTTTTTTTAATTCAAATTAATGCTTTTTATATCACTTACATAATAAATTCTACTTTGTTATTAATATTTTTATTTATTTTTTTTAAAAAACAAATTACAGAGGAATGCATTACAATTCTTACTACACAGATACAGCAAATTTTTCATATCTCTGGTTGTATACAAAGTATGTTGACACCAATTTGTGTCTTCATATATGTACTTTGGATAATGATGTCTATCACATTCCACCATCCTTGCTAGACCCCTGCATCCTTCCTTTCCCTCCCACTCCTCTTCCTTATCTAGAATTAATCTATTCCTCCCATGCTTCCCTTCCCTACCCCACTATGAGTTAGCCTCCTTATATCAGAGAAAACATTTGGCATTTGTTTTTTTGGGGATTGGCTAACTTCACTTAGCATTGTCTTCTCCAATGCCATCCATTTACCTGCAAATGCCATGATTTTATTCTCTTTTATTGCTGAGTAAAATTCCATTGTGTATATATGCCACATTTTTTTATCCATTCATCCACTGAAGTGAACCCAGGTTGTCTCCACTATTGTGAATTGTGCTGCTATAAACATTGATGTTTCTGTGTCCCTGTAGTATGCTGTTTTTAAGTCCTTTGGGTAGAGGCCAAGGAGAGGGACAGCTGGGTCAAATGGTGGCTTCATTCCCAGATTTACAAGGAATCTTCATACTGCTTTCCAAATTGGCTGCACCAATTTGCAGACCCACCAGCAATGTATGAGTGTGCTTTTTCCCCCACATCCTTGCCAATACTTATTGTTTGTATACATAATAGCTGCCATTCTGACTGGAGTGAGATGATATCTTAAGAGTAGTTTTGATTTGCATTTCTATAATTGCTAGAGATGATGAACATTTTTTCATATATTTGTTGATTAATTGTATATCCTCTTCTGATAAGTATCTATTCAGGTCCTTGGCCCATTTGTTGATTGGGTTATTTGTTTTTTCTAGTGCTTAGCTTTTTGAGTTCTTTACATACCCTAGAGATTAGTGCTCTATCTGATGTGTGAGAGGTAAACATTTTCTCCTAGAATGTAGGCTCTCTGTTCACCCCACAGAGTGTTTCTTTTGCTGAGAAGAACCTTTTTAGTTTGAATACATTCCATTTGTTGATTCTTGATTTTAATTCTTGTGCTACAGGAGTTTTATAAAGAAAATTTGGGTCAAATCCCACATGATGAAGATTAGGGCCTAATTTTTATTCTATTAGACACAGAGTCTCTGGTTTAATACCTAGGTCCTTGATCCACTTTGAGTTGAGTTTTGTAAATGATGAGAAATAGGGATTTAATTTCATCTTGTTGCATATGGATTTCCAGTTTTCCCAGCACCATTTGTTGAAGAGGCTATCTTTTCTCCAATGCCTGTTTTTGGAAACTTTGTCTAATATAAGATGATTGTAATTTTGTGGTTTAGTCTCTGTGTCCTTTATTCTTTATTCTGTACCATTTGTCTACCAGTGTGTTTTGGAGCCAATACCAGGCTGTTTTTGAGACTATTGCTCTTCAGTGTATTTTAAGGTCTGGTATAGTGATGCCACCTGCTTCACTCTTCTGCTAAGGATTGCTTTAGCTATTCTGGGCCTCTTATTTTTCAAAATAAATTTAATAATTGCTTTTTCTATTTCTATGAGGAATGTCATTAGGATTTTGATTGGAATTGCATTAAATCTGTGTATTGCTTTTGATAGCATGGCCATTTTGATAATATTAATTCTGCCTATCCAAGAGCAAGGTAGATCTTTCAATCTTCTAAGGTCTTCCTTGATTTCTTTCTTTAGGGTTCTGTAGTTTTTATTTTATAGATCTTTCACCTCTTTCATTAAGTTGATTCTCAAGTATTTTATTTTTTTGAGGTTATTATAAATGTGGTAGTTTTCCTCATTTTCTTCTCAGAGGATTTGTCACTGATATACAGAAATGCCTTTGATTTATGGGTGTTGATTTTATATCCTGCTACTTTGCTAAATTCATTTACTAGTTCTAGAAGTTTTGTGGTCAATCTTTTTGAATCATCTAGGTATAGAATCATATTGTCAGAAAATAGTGCCAATTTAAGTTTTTCTTTTTCTATAATATCATTTTAATTACTTTTATCTGTCTAATTGCTCTTGCCAGTGTTTCAAGAACTATGTGAAATAGAGGTGGTGAAAGAAGGCATACCTGTCTTGTTCCAGTTTTTAGAGGGAATGCCTTTAATTTTTCTTCATTTAGAATGATGTTGGCCTGAAGCTTAGTGTAGGTAGCCTTTACAATACTGAGATATATTCCTGCTATGTCTAGTTTTTCTAGTGTTTTGAACATGTATAAAGGTGCTGTATTTTGTCAAATGATTTTTCTGCATCTATTGAGATGATCATATGATTTTTATCTTTGATTCTATTGATGTGATGATTACATTGATTGCTTTTCATATGTTGAAGCAACCTTGTATCCTTGGGATTAATGCCACTTGATCATGGTGCATGATATTTTTGATATGTTTTTGTATTTGATTTGCCAGAATTTTATTGAGAATTTTTGCAACTATGCTCATTGGAGATATTGGTCTAAAATTTTTTGTCTTTAATGTGTCTTTGCCTCATTTTGGGATCAGAATGATATTGGCCTCATAGAATGAGTTTGGAATTGTTGCCTCTTTTTTCTATTTCCTGAAATAAATTGAAGACTACTGGTATTAGTTCTTCTTTAAAGTTCTTACAGATCTCAGATTTGTATCCATTTGGTCCTGGGCTTTTCTTGGTTGGTAAGCTTCTGATGGCATCTTCTGTTTCATCACTTGATATTGGTCTCTTTAAATTGTGTATATCTTCATGATTCAATCTGGGCAAATTGTATGATTTAAGAAATTTGTCGATGCCTTCAGTGTCTTCTATTTTATTGGAGTATAAGTTTTCAGAATAATTTCTAATTATCTTTTGTGTTTCTAAAGTGTCTGTTGTGATATTAACCTTTTTCATCATTGTGATTGTAATTTGAGTTTTCTCTCTCTTTCTCTTTGTGAGCATAGCTAAGGGTCTGTCAATTTTATTTATTTTTTCAAAGAATCAACTTTTTGTTTTGTTAATTTTTTCAATTATTTCTTTTTTGTTTCATTGATTGTAGCTCTAATTTTAATTATTTCTTGCCTTCTATTACTTTTGCTGCTGATTTGTTTTTCTAGGGCTTTGAGAAGTAATGTGAGGTCATTTATTTGTTGACTTTTTCTTCTTTTAAGGAATGAACTCCATCCATTGAATTTTCCTCTTCGTACTGCTTTCATAGAGTCCCAGAGATTTTGATATATAGTGTCTATGTCCTCATTTACCTCTAAAAAGTTTTTAATCTCCTCCTTGATGTCTTCTGCAACCAATTATTCATGCAGTAGCATATTGTTTAGTTTCCAGGTGATGGAGAAATTTTCATTTTTTTAATTTTGTCATTGTATTCCAATTTCATTCCATTATGATCTGATAAAATGCATGATAGTATCTCTACTTTTTTGTATTTGCTAAGAGTTGCTTTGTGGAATATTATATGGTCTATTTTAGAGAAGAATCTATGTGCTGCTGAGAAGAAAGTGTATCCGCTTGATGCAGGTTGAAATATTCTACATATGTCAGTTATGTCTAAGTTATTGATTGTATTATTGAAATCTATAGTTTTTTCTTAAACCTTTGTTTGGAATATCTATCCAGTGGTGAAAGAGGGGTGTTAAAGACATACAAGATTATTATGTTGTAGTCAATTGGACCCTTGAACTTGAGAAGAATTTGTTTGATGAACATGGTTGCACTATTTTTGAGGCATATATACTTATGATTATCATGTCTTGTTGGTATATGGTTCCCTTGAGCAGTATGTAATGTCCATCTTTATTCCTTTTGATTAACTTTGGCTTGAAGTCTACTTTATTTGATATGAGGATGAAAACCCCTGCTTGCTTATGCAGTCCATGTGAGTGGTATGATTTTTCTCAACATTTCACCTTCAGTCTGTGTATGTCTTTTTTATCAGATGATTCTCCTGGAGGCAGTATACTGTTGAGTCTTTTTTTTAATCCATTCTGCTAACTTATGTCTTTTGATTGGTGAGTTTAATCCATTAACATTCAGGGTTAATATTGATACATGGAATGTATTCCCAGCCATATTTGTTTATTTTTGTTATTTAACTTGACTTGATTTTCTTCTTTGATTAGTTTTTCCTTTAGGGTACTACCTCCCTCTGCTGATTTTTATTGTTGTTTTTAATTTCATCTTTATGGAATATTTTGCAAAGGATGTTTTGTAGTGCTGGTTTTCTAACTATAAATTCTTTTAACTTTTGTTTATTGTGGAAGGTTTTTATTTCATCTTCATCTAAACTTAATTTTGCTGGATACAGGATTCTTGGTTGGCATGCATTTTCTTTCAGAGCTGATTTCCAAATGTAGGTATTTGGCCATATTATGCACTGAAACTAGTAAGTCCCTAGGAAGAATGTGAAGTCTTTGTGATAGTTATTGTTAGGCACTACCACATAAGAATCATTTCCTGGAGCAGAACATGGTGGCGGGCAGGGAGGCAGCACTTTCAGTACCTCCTCAATAACGGGGTCAGAGAGACGCATTAATATGCTCAGATTCTACCTGCTGAGAAACTTCTAGCAAAATTCTGCTGAAGTGAGACCTGCTGGTGAATTTGTAGGATTATCGGAGGTGACAGATTGCCCCTGATGAGTGAATCTCTGCCACGCGGTGCGGAGGTCCAGACCCGCCACCTGCCGGGGCTGTGCAGAGAACAGCACAGTAGGAGGCAGTTCAATAGGCGCATCGTAGGGACCCTATGAAGAGGTCTCTAACCAAGCCTTCATGAAACAGCAAACCGGAACCGAAACCAACCGAGACTGGGTCAGACCAGAGACAGGCTAGAGCCACCCCTCCCTTCGGACACTCCAGCAAGGAGCCTGGGGCCCGCCATAGCAGAGAGGTGACGTCACCAGAATTCGGCCGATGGGATTCCTTCCCAGCAGAATCAGCTTTAGCAGGTGTGTGATTCCCACCCCCACCAGATACATAGAGCCGGGAAAACTCAAAAATCTCGACCCAGAGCTCCATGGGCATGAAGTAGGGGCCAAGGGAAATGGAGAAGACTCCTGACCCCCAATTCCCCCTACCGCCAGCAGCATGGGCATGACTGTAGAGGTGGAGGGAAGCAGAGGAGACTCCCGACCCCCAACTCTGCCTACCGCCAGCAGTGTGGGGGTGACTGTAGGGGCCAAGGGAAGCAGAGGGGATTCCTGACCCCCAGCTCTTCCTGCCGCCAGCGGTGTGGACATGACTGTAGGGGCCAAGGGAAGCAGAGGGGATTCTTGATCCCCAACTCCCCTTACCACCAGCGGGGACACCCAAGGTCTTAGCCGCCAGTTCCCGGGGGCATGCCCACCAAAGGGGTCTGGAAAAATTACACTGTTGGTTCCCAGATCACCGCTCCACAGCACTGGGGCTTGGATGAATGACAGAGAGAGTGCTCAGTCATTCGGGAAATAGGGCACACAGTGGGGCTACAAGGGTAATCAGATCCTGGAGAGCACCTCCAGTGAGTGGGGATCTAGCTGGCTGACAGGAGGAAGGGGGGAGGGGCAGGAGAAGAGAAACAGCTCTGGACAAACAGGATTGAGAGACTCCAAGGAGCCGCATTACAGGGATTGCTGTAGGCACATAGAGGGCAGAAGCTCGGCTCGGAGGGCACAGCTCCACCTACTGAAAGAGAAGAAAATGGATCTCTAAGACTTCATTTTTTAAAAAATTTCTATTTTATTAGTTTTTTTCTCCGCTTTTCCTTATTTCTTTCTTTCCCTTTTCAAGTTTTATTGTTCTTTCCATTCTCCTCTATTCTATCTATATCTCTCTCTCCCTCTTTCTTTTTAAGAGCTCCTTCCTTCCCCTCCCCCCCAACTTTCATCCCAAGCATTACGTCTTCCATTACGTGTAACTGTCTAAATGCAAATAGGTGATCAGTTCGAGGCTGTCTATAGGGCTCCTAAATACCTAGCTATTACCAAACACCCTGATCCAATCGCCTGTTAATATCCCCCTTCAGTAGAACAATCTTCCAAAGTAGCCAAGACATACTAACCTTCATACCATCATAGCACCTAACCTAAATATAAAGTCCTAAGACCAAACAACAAATCACTATATGCATACAGAATCCGTAAGCCTTTTATGAATTGAAGGAATCAGCTTTAAAGTACAATAAAGCCCAACATTTCTAGGCATAGTCTCCCACCACAAAGGAGAGACCACAGAGATATACAAAACCAAAACAAATTTATAGGAGAAAACAGAAACACAGCAGTTAAACAGAGTTGGAAAGTAACGTGAACACCATGAAAAAACAAGGGAAAAAAGGATTACAAACAATGCAGGACAACTTAAATTTACAGGAGAATCTAGAGGCATCAGAAAAATGGACAGAGAAAGAACTCAAGGCATACCTGACTCAGATGGAATGGAATCTTAGAGAAGTCATTAGACAGCAAGTCCAAACAATGAAAGAATACTTTGAAAACGAATTGCATAAGCAAATTCAAATAGTAAAGAATGAACTCTACCAGGAGATAGAGATTTAAAAAAAAATCAAGCAGTAATTCTAGAAATGCAGGAAACCATAAACCAAATTAAAACTCAAACGAGAATATTACAAATAGACTAGATCAAATAGAAGTCAGAACATCAGATAATGAAGACAAAGATTATCTACTCGAAAAGAATATAGTCAATGCAGAAAGGATGGCAAGAAATAACGAGCAAGCCATCCAAGAGATATGGGATGTCATAAAAAAAATACTTGAGAGTCATTGGGATAGAAGAAGGTATAGAGGTTCAAACCAAAGGAATGAACAATCTATTGAATGAAATAATCTTAGAAAACTTCCCATATATGAAAGATGGAATGGATTGCCAAATCCTGGAAGCCTACAGGACCCCAAATATACAAAACCGCAATAGACCAAATTCAAGACACATAATTATGAAGATATCCAACATACAGAACAAGGAGAGAATATTAAAAGCTACAAGAGAAAGGAGGCAGATTACATTCAGGGGTAAACCAATTATGTTAACGGCTGATTTTTCATCACAGATGTTAAAGCGAGAAGATCCTGGAGCAACATATTTCAAAAGCTGAAAAATAATGGATTCCAACCAAGAATACTGTATCCAGCAAAATTAAGCTTCAGATTTGACAATGAAATTAAAATATTTCACGATAAACAAAAGTTAAAAGAATTTGCAGCCAGAAAACCAGCACTGCAAGGCATTTTGAGGAAAACACTACAAGAAGAGGAATTGAAAAACAGCACCCAAACTAACAGTGGGAGGTAACTTAGTAAAGGCGGGGGGGGGGGGGGGAAATAACCAAAGAGGAAAAACTAGCCAAACTAAAATAAATAAATGAATAAGCATGACTGAAATTACAAATCATATATCAATAGTAACCCTAAACTTTAATGGCTTAAATTCACCAATCAAGAGACATAGGCTAGTAACATGGATTATTAAAAAAAAAAAAAACAGATCCAACAATATGCTGCCTTCAGGAGACTCATATGATAGGAAAAGACGTACACAGGCTGAAGGTGAAAGGTTGGGAAAAATCATACCACTCACATGGTCCTCGGAAGCGAGCAGGAGTGGCCATACTCATATCGAATCAAATCAACTTCAAACCTAAGTTAATCAAAAGGGATAAAGACTTAAACTATATACAATTATCAATATGCATGCACCAAAAAACGGTGCTGCAACATTCATAAAACAAACTCTCCTCAAGTTCAAGAGTCAAATAGACCACAACACAATAATTATGGGTGACTTCAACACACGGCTCTCTCCATTGGACAGATCCTTGAGACAAAAGCTGAATAAAGGAAACTATAGAACTCAATAACACAATCAATAACCTAGACTTAACCGACATATATAGAATATATCAACCATCATCAAGTGGATACACGTTTTTTCTCAGCAGCACATGGATCCTTCTCAAAGATAGACCATATATTATGCCATAGGGCAACTCTTAGTAAATATAAAGGTGTGGAGATAATATCATGCATCTTATCTGATCATAATGGAATGAAACTGGAAATCAATGATAAAAGAAGGAAGAAAAAATCCTGCATCACCTGGAAAATGAACAATATGTTACTGAATGATCAATGGGTTACAGAAGACATGAAGGAGGAAATCAAAAAATTCTTAGAGATAAACGACAATACAGACACAACATATCGGAATCTATGGGACACAATGAAAGCAGTTTTAAGGGGGAAATTCATTGCCTGGAGTTCATTCCTCAAAAAAAGAAAAAAAAAAAACAACAAATAAATGAGCTCATACTTCATCTCAAAACCCTAGAAAAGAAAGAGCAAAACAACAGCAAATGTAGTAGAAGGCAAGAAATAATTAAAATCAGAGTGGAAATCAACAAAATTGAAACAAACAAACAAAAAAAAAATTGAAAAAATTGACAAAACTAAAAGTTGGTTCTTCAAACAAATAAATAAGATCGACAGACCCTTAGCCACGCTAATGAAGAGAAGAAGAGAGAGAACTCAAATTACTAACATACGGGATGAAAAAGGCAATATCACAACGGACACTACAGAAATACAAAAGATAATTAGAAATTATTTTGAAACCCTATATTCCAATAAAATAGAAGATAGTGAAGATATTGATAAATTTCTTAAGTCATATGATTTGCCCAGATTGAGTCAGGAAGATACACACAATTTAAACAGACCAATATCAATGGAGGAAATAGAAGAAGCCATCAAAAGACTACCAACCAAGAAAAGCCCAGGACCGGATGGGTATACAGAGGAGTTTTACAAAACCTTCAAAGAAGAATTAATACCAATACTTTTCAAGTTATTTCAAGAAATAGAAAAAGAAGGAGCTCTTCCAAATTCATTCTATGAGGCCAACATCACCCTGATCCCGAAACCAGACAAACACACTTCAAAGAAAGAAAACTATAGACCAATATCTCTAATGAACTTAGATGCAAAAATCCTCAATAAAATTCTGGCGAATCAAATACAAAAGCATATCAAAAAAATTGTGCACCATGATCAAGTAGGATTCATCCCTGGGATGCAAGGATGGTTCAATATACGGAAATCAAAAATGTTATTCACCACATCAATAGACTTAACGATAAGAACCACATGATCATCTCGATAGATGCAGAAAAAGCATTCAACAAAGTACAGCATCCCTTTATGTTCAAAACACTAGAAAAACTAGGGATAACAGGAACTTACTTCAACATTGTAAAAGCTATCTATGCTAAGCCTCAGGCTAGCATCATTCTAAATGGAGAAAAACTGAAGGCATTCCCTCTAAAATCTGGAACAAGACAGGGATGCCCTCTCTCACCATTGCTATTCAATTTAGTTCTCAAAATACTAGCCAGAGCAATTAGACAGACAAAAGAAATTAAAGACATAAAAATAGGAAAAGAAGAACTTAAATTATCACTATTTGTGGATGATATGATACTATATCTAACAGACCCAAAGGTTCTACAAAGAAACTACTAGAGCTAATAAATGAATTAAGCAAAGTGGCAGCATATAAAGTCAACACCCATAAATCAAAGACATTCCTGTATATCAGCAACAAATCTTCTGAAATGGAAATGAGGACAACCACCCCATTCACAATATCCTCAAAAAAAAAAAAAAAATAAAATACTTGGGAATCAACCTAACAAAAGAGGTGAAAGATTTATACAATGAAAACTACAGAACCCTAAAGAGAGAAATAGAAGAAGATCTTAGAAGATGGAAAAATATACCCTGTTCATGGATAGGCAGAACTAACATCATCAAAATGGCGATATTACCAAAAGTTCTCTATAGGTTTAATGCAATGCCAATCAAAATCCCAAGGGCATTTCTTGTAGAAATAGAGAAAGCAATCATGAAATTCATATGGAAAAATAAAAAACACAGAATAGCAAAAGCAATTCTAAACAGGAAGTGTGAATCGGGCGGTATAGCGATTCCAGATTTCAAACTATACTACAGAGCAATAGTAACAAAATCAGCATGGTACTGGTACCAAAACAGGTGGGTGGACCAATGGTACAGAATAGAGGACACAGAGATCAATCCATAAAATTACAACTATCTTATATTTGATAAAGGGGCTAAAAGCATGCAATGGAGGAAGGATAGCATCTTTAACAAATGGTGCTGGGAAAACTGGAAATCCATATGAAACTGAATCCCTTTCTCTCACCATGCACAAAAGTTAATTCAAAATGGATCAAAGAGCTTGATATCAAATCAGAGACTCTGCGTCTGATAGAAGAAAAAGTTGGCTCCGATCTACATATTGTGGGGTCGGGCTCCAAATTCGTTAATAGGACACCCATAGCACAGGAGTTAACAACAAGAATCAACAAATGGGACTTACTCAAACTAAAAAGTTTTTCTCAGCAAGAGAAACAATAAGAGAGGTAAATAGGGAGCCTACATCCTAGGAACAAATTTTTACTCCTCACACTTCAGATAGAGCCCTAATATCCAGAGTATACAAAGAACTCAAAAAATTAAAGAATAAGATAACAAATAACCCAATCAACAAATGGGCCAAGGACCTGAACAGACACTTCTCAGAGGAGGACATACAATCCATCAACAAGTACATGAAAAAATGCTCACCATCTCTAGCAGTCAGAGAAATGCAAATCAAAACCACCCTAAGGTACCATCTCACTCCAGTAAGATTGGCAGCCATTATGAAGTCAAACAACAACAATTGCTGGTGAGGATGTGGGGAAAAGGGTACACTTGTACATTGCTGGTGGGACTGCAAATTGGTGCAGCCAATTTGGAAAGCAGTATGGAGATTCCTGGGAAAGCTGGGAATGGAACCACCATTTGACCCAGATATTGCCCTTCTTGGACTATTCCCTGAAGACCTTAAAAGAGCGTACTATAGGGATAATGCCACATTGATGTTCATAGCAGCACAATTCACAATAGCTAGACTGTGGAACCAACCTAGATGCCCTTCAGTAGATGAATGGATAAAAAAAAAAAATGTGGCATTTATACACAATGGAGTATTACACAGCACTAAAAATGACAAAATCATGGAATTTGCAGGGAAATGGATGGCATTAGAGCAGATTATGCTAAATGAAGCTAGCCAATCCCTAAAAATCAAATGCCAAATGTCTTCTTTGATATAAGGAGAGCAACTAAGAACAGAGCAGGGAGGAAGAGCATGAGGAAAAGATTAACATTAAACAGAGATGAGATGTGGCAAGGAAAGGGAGAGAGAAGGGAAATTGCATGGAGATGGAAGGAGACCCTCATTGTTATACAAAATTACATATAAGAGGTTGTGAGGGGAAAGGGAAAAAAAACAAGGGAGAGAATTTAATTACAGCAGATGGGGTAGAGAGAAAAGATGGGAGGGCAGGGGAGGGGGGATACTAGAGGATAGGAAAGGTAGCAGAATACAACAGTCACTAATATGGCATTATGTAAAAATGGGGATGTGTAACCAATGTGATTCTGCAATCTGTATTTGGGGTTAAAATGGGAGTTCATAACCCACTTAAATCAAATGTATGAAATATGATATGTCAAGAGCTTTGTAATGTTTTGAACAACCAATAAAAAAAAAAGAATCATTTCCTAATATCTTACAGCTTTACTTACTCTTGGTAGGGCTGATGCAAGTGTGCATCTTAAGTTACATCAAAAACTATTGTCTTTCTCATGTATTTGTTGATTGATTGTACATCATTTTCTCAGAAGTGGCCCTTCAGGTCCTTGGCCCATTTATTGATTGGGTTATTTGTTTTTATGGTGTTTAGCTTTTTGAGTTCTTTATATAACCTAGTGATTAGTGCTCTATCTGATCTGTGATGAATAAATATTTCCTTGCAAGATGTAGGCTACCTATTCACCTCACAGATTGTTTATTTGCTGAGAAAACCTTTTTATTTTGAGCCCATCCCATTTATTGATTCTTGATTTTAATTCTTGTGCCAGAGGAGTCTTATTAAGGAAGTTGGGGCCTAATCCCACATGATGGAGATTAGGGCCTACTTTTTCATCTATTAAATGCAGGGTCTCTGATTGTATTCTTATGTCCTTGATCCATTTTGAGTTGTGTTTTGTGCATGGTGAGAGATAGGGGTTCATCATCAGTAGCAGAGGATGTGGGAAATATGGTACACTCACACATTGCTGGTGGGACTGCAAATTGGTGCAGCCAATATGGAAAGCATTATGGAGATTTCTTGGAAAATAGGTAATGAAACCACCATTTGACCCAGCTATCCCACTCCTCGATCTATACCCATAGTTCTTAAAAACAGCATACTACATAGACACAGCTACATAAATGTTTAGAGCAGCACAATTAACAATAGCTAATCTGTGGAACCAGACTAGATGCCCTTCAATAAATGAATGGATAAAACAAATGTGGCATATATACACAATGGAGTACTACTCAGCAATGAAAGAGAATAAATTCATGGCATTTGCAGATAAATGGATAGAGTTAGAAAAGATAATGCTAAGTGAAGTTATCCAATTCACCCAAAAACAAATGCTGAATGTGTTTTTCTGATATGAGGAGGCTGATTCATAGTGGGATAGGTAGAGGGAGCATAGGAGAAATAGACTCTAGGTAGGGCAGAGGGATTTAAGGGAAAGGGAGGGGGGTATGAGGTAATTAATGATGGTGGAATATGATGATCATTATTATTCAAGGTATGTGTGTGAAGACATGAATTGGTGTGAGTATAATGTGTATATAACCAGAGATATGAAAAATTGTTCTCTATATATGTAATAAGAATTGTAATGCATTCTGATGTCATATATAAATAATAATAATAATAATAATAATAATAATAATAATAATAATTATAACTATTGTCTTTCTTTATAAATGTTCAGGTATGACTATGCTTTGGATATACTCTCTTGCAGGTGTTTAAAATGAAGTTTGTCAAAATTGACTTTCTTTATAGGTATTGTTAGAAGTCAGCTTATATCTTTCAGGGTCACTCTTGGGAACACATGTGAAGCCTCTTGGCTCCTTTTGTCTTCTTTCACAAGTTGTGCCATCTGCCAGCCTAGGTCAGGGTTTTGCTGACCACAGTTGGCTTCTCTTAGAAGCATAAGGGACATATCTTTCCAATGATCCTCCATTTTGCAGAATGTGCACTGATTTTCTTCATGTTCTTTAGGGTTCTCTTAGAGGGTTACCATTGTTCCCTGGATCCTGAATTCTGGATGGCCCTGAGGGCAAGGCAAAATAATTTTTTCTTTGCCATTTTACTTCCTTAAACTTAGACTCCAAGTTCTTGATTTTAAAAATTCTGTGGTCCAGTTTCACCAGTCTTGAAGTGGGAGTAGTGCATTTTAACTTCCATGTGTATGATTTTATAGTTACCCCTTCCATTTAATTGTGGTCAGTATTATTCCTGCCTTATATCCTTTCTGTCCTATAGTTAATGTCTTATTTTCTCAAGTTAACTCAGGCCATTCTATTAGAAGGCATATCTCTGCAAAACACCAACAGGCAACAGTTATAAATTATACAAGGAAAATACAAAATAATATTAACAAGATCAAAGTTATATTCAGTTTGAATAATAGCTATGAACCAAGAAACATACATTTTACAATTTTAAACCTTTAATAAGTTATGTATGATGTCTCCTGTTTACTTTGAGATCACAGTAATATTTACAACAAAAATCTGTCCTTTGAACTTTAAATGAGTTTAAGTCAAGCCTGTTTTGGAGTAAGGTGAGAGACAGTGCCTTATCTCAGGTAAGGTGGGGCTCTTGACAATTAACACAATACAACATTATTTCTGAAAATAACTCAAACAAAAGCAAAGAGAGCTCCAAAATCTCTTTTGTGTGTGAAAAATGTGGCAAAAAGACTTTGCTGCAGGAAAAAGTCTACTCAGTAATACTCCTTTGTGAATTAAGTTTGAATCTGCTTGGGAACACATCATCAACCTTTAAACAAACCAGGCTTTTCTTATTATCTTTTAAAAATATATTTAACTTCTTATCCCAGTGTATAAAGTAGCATAAATTTATATAAATGTCTTATTGTTAACAGGCAACCTTTATCCAGTAAAAGCACATTCATTGACATATATAAATTTCCAATTAAATGTGCAATTTTTATATAAGTCTAAAAGAGATTATCACTACAGACAACTTTGGTTTGGAGAATACCAGCTTGGTAAAGTACTCTCCTAAGCTTGACATTTTAAAAACTTGTAGACTAGAAGAACATGAATATATCTAATTTAAAAAAGAAGACAGTAATTGTTAGCATGTCAATTGCACAGATGTCTTTATATTAATTAAGTTTAACTTTTAAAGTAAAATTCAGAATCTGAAGTGTATGATAATGATAAATACAGATGTGTATAGTCTAGCAGTACTAGCAAAAATCAAAGAGTATCCTTAAATATCTTATATATTTAGGAAACAGTGTTCATAAATATAAATAGACTTAGTCAAAGCAGACAGATATAATTTAGTTTTTCAAATGGCAGTGTGGCCTTTTTATTCTAGATGCAATGTACGAAAGAGAGGACTTACTGGTTACCTTGCCTGTACCTACACAAATGTTTATTTTGTAAACTTTTACAAAACATTTAAACAGGCTCAGAAAAACATTTAGTTTCATATGATTACATATTTTAGTTACATAGGTTATTCATGAAAACTAAGCCTGATCAACGTTTTTGTCATTTTTTTTCCTCCCAAAGAAATTTCTAAAAGCAACAGCATACACTTTAAACATTTTATAGCTCTCAAGTCTTATACAAATTGGTACTCATTAGCATGAGCTTTTGTTTTGTTTTAGTTATTTTGTTTGTTTGGTACCACAGATTAAATCCAGGGGGCTCTTAAGCACTGAACCATATCCCCATTCCTTTTTATTTTTTAATTTTGAAATAGGATCTTGATAAGTTACTGATGCTGGCTTTGAAATTGTAATACTTCTGCCTCAACCTCCCTAGGTTATGGGATTAAATGCATGACCACTGCACTCAGCTCAGTGTGAGATGTTTTTAACAAGTGGAATAGGCATATTGTAGGGTATTTGGCAAAGCCGACTCAGTTCATATTTTAAATATTTGTCCAGAAGAGAATGGATCCTTATTAATGCCTCTCTTTAAAGAGGTTATTTCTCCCCCTGGTGTAAGTTATTTTCTCCTTAAACAAAATCTTGGCTAAGATAATACTGATTACCTTTTTTTAGGGTACCTTTGGCCTAAAAGGTCCTATTCACTTTTAGTAGACCACCAGCAGAGCAGGCTCTGTTTCGTTTTCTAAAAATTCACTTGCAGGTAAATTTGTTGCATTTTAGGTGAAATGTTATTTGTACATTTAATTTACACAACAAATTGGACAGTCTGGCACATACAAAACAACTGTGTCTTAATCTTTTTTCTCTCTAAGTTTAGATTTAAGAGGTTGGAGCACAGGATAGTATGAAATTGACCTGTTTCCCTTGTCACAATACCATCAACTTTAAACAGTTTCTCAATCTTAATTGGATTAAGAGACTTTTTTTAAAAAAATTGTCCAGAGCACTCTGTCCAATGAAGGTCACATTGATTATATAAGGACTGTTAGGGACCTCTGTCTTCAGAAATCATCAGGCCATGACGTAGATGCCTGCATACATAGGAACTCTAGAAGGCCCCTGTATTTTAGCCCTGTGTACATCAGGCAGGGCTACACCCAGAAATGTCCCCTGGCCAAATGTTGCATCCTGTCATATCTTAAATGGGAAGATCATTTTTGTCCCCAGGTTTTAATCTAATAGTGCTGGAACCTATTACCATGTCTTTTGTGACTGGCAATTTTTATCCCTTGAATAGGAGGTTAATAGGCAGAAAAAAGGAAGTGGAGGTTACAAAAAAATTCAGACTCAAGAACTTCAAGTGAACAGCCAATTAGAATATACATTCCAACAATTAGCCCCAACATTTTTTAATGTCTGTTTATCATGGACTCTGATCAATGCCTTTATCCAGAAGCTATAAGTCCCTGAACCAATATAGTCTAGTGGAAAAGCCTTCTGTCAGTTTCCTTCTCACATCACAGGAACTTTATCTTTTCTCTTTTCATTCAAATAAATTGATGGATTTTATTCTTTTAATCCTTGAGACAAGAAACCAGAAAGAAATCTGTGAGACCTGCAGCCCACAGAATTGTCACCCACCAGTAGAAGTGGTTCAATGAAACTTGTTCTCAAATTCTGTTCTCATTTTCTGTTCTCAAAAAGGGGTTGGAAGGCAGAGTCAAGACCAGGTCTTTTGTGCCCATTTCTCTATATTCAGGCTACTTTTGGGGGGTTTGTTTTCCTCAGTCCAGGATGGGTCTCCCTTAGCCACAGTAGGATAATTTGTAACTGTCTGGGACCAGGCTGAGATGCAGTTTTGGGCCTGCCAGCACTGGATTCAAAGGGTTTAAATTTTTGAATCATTCTTCTGGTGTTTTGCTGTTCTTGAATGCCAGAGGCAAGGCCTTTTTGCATTCTCAATTTTGTTTTTGGCTGTTCAGATTTCCTATTATGCAACTTCATAAATGCTGTACATACAGAATTTCTTTCACTTATTTTTATCTCTGACAAAGCAACTTCAACTGCAAGATTGTACAAGAATTTAGAAAATCATTCAAAGGCCAGAATATTACAATCAAACATTTTTTTCTTAGGTAGGCTTATACCTTTGAGGTGGCCCATTCACACAAAATCTTTCTTCCCAAAAGAATATTTATAGGATCAATATGTCCATGTCTTAAAGGGCCAGTAACAGAAACAAACAAATAAACAAAGAAAAACACAGAGACAAGCTATCATAGAGGATCCTCAACACCATGGCCAACAGACAGGAACCTTAAGACAGACCAGGTGGGGAATATTTCCCCAAATGCACAACTATCACTTAACCATGACTTCTACACAAGTGGCACCGCAGATGTCCCCACAAAGAGGGGAAACATCCATGTGTAGAATCAAGGATCTCCAGTGTGCACACAAGGGGAAATTACCAGATGGCCGTGTTTTTGTGACTTTACTGAGTTTTTTTCTTTTTCCTCAAAGTGGACCAAGATAGAGAAACCTGTAATGTTCAGGGAGAGAAGGCAGTAGTTCCCTGAAGTAAAAGAAATTTCAGAAGCTGCTGGGATGGTCATTCCGTTCCTCCTTTTACTCACAGGAATAGCTCTTCTTGTTTGACCTGAGGCAAACTCACACATCTCCTAATTGTCCAGCAATTAGCTCTCAACAAGTTTGCCTTACATCCTCACGACTGAAGTGAGGCTGCTTGGAGTGCCAGGCCTGCCCAAGAAAGCCAAAGTTAGAGCTACACTCTAGTTCCATTTGGGTGGCTATTTTCTTACCAAAAGCTTGGTTCTTATGACTGATGGCAATTCAATAATGAGGACATGGTTTTGAGAAAAAAGAATAAAAAAGGTTTATTGCATTGTGAGAATAGGCTGTCAATCTCAAAGTGTGTTTTCAAAGAAGTGATTTATTTCAGGTGTTTCTTGTGTGGAAACTGTGATTCACATGTTAATTTTGGAGATGGCCATAACTTAGATCTTTTGGAGCCATCACCACTAAGTATGAATTACTTGACTGTTAGGGGACAGACAGATGAGGAGTGTGAGAACATGAGGTTAAGAAAATAATTGTACAAAACAAGCCCACTGTGCTGATCCTCACATCCTTTAATTACTACAAAGAAATTTACCTGCAGTCCTACCTAAGTGGACAAGATATGTCACATTCCTCAGCAAACTACCTGTTATCCACAAGGAAATTCAGGTAGGAAACAACATTGAAGTTATTTTCAAGGGAAAGAATTTTGTGAACCTATTCACTGATCAGATTCCGAAAGATAAGGATAATTCTTCCTAATCATAAAACCTATAAAAATGATTAATAATCCAATGTATAACCTCTCAGCATGGGCCAAAGGAACCTAAGATTGTCATGGCAATAAGTACTTGAAAGTCTAATGTCACCTAGATGTCAGTCAAAAATCAAGAGATGGATCTGGGAAGGAGTCTCTGGATTGTCTTGAATTCCCAATAAAACTGAACTGCAGGAGAGACACATTATCTCTCTTCTCTCCAAAAGGACTCACTCTCTCTTGAGAGTGTTCCTTTTCTGTTTTCCTATCCCTTAAATAAATTCATTCCTGTTACTGTAAGTGATATGTTTGAAATCTTTCTGAATTCCGCATGAGAATCAGAGTTGAGAGCATCTTTTGCTGCCTGAATTTTTCAGAATGCCCAGTTCTTAACAGTTTCTGTGATGAATCCAGCCTAATTCCATTCTAAGATTGGAAGCCATCTTGCACAAGTTTATGAAAAGTTTATTTCTCTTTTACTATAAAATACCAAGATTTATGGGGCTGTGGCTGTGGCTTAGTGGTAGAGCACTTACCTAGCAATGTGAGGCCCTGGGTTTGATCCTCAACACTACACACAAAAAAGTGAATAAACAAACAAAGGTATTGTGTCAATCTACAACTAAAAATATATTTTAAAAATACCAAGAATTATATTTTGCCTGACTATACTCTGATGGTTAAACATGTTTGATATTTCTACCCATGCTCTAAACTTACCCATGCTTGGCTTTCCTTGACCAGATAACAACCCTCCCTAAAACCTCAGGAGCCCCTAATAAAATTTTGGTTCTCCTTGACAACCTTTCCTAAAACTTTACATAGATTTTTCAGCCCCTCATAAATTCTGATGTTAGAATCTCAATTTATTACCTACCTTGAAATGTTAAACCATGTAGATCATTAACTTGCTATCTGCCTTTGTATTTCACCACTCTGTCTACTGTAGAGCCACACTGACCACTTTGCTGATTGCTGAGCACCACTTCACTTTGGACTTTTACAGTGGAGGTTCCTTATCCTGGGATTTGCCTCAATATGTTCTTGACACCTCCTTCCTCACTTTCTTCAAATCTTTCTCAATATTATTACATAAGAAAAGCTTACCAATGCATTTAAAATTCAAAATCAGCCCCTCCCAACATTTTTAGTGCTAATATCCTTATTTATTTTTCCATGTTAATTATCAAATTTCAATATATAATATAAAGTCTTTTATTCTGTATCTATCCTTATCCAAACATATGCTACATGAAAAAAATACTTTTGTCTATGGTGTTCACAGCCTTTTTGTGTCTACAACAGAGGCTTGCACATAGCATAGGTGCTCAATAAATGAATAATAAGCAAAACAGTAACATAGGAATGAAAAATGCTACAACCACTATAAGAACACCTGAACAACACTTGAGAAGCTAAGAAATACATGTAACTCAGATCAAGTCCCAACTTCTACAATTTCATCCCATACTACTGCCTTAACAGATGTGAAATTGTCATTTCATAGGAAGCTGATAAAATAACCAATGGTAATTTTACCTAATGAAATACTATGCAGCTTTAGAAAGAATGAGAAATCACTGCATGAATCTCCTATAGGAGCCACAACCCACTGCCACAGAGCAGGTAACTTAAGACAATGGTAGGGAGACCCAGCCCAGACTGCCCACACTAGCCCGGGTGGGACCCAGGCTCACAGTAGACCCGGGTCCACCCCTCCACCAGGTTCATGTCTCTACTGGTGGGTCAGACACTCACCAGATCCTAGCTTCTGATGCAGGACCACCCCTTCCAACCAGCAGACTACCACAGGAGGTCAAGCCCAGTGGCCCAGATACACCCACATTGGCCTGTGCAGAGCCCAGGCTCACAGTAGGCCTGGGTATACCCCTCCACTGACAGGCTCTTACCAGATCCCAGCTTCCAGAACAGGACTGCCTCTTCCAACCAGCAGAGTACTGCAGGAGTCAGGCCCGGCCCAGATCTGTCCACTCCAACTTGCACAGTACCCAGGTCCAGGGGAGGTTTGAGTTCACCCCCCACCACCTGGGAACCTATATCTAACCCACTTTCATGTTGGGACACTGCAGTCATCGTCATGGCCTTCCCCGTACAGTAGCCCCTAACTTTTTGACAACAGACAGGGCCTATAAGTAGCTGCATCTCAAAGGATGCATCCCAAAGGGAGTGTGAGGCCCACTCTTACAGCCCCATCTCTGTAAGACATTGCTTCCATCTTGGGGCACCTTAACTATTATCTTGATTTACCTCTGCTATTGCCACCACCAACCTTACGTGCAGTAGCATTCACTGAGGGACATGGCAAAGTCTGAAAGCCCAACATCAAAGTGAGGTACAGACAGTCTGCACAAGTACTACAAGAATATAGGGAAGAAACTATAATATCTCAGATCTACATCACAAGAAAGGAAGACACATAGACAGTATGAAAAAACAAGGGAGGAAAGTGCCCCAAACAAACAAGGGTACTATAATAACAGAAACCCTGGAAAGTGAAGTAGATGAAATGTCAGAGAAAAAGTTCAGAAGGTTCAAGATTACAATGATCTGTGAATTTTAAAATGACCTAAATGAACAAACACAGACAAAAATTGATCACTCCAACGAAGAGATAAGAGAGTAAATATTGGTAGCAAAAGATTACTTCAAGAGAGAGATAGACACTTTAAAACACACACACACACACACACACACACATCCAGAAATCCTTGAAATGAAGCATACAATATATCAAATAAAAACCTCAATAAAAAGCATAACCAACAGACAAGATCACTTGGAAAAAAGAACATCAGATAATGAAGACAAAGTATACAATCTGGAAAATAAATTTGTGACACAGTGAACATAGTAAGAAATAATGAACAAAACATCCAAGAATTATGGGACAGCATCAAAAGACCAAATCTAAGAGTTATTGGGATAGAATAAGGCATAGAGTTTCAAAACAAAGGAATTCACAATCTCTTCAATGAGATAATATCAGCAAATTTCCCAAGCATGAAGAACGAATTGGAAAACCAAATACAAGAGGCTAACAGGACACCAAATGTATAAGATTACAAAATATTTACACCAAAGCACATTATAATGAAAATGCCTAGCATATAGAATAAGGATAGAATCTTAAAAGCTTTGAGAGGAATCAGATCACATATAGGGGGAGACCAATTCATATCTCAGCAGATGTTTTAACCCAGACCTTCAAAGCCAGGAGATTGTACAACAACATATACCAAGCTCTGAAAAAAATGGATGCCAACCAAGACTTTTATATCCAGCAAAATTAAGCTTTAGATTTGATGATGAAATAAAAACCTTTCATGATAAACAAAAGTTAAAATAATTTACAACTAGAAAGCCTGCACTACAAAACATCCTCAGCAAAATATTCCAAGAAGAAGAAATTTTAATAAATGAGGAAAATCAGCAGAGAGAGGTATTACACTAAAGGAAAATCTAATCAAAGGAGAAACCAAGTCACATTAAATACTAAAAATAAGCAAAAATGGCTGGGAACACAAATTATGCCTCAATAATAACCCTGAATGTTAATGGCCTAAACTCACCAATCAAAAGACATAGACTATCAGAGTGAATTGAAAAAAAAAAACAAAGAAATATCCTGCCTCCAAGAGAATCATCTCGTAGGAAAAGACATCCACAGACTGATGATGAAAGGTTGGGAAAAATCATACCACTCACATGAACTGCAGAAACAAGCAGAAGTTTCCATCCTCATATTAAAAAAAGCAGATTCAAACTAAAGTCAACCAAAGTCTCTCTGCTCAAGAGAACCATACATCAACAAGACTTAACAATCATAAATATATATGCCCAAAACAATGGAGCATCTATATTCATCAAACAAACTCTTCTCAATTCAAGAGTCACAATAATTTTGAGTGACTTTAACACACCTCTTTCATCACTAGATAGGTCTTCCAAACAAAATCTGATCAAAGAAACTATAGAATTCAATAATACAATCAATAATTTAGACATATATATATATATATATATATATATATATATATATATATATATATATATATATATATCATCCTTCAAAGAGAGAATATACATTCTTCTCAGCAGCACATGGATTCATCTCTAAAATAGAACATATACTATGCCACAGAGAAACCCTTAGCAAATATAAAATCTAGAGATACTACCTGCATTCTATCAGATAATAATGGAATGAGATTAGAAATCAACAATAAAATAAGAAATAAAATTCATTCTAACTCCTGGAGACTAAATAATATGCTACTGAATGAACAATGGGTTGCAGAAGACATCAAGGAGGAGATTAAAAGTTTTAGAGGTGAATGGAAACACACATACAACATATCAAAATCTCTGGGACACTATGAAAGTAGTTCTAAGAAGAAAGTTTATTGCACTAAGTTTATTCCTTAAAAGAAGAAAAATTTAAAAAATATGACTTAACATTACATCTCAAAGCCCTAGAAAAAGAAGAACAAATCAAGACCAAAAGCAGTAGAAGACAGGAAATAATTAGAGTCACAGCTGAAATCAATAAAATTGAACCAAAGAAACAATTACAAAAAATGACAGAACAAAAAGTTGGCTCTTTGCTGATTTTCCCCATTTTAAAAAATTTCTTCTTCTTGGAATATTTTGCTGAGGATGTTCTATAGTGCGGGCTTTCTAGCCATGCTAATGAAGAGGAGAGAGAAAATTCAAATCACTAACATACATGATGAAAAAGAAAATATCACAACACACACTACAGAAAAACAGAAGATAATTATAAATTATTTTGAGAACTTTACTCCAATAAAAATAGAAAACATTGAAGGCATCAACAAATTTCTATAGTCATATAATTTGCCCAAATTGAATCAGGATATATAAATAATTTAAACAGATCAATTTCAAGGACAAAATAGAAGACATTATCAAAAGTCTACCAACCAAGAAAATTTCAGGACCAGGTAGATATGCAGCCGAGTTCTACAAGACCTTTAAGGAAGAACTAATACAAGTAATTTTCAATTTATTTCAGGAAATAGAAAAAGAGGCAACACTTCCAAACTCATTCTATGAGGCCAATATCACCCTGATTCTAAAATCAGGCAAAGACACATGAAAAAAAAAGAATAAAATTTCAGGCCAATATGTCTAATGAACATAGATACAAAAATTCTCAATAATATTCTGGCAAATTAAATAAAAAAGCACATCAAAAAGATTGTGCAACATGATCAAGTGGGAATCATTCAGAGATGCAAGGTTGCTTCAACATATGAAAATCAATAAGTGTAATTCATTACATCAATAGACTTAAAGATAAGAATCATATGATCATCTAAATTGACACAGAAAAAGCATTCGACAAAATACAGAACCCATTTATGTTCAAAACACTAGAAAAACTAAGGATAATAGGAACATATCTCAACATGATAAAGGCTATTTATGCTAAGCTCCAGGCCAACACCACATTCTAAATGGGGAAAAAATGAAGGCATTCCCTCTAAAAATTAGAACAAGACAGAGTTGCCCTCTTTCACTACTTCTATTTAAAATAGTTCTTGAAACACTGGCCAGAGCAATTAGACAGACCCAAGAAATTAAAGGGATATGTATAGAAAAAGAACTTAAATTGGCACTATTTGCTGATGATATGATTCTATACCTAGAAGACCATAAAATTTCTATGGAAAACTTCTAGAACTAGAAAATAAATTCAGCAAAGTAGCAGGATATAAAATCAACACCCATAAATCAAAGGCATTTTTGTGTATCAGTGACAAATCCTCTGAGAAGGAAATGAGGAAAACTATCCCACTTAAAATAGACTAAAAAAATAAAACTTGGAAATCGACTTAATGAAAGAGGTGAAAAATCTATATAATGAAAATTCAAGAACCCTAAAGAAAAAAGTCAAAGAAGACCTTAGAACATGGAAAGAACTACCTTGCTTTTGGATAGGCAGAATTAATGTTATCAAAATGACCATACTTCCAAAAGCACTATACAGATTTAATGCAATTCCAATCAAAATTCCAATGATATTTCTCATAGAAATAGAAAAAGTAGTCTTGAAATTTATCTCGATAAATAAGAGACACAAAATAGCTAAAGTAATTCTTAGCAGAAAGAGTGAAGCAGGTGGCATCCCTATACCAGACCATGAACTATGCTACAGAGCAATAGTAACAAAAACAGCATGGTATTGGCACCAAAACAGGCCAGTATACCAATGGTATAGAACAGAAGACACAGAGACTAACCCACAAAATTACAATTATCTTATATTAGACAATGATGTCAAAAATATGCACTGAAGAAAATATAGCCTCTTCAACAAATGGTGCTGGGAAAATTGAAATCCTTATGCAGCAAGATGAAATTAAACCCCTATCTCTCACCATGCACAAAACTCAACTCAAATGGATCAAGGACTTAGAAATAAAACCAGAGACTCTGTGTCTAATGGAAAAAAAGTAGGCCCTAATCTTCCTCATGTGGGATTAGGCTCCAAATTTCTTAATAAGACATCTTTGTTGCAAGAATTAAAATCAAGAATTAATAAATGGGATGAACTCAAACTAAAAGGTTTCTTCTCAGCAAAAGAAACAATCTGTGAGGTGAATAGAGGGCCTATATCTTAGAAGCAAATTTTTACCCCTCACACATCAGATAGAGCACAAATCTATAGGGTATATAAAGAAGACAAAAAGTAAACATAAAAAAATCAATAAATGGGACAAAGTCCTGAACAGACACTTCTCAGAAGATGATATACAATCAATCAACAAATATATGAAAAAATGTTCATCATTGCTAATAATTAGAGAAATGTAAATCTAAACCCTTCTAAGATTTTATCTCACTCTAGTCAGAATGGCAGCTATTATGAAGACAAACAACAATAAATGTTGGCGAGGATATGGGGAAAAAGGTACACTTATACACTGCTGGTGGGACTGCAAACTGGTGCAGCCAATATGGAAAGCAGTATGGAGATTTTTTGAAAAATTGGGAATGGAACCACCATTTGACCCACCTATCCCTCTCCTTGGTCTATACCCAAAAGACTTAAAAGCATCATACTACAGGGACACAGTCACATCAGTGTTTATAGCAGCACAACTCACAATAGCTAAACTGTGGAACCAAACTAGTTGCCATTCAATAGATGAATGGATAAAAA